>NW_027527920.1:831362-895891 GCF_008692635.1 Crocuta crocuta | reverse complement strand
TGCTGAGTGAGCTGGACATGAAGAAGCTGCGGGACAAAGTGCAGCATTTGCAGAATGAGCTGATTCGAGTGAGCTGGGGCTGGGGGACAGAGGGGAAGGGAGCCGGGGGGCTGTCCGGAGAGGTGCCTGCGAGCAGAAGGGAGAGAGGCATAGAGGGAAGGGGACACTGCAGTTGGAGAGTTGGCAGAGGAGACAACAGTAACCCCAGGCACCCCTTCTTTCCACACTCCCTTCCCTCCCCCACCGCTATCAGAAGAATGATCGTGAGAAGGAGCTACTCCTCTTGCACCAGGCTCAGCGGCCACAGGCTGCGCTGCTGAAGCGGTACCAGGACAAGCTGCAGAAGATGAAGTTGCTGGAGGAGACCGTGCGGCACCAGGAGAAGGCAGGTGCCAGAGGGGCGGGCCCCCCAGGCGCCAGCCCCTGATGGGAAGGTACAGAGCCCCCAGGCCAGCCCAGCCTTTGTGCCCTGCCCTCCAGGTGATCGAGAAGATGGAGCGGGTGCTAGAGGACAAGCTGTGGGATAGGAAGGAGCCCCTGCTCACCAGGCAGCAGGGAAAGCCCAACGTGGGTGAGTCTGCTCCCCAGCTTTTGTCCCATCCCCGGGGGGGGCATCCTTCCTGGAGCATCTGCTTCCAGAGCAGAACTGGGGCAAAGGCAGTGAGGGCCGGGCTCCCAAAGGTCCACTGGGCTCCCTTCTCCTGCCAGGGAGCCCCTCAGGACACATCGGGACAGTGTGTGAGCCAGGCTAGAGCCCAGGGCGTGCTCAGACCCCCACAGGAGAGGCCGTGCAGACTGGGGTGATCAGACAGGGGTTGCCCTGAGAAGAGGGGCTGCCAGAATCCTCCACATTATTTCCTCATCTCCCCACGTCTTCAACGGGTCTGCTTCTACAAAACAAACAATACCTGTGTGTTCTCTCCATTCATGTTAACCGAAGCCCCTTAAGACTGCCAATCTGACATGGCTCTGACCGGCAGGGGACAACCAGCTCACCCCACATCAGCTGGCCCAGGCAGACAAGTACCCTTAGCCATCTGCACAACTTCACCCCTTCGTGCCCAGACCTGTACTCAGCCTTCTCTGCATGGGGGTGTGCTGGGGGGCTGCATTTCAGAAGGCCTTTGAAAAAGAATGCGAGAGGAGGGGCTGCCTTTCAGGAGCCCTGAGGTCATCCAGGAGTGGGAGGAGAGAGAAGGTAACCTAGGGAGGGCAAAGGGCCAGGGAGCAACAAGCCCAGCAGAGAAGGGGGAAAAGAGAGAGGTGAAGAGCTAAAATAGACCCAGGGCAAATGGCGGGCATGCTCATGGAGAACACTGCCATCAGATTATAAAGATCTGATCCTAAGACGGCGGAGGCAGGGAGCCATTGAGGGCTTGGGAACAGAGGAAGGGCAGAACGGAGCAAAATGCTGGGGCGGATGAGGCAGGGGACATGCGGGCAGGAAAGCCCAGCTCTCAAGCACCTGTGGCCATGCCTGCAGCCTTCCCTGCGCTCTCCACCTCCGGCCTTCCCCCGGGGCCTGCAAGAGAGAATCTGCCCTTGGACCTGTACTCCGTGCTGCTGGCAGAAAACTCCAGGCTGCGGGCAGAGCTGGATAAGAACCGCCACCAGTCGACCCCCATCATTCTGCAGCAGCAGGCCCTGCCGGTAAGAGCAACCAGCACAGGCTTGGCCCGGTACTCGGCAGTCACTCAGCACGATCCAAGTTGAAGACCAAGGCCAGGGGCTGGGCTTCCCAGGGCCTCTTGGAGGGCCAGCTCTCAGGCCTGCCTCTTTTCTTCCGGGGAACATATACGGGTGTCAAAGCGCCACTTTTGCCTTCATCTTAGCAGCCTGGGAGAAAGCAAGCCCCCAAGTGGCCCTTGACCCTTGACCCCTGACCCCTTTTGCCGGCCCACACTCGGACTCCCCACAAGCCTCCTGGAGCATTTCCCAGGATTGGCTGGTGCAGCCGTGGAGAGCCCTTTTCCCCCCATCCCAGGTGGACCCCAGGGAGTTGGGTGCAGGAGGAGACCTGGCAGAGAGACTGCAGGAGACAGATGGCTCAGGCCACTCCAAGGGCGCAGAGACCCTGCCGGTACAGGTGGGTGCCCCTGGCCCCAGAAACGCCCCAGCCCCACTCCGTCTCCAAGGCTGCCGCAGGTGCCCCTTCCTGACGCAAACCGAAAGACAACGCATCTGGAACTCCAGCAAGGGGTGGGCAGGGGGCACGGGAGAGGTTTCTTCACCCCAGGACTTGCGGGAGGTGAGTTCTGTTTGAAAGCACACCCAGTGCATGGACATCTAGGTGAAGTGCGGGGGCACAAGGATTCTTCACTTTACAAAAAGATTCCCCGTTCAGGATTCCCTTCTGTGCACTGACAGGTGCCGCCTAGTGCATTTTACACTTAGAGATTGATGTGCAGAAACTCCATAGAACCGAACTCCGTGGGGGAGAACAGCTGCGGAAAAAAAGCACACGCTGCATCAGGTCAACTTTGAGATGAGGGTTTGGCCCTGGGTCTAAGGCTCTGAATCAGGGAGCCGAGTTTGGAACTCAGACCTGGCTGGTTTCTCCCTCAGTATCTCAAGGCCTCCTGAGCCCACACGTGGGGGTTTCTGCTTTGCCCACAGGATCTCCTTGGCAATACTTCAGACAAGTTCAACCTTCTGGCCAAGCTGGAACGAGCTCAGAGCCGGATCCTATCCCTGGAAAGCCAGGTAGGTGAGGTGCCAGCGTCAGTGAGACTGGGCAGGTTCACCTCTCAGCCTTGGACCAGGGTCAGGCTCGAAGCGTGACCAAGGTTGTGGCTCAGTCTATGACCAGAGTCCTGGATCAGTGTGGACGGAGGGTCAGGGCTCAAGTATGTTGTTGGAACTCAGAGAAGGTCCATCTGTGTCTTAGACAGTGACTTGGCCTCTGCCCACCCACCCCTGCCATGCCTGCCGTCTCCAGAAGGTAGAAAGCCCGCATGGCCCAGGGTTTTGCCCACTGCCCAGAGAGGAGGCTCAGGTTCTGGTTGTCCTGGATCTCAGATCCTGCTGCCCCACAGTGCCCCATCTGTCCCTCTCTGTGTCCGCAGTTAGAGGACTCGGCCCGACGCTGGGGACGAGAGAAGCAGGACTTAGCCACTCGGCTGCAGGAGCAAGAGTATGGCTTGGGGCAACCCTCAAACTCCATCACCACCAACCTGCCTGTGAGTGATCCCTCAGGACAAGCTCCTTGGGGGTCAGGCAATGGGGCTGGCGGCCACTCCCGCCCCAGTCCCGAGTCGCCTGGCCTTGAGGAGAACTATGCAGGGGACCAGCTACCCACTGGGAGTCCCAGTTTCTGCTCTGTTACCACCAGAAGCCCTCGCCTGGTCTCCATGTCCCACCTGCTTAAGGCATCGTTGAGATGCCCCACGGGTGGTGGTGGGGATCAATGGGGGATGGCCATGGGTGGGGGTTGTCCAGGCATTTCTGGAACGCTCTGGCACTGGCTGTCCATTAGCATGGGCCGAATAGCTGTGGCCCCCACACAGCTCCTTAGCACCTGGGGGGGAGGGTTTCTCCCATGAGCTCACCTTCTTGGGCAACTGCAGGGCTGCACCCCTGCCAGAAAGAGGAGCGTGTAGCCAGAGAGGAACGCTGCTGCCAGCTTCCTAAGCACCGATAGGCTTGTTCACAGCTCCCCTCAAGCTCAGCCCCAGGCTCCCAGGTCCCCCAGAGCAGCCCCCACCACCCCCATGGTTCCTGCCCTTGAGCCATCAGTGTTCTGCTCATCTCCAGGCTCCTGGAAAGGCCGGAATAGGATGGGATGCGGGGAGGGGAGGGACACTGACAGAGAATACTGGGCTACCTTTGCAAAGTCACCTGCTAAGATGTGGGGGCTCTTGGAGACATCAGGCATGCCCTTGCTGTGGCTAACCGGGTTCGGAAACCTTTGTGAAGTCACAGCCCACTGTGTTTTGGATCCTCTGCGGCATGACTGGGCAAGAAGCACTTTAATGGGTCGCCCCGCGCCCCCGGAGGCAGGGGCATACCCGCCTCACTTTGCTCTGCATACCACAGAACTACTTGGCCCTCTCCAAGGACAACAGGCGCCCTTCGAAGCTGGACCCCTTGATGCCCAGCGTGGAGACTAAGCTCAACAAGCCCTCAAACTCCCAGAAGACCTGAGTCTTTGCAGACCTGAGTGCTGGAGCAGGCCTCCTTCTCTGCGTGCAGGGGGGATTCTCATTCCACCCCCCCAAGACTTCATTAAACGCTGTAAGTCAGAGAGCACTCGCCTCTTTCCTAGAGTGGGGCAACCTAGGGACCCAGCTTCCTCCTTCCAGACCCCACTCTGGGCCTGGGCCCTCTGCTGCAGGCTTATAGCCTCCTGCCTGTCCCAGAAGCTACCATTTTGGGGGAGCTGAAGGCTACAGTGGACCCAGGAGGGTGGGGGAGAAGAGCCCTTCCAAAGCAGAAGCCAAGGAGACGAGCTCCTTTGAGACCGTCAGATGAAATGAGACCACCTGAGGCTAGCTCTGTTGGGAGATGTAAGGGAGGCTGGGACTTTCCACTTGCCTCCAGACAGCTCATATCTGAAATCCCTTCTTTCAAGTTTGATTTATCTGTTTCTCAAGAAAGGAAAGACTTAAAGCCTGCCTGTGGCAATCAGTTACATGTTAGTATGAAGTAGCCCGTTAACCAGGGCTAAGCTGAACTGGCAATGTTGTGTCCATATATAGCCAGGGACAGAAAAGCAGATGGGGGCCAGGGGAAGGAGCCCTCTGCTGAGAGTGGGAAGGCCTGGAATCTAGTTATAAACATGCTGTGTGACCTTAAGTGACCCAAGCAACCTCTCTGGGTTTCCATTTCCCCATCTATCCCATACAGAGCTTGACTTCTTTGCTGGTAGTGCCCTTTCCAGCTCTAACATTTCTGAGTCAAAGACAACTGGGACCCAGAGAAGTAAAAGGAAGCAAGAAAGAGAGAGAAGGCCAACAAGAAAGATGATTGTATGGTGGGAAAAGTAGAAAGTTTCCAAGAGTGGACTCAGAATGTGCAGATGGTGGTAGGAGAGACCAAGGCAGCAGGGCCACTGTCCTGAGTGGGACTAGCTCCTGTGTCTGCCTGCAGGACTTAGACTTGGTGAGCAGAGAGAGCAAGGAGGGACCAGGCACCTGGTCAGGAGTTATAGAACTCAGAGGGGGTCAGGGGGCCAAAACTGGGACCAGTGTCAGGCGGTCCAAATGACGCACCAAAGGTCAGCCCCGGCCTCCCTCCTGCTGCCCAGAGCCTGGACAAGTGGGCACATCATCTCCCTAGAACAGGAAGTCGAGGCCTGGGGAAGCCCAGAGAATGATCAGGTGGGGTAAAGCAAGTATACTGACCTCTTAGTCTCTAGATCAGCCACCTCACACCAGACCCTCACTCACAGGCTTCAGCCCTGGACATGCCCTCAAGCTGTAGCTGGACCTTGGCAGGAAGTCCTCATGGCCCCACAGGGAACTCCCACCCCGAGTTCAGCCCGTCAGAGTCCTGCAGGAGCCTCATTCCTGACAGGTGGGCCTTCCCAGAAGGTGGACCCACACCTCTCAGACCACCCTGTTCCCTCAACAGAAGCCAGGTTCCTTGTCCCTCTGCCCGCTGCCCCAGTAGCTCTTTGCGCAGTGGCAATAGCCCACCACCTGCTTTACCTTGCCCCAGCCCCAGGCAGCAAGGATGTTAATCCTACTGGCTCTTGATCCCACTGGGAATTGGCTTCAAGTTCAGCTGCCCTGGGTCTCCCATTCATGCTCAGATCCCATTGTTGACCAGGTCAGAGAACATCTATCCCCACAGGACCCTTGGGGGGGGTCAGACAGAAATGAGAACAGTTCACACAGTTCAGCTGTTTATTGCCTTCATGGGGCAGGAGGAGAAGGGGAAGAGGTGGCGTGAAAGAGGGGTGCCCTGGCCAACTTTCTCTTCTCAGAGCTGGTCCCAAAGGAGCAGGGAAGGGGGACAGAGGACTGAAGAGCAGACACGACCATGGGCTCCACCCCGACCTTCCTCCAGCACCCCTGCTGGCCTGAGAGGTGGGAGAGGCAGTGTCCACCCTCTCTGATCACACCTGGGGTGGGTCCTGGGTGTAGGGCCTGAAGGTGAAGAAGATGGGCTTGTCGGGCATCAGGATGAGGTTGAATGTTGTGCCCACATCGTTGAGATGTTGAATTTCAACTCTGAAGTTCTCCAGAATCTGAAAAAGAGGGGTGGTGGGCTTAGGGGAGGGGGGAGGGGCTGTCCCCCCGGGGCTAGGCTCATTCACCTGTATGTGTCACCTGTCATGAGCGACTGGAGGAGCTCCAAGGGGCCACCAGCTCCTAGTTACCCTGCACAGTGCCTGCAAATGCACCACTGGGGCCTCTGTCCCCTTGGTTAGCCTTAGCTTCTGCAAAACCTTGTCCCACCCCATTCCCATCCCATCTCCGCTTTGTGGGAACAGATGACCAGTGGGCACCGATGGGCAATAAGTAGATTAGCTCAAAACTGTCAGGGAGGAGGAGGGCAGGTAATGGGAGACAGATGTCCCCAGCCCTGTACTCCCTGGGTTCCGGACACAGATGAGAGTAGGAGGGTCAGTGCCTTCATTAGGGCCATGGCCAGCCCAGGGTGGCCAGATGTCCCCAGCTGGACTCACGTGGATGAGGAAGAGGGTCATCTCGAGCTCAGCAATCCGCCGGCCCACACACTGCCGCACACCCCAGCCAAAGCCCAGGTTCCGGAAGTGGATGAGTTCCTTGTCTTTATTCAGCCATCGGGTTGGGTCGAACTTGCCCGGATTGAGGAAGAAGGTGGGGTCTTGGCCCAAGGCATAGGTGGACACCTGCACCAATGTCTGGGGACAAGGCGGGCAGAGAGCTGAGAGAGGCTTCATCTACTCACAGCCAGGAGCATTAACTCAGCTTCCTCGCCTCCACTCCCCAGCCAGGCTGCCCAGTTTCCCAGCACAGGACAGCGCCTACTGTGTGACCTTGGAAAAGTTCGCACCCCTCCCTGAGCCTCACCCATCAAATGGGCAGGACTGAAGACCCAAGGCCAGGGAAGGCCCAGGGATTGTCCAGCCCTTTCCTCAGCCCCAGAGGGCTCCTGAGACCCAG
Organism: Crocuta crocuta; assembly: GCF_008692635.1. Taxonomy (NCBI): domain Eukaryota; kingdom Metazoa; phylum Chordata; class Mammalia; order Carnivora; family Hyaenidae; genus Crocuta; species Crocuta crocuta. The sequence goes on along the minus strand of NW_027527920.1, from coordinate 888,800 downwards.
GCAGCCAGTGGGGCCTCCCTCCTAACCCTGGGCTCCAGCAGCAGTCCAGAGATCATCGCCCACTGTGCCCAGTAGCCCTGCCCTTCATTCCCACCTGGACGGCCGCACCAGCCAGCTCCGGAGGGGATGGAAACCCTCATCGCCACCATCCGTGTGCAACTGCACTCTACTCCCCCAACGCCCCCCCACCCCTGCCACTGCACCCACCTTGGCAGGAATCATGTAATTTCGAAGAACCAAGTCATTCTCAAGGTATCTCTGCAGGGTCACCGAGATGGGGTGGAGTCTGCCAGAGGAAGGCATTCAGAAGCTGATGCCCCAGGGCACCTGGGTGGCTCAGTCAGTTAAGCGTCCGACTCTTGATTTCAGCTCAGGTCATGATCTCCTCGTTGATGGTTCGAGCCCCATGTAGGGCTCCACGCTCAGCTGTCAGCGCGGAGCCTGCTTGAGATTCACTCTCTCCCTTTCTCTTCCCCTCCCCCGCTGGTGGTGGCTCTGTTTCTCTCTCTCTCACTCTCTCTCTCAAAATAAATAAGTAAACTTTAAAACAACAGAAAAGGAAACCGATGCCCTGAGGTCTGGACAGAGCCCCTGCACCCAGCAAGCATCTGAGCCCCAGCTCCAGCGCCCCGGGGGGATCTGGGGACCTGTACTCTTATTTCCTCCCTCCCTGCTCCCAGCAATCTCCCCAGACTTCTCACTTCCTGCTGCCAACCCCCTCCCTTATGCCCTGCCCAGGGATTTGGGGGGTGAGGTGGGCGGGCACAGGAGGGCTGGGCTTGCCTCAGTGTCTCCTTGATGCTGGCCTTGAGCAGAGGGACCTGCTGCAACATCGCGCTGATGTTTCCCTGGGCCTGGCGCCGGGCGTCCAGGACCTCTTTCCGCAACATCTCCTGCACCTTCAGGCTGCGGGCCATCTCATACAGGTGCCACTGCAGGGTCATGGACGTCTGGCAGGGAGCGTGGGGGTGCAGAAGACAAGGAGCACCTGTCACTCCTGAGGCGTCTAAAGCCATGCTAAGTTTCTGCTTCCAAGAATCTCTGTCTACCCTCCTCCTCCCTGCATCCGGAGACCACCATCCGCAAAAGCAAAACACAGTTCGATGGGCAAAGGTCCAAAACGCCTTGCCCACCACCCAGGCAGGAGTGTTCGGGGCAGCTCTTGTCCCTCTGATGTCACCAGAGCCCACCCGTTTCCCCAGCCGGTAGAGTCACCCATACAGCCGGTGCCACCTTCCAGACGACTCCAGAGGCCTTGGGAAGCCAAATTCTACTTCTGCAAGGGCTGTACTCCCAAATGACTGCCCCTCCATCCCTCTCCCGATAGACCTTCCCCAAACATTAGCATTTGCCTATGGGAACAGAAAAGAACGTGAGGCCCAAAGGTACTGAAACCAGAGCAATCAGACCCGTTTTCCATCGGGTTGCACTTAGCACGCAGTCTATTCCAGGATGAATCAGCCCATCTCAGTATTAGCCAGAGGCAGTGACCATCAGCCCTTCACTGAAGGTGTGAGTGATTCTCCTCAAACCCCACAGTCCCAGATTCTTCAGGGGTGGGACCCCAGGCTGAAGCAGCCCTCCCTCCCAGGGCCAGGACATGCTGCTATCTGACCAAGGGTCGAAGTTTTGTCTCCTCCTTCCTCCCAGCAGGAGCCCTCGGGAAAAAGTGCCATGCAGTCACTTCCCAGCTTGAAAGCCTTACCTGTCCCAGGAAGCTCTTGCCTGACCCATGAGGTCCCCCCAACACTTGCCTACTGTTCCCAACCCCCCTGCCCCCTAATGCTCTAGCTGCACTGAGCTACACGCAGCTCTCGAAGCCCAGAAATCTTCCTCATGGTCTTTTCTCGTTCTAGAATCCTCCTTCCCAAACCTAGGAAGCAAAGATTTACTCCTCCTTTAAGGCTCAGATCAAATCTGTGTATTTGCCTTATTACCTCCAAGGCTTGACACAAACTAGGTACTTGGGAGATATTTAATACGATGCTCAACTAAGTTACCAGCTGTGTGACCTTGACTAAGTTACCTAACCTCTCTGGGCCCCAGTTTCTGCATCTAAAACAGAAGAATATAGTAACGTATCTCGTAGTGTTGTCTGTGAATACTAAATGAGTTAATACATGTGAAAAGTTTAGGACCCTGCCTGCCATCTAGGACACGCTTAGTAAATATTAGCCGTGCTTTGCTGCAGGGGAGCAGTTTCATCGCCTACGTAATTGACAATGAACTATGTTTAAAATGTGCTCAAAGGCTCATCTGCATCCTGTCCCAGAGACCAACAATCGTCTGCTAGAGCCCAACAGAAACACGGGAACAGGAAACAGCGAGGGCTTTCGCACAGGTATCTCCCTGGTCCCCTTGCCTCCCGGCAACAGCCTTCAAGACACACGCTGAATATTAGCTCCCCTATGGGGTGCTCTCCCTGTCCTTCAAGGCCACATTTTCTCTCCCCTCCTCAGCGCCGCCAGTACCCAGCACACCACCCGGCCGGCTGGCCCTCCAACATGGCGTGGTGGTCATCCATGCACACACAGCCTCCTTGTCACAGGCTGAGCTGCGTCCCTGCCAAGTTCATATGCCGAAGCCCTAAGCGTCGCTTCACAGCATGACAGTACAGGGATGTGGGGCCTTTCAAGAGTGAACTAAGGTACTGACGCTCCCCTGTCCATGCTGTCAGTCTCTCTCAGAAATAAATAAAACATTTAAAAAAAAAAACCTTTTTTTAAAGGGGGGCACCTGGGTGGCTCAGTCAGTTAAGCGTCCGACTTCAGCTCAGGTCATGATCTTACAGTTCATGGGTTCGAGCCCCACGTCGGGCTCTGTGCTGACAGCCAGCTCAGAGCCAGGAGCCTGCTTCAGATTCTGTGTCTCCCTCTCTCTGACCCTCCCCTGTTCACGCTGTCTCTCTCTCTCAGAAATAAATAAAACATTAAAAAAAAATTTTTTTTAAAGAGTGAACTAAGGTAAAATGGGGTCATATGGATGGAGCCTGATCTAACAGGACTGGTGTGCTTCGATGCAAAGGGGTCAGGACACAGACACGTGTGCGCACACAGATCTCGTGAAGACACAGGGAGAGGACAGCAATCTACAAGCCAAAGAGAAGCCACAGAAGAAACCAACCCAGCCACCTGCTGCATCTTGGACTCCTAGCTCCAGAACTGTGAGAAAATAAATAACAGCCTTGGCACACTGATAGGCCCTTCCTTCCCAAGCCACTTGGGACATTTGAGGGCCATGGAATTCATCCTTATGGTCTCAATGCCTGAATCACAACTGAGGCTCCACAAACACTAAATAACAAACCCTCACTATCACGGTGGCATGGGAAAGTTCGAGATATTGGTCAAAGGGACCGTGCACAGGCCAGAGATATTTTGACATTCAAGAAGTTTCTGGGGGATTGTACGGCCTGTGGAGAGGGCCTGAGGGAGACACCACACAGCATGCCTTCGGACACTGGGGGCACCGTGGGGGACCAAGGTCTGGGAGGGGAGGATGTTCTACTGGCTCCCAGGTCTTCTGCAGTCCTGCCCGCCTTCCTCCCGTGTCCTCCACCTTAGCTTGGGGCACCCCACCCTCGAAGACTCGACGCACCACCCAGGCCCGCAGCCTATGCCCTGTCGCTCCCTTCTCACAGGCCAAGAAAAATGGCGGAGCAGCCTGAAGGCATGCTCCATGGGTGACCATGCGACCCGGCCCTTCCAGAGGATTAGGATTTAAGAAACGCAACCATAGAAAGGGTGACCCACCCCACATGGGTAGGGTTTCCAGCAACGAGGCAGACTGGTGGGGAAGGGGACACAGGGTGCAGGAGGGGACAGGATGTGCCTTTGGCCCCCTCACCGTGTCCACACCCCCTGCCAACATCTCTGTTATATTGGCCTTGACATCCTCAAAGAGCAGCTTGTTGCTTCGTAGGAGGCGGTGGAGGATGCCCGGGTAACTGCTGAAATCTCTCTTGTGCCTCAGGTCCCAGTAGAAGTTATGGGTGTAGATCTCCGCTGTGCAGGAGGGGAAAGGAAGAGTGAGCTCTCTGCAGGTGGGAGGGAAGGGGAGAGGTGGCGCCAAGGGCCTGGGGGCTCAGGAGCCCGGCTTGCTCGACTGCCACTTCACTGAGCCCACACTCTCTGCCAAGCCCTTCATTCTTTTTTTTTTTTAACACTGTGCTAAATGCGCTTTTTTTTACTATTTTTTTTTTACAAATAGTTTATTGTCAACTTGGTTTCCACATAACACCCAGTGCTCATCCCCACAAGTGCCCCCCTCCATGCCCATCTCTCCCCTCCCCCCACCAAGCCCTTCATTCTTGACCACAGCTCCAGGGGGGAGGTGATATCATCCCCATTTTCCAGAGAAGGAAACAGAAGAGGGTAGTGGCTTGCACAACGTCACAAGGGTGTCATGAGACAGAGGTGGCATTTGGTTCCGGGTCTGAGGTCACCACCACCCCAATCTGCCTTCTCAGCCCTACCTTACCAATCTCTCTCACCAAAGTCCTAATCTGTCACCAAGCACACCTGTGTCTGGAGCACCAGTCCTTAACCCGCTGGAGACGCTGGGCTCCTTAGAAGAATATGACGAACATCTTTGATCCTCTTTCTAACCATCTCCAACAGCCAGTCTTTAGCCCACCATGGACAGGGCTTCTAAAGCCTTCCTGCCTCCTCTCCCTGCCCACCAGAGAGCAAAGATCCCTTACCTCTCTCCCCCCATCCCAGGCCTGGGGTTCCCACACTCCAGGGTAGATAGGGCTCTCCTGGCCCCCAGACTTGGCTAAGTGGCATTCACCTTTATTGAAAATCACATCCCATGCAGCCACATGGTCCTTCCAGGTCTTGGTCTTGAACAGACGGAACAGGTCTGGGGGTAAGGTGAGCATGGGGACACTCGTGTGGAACATCTGGTAGACAGCGTCGATGAACCGCTGGGCCTCGGGGTCCACCATCTCCTCCAGCATCCCCAGGCGCTCCCCGAACATGACGTTGGTGATGGCTGCAGGGGGAGGCAGAAGGGCCCCTTCCAGCCTGGCCATCTAAGGGCCTCAGCTTCCAGGAGTCCCACTCCCGCCAACCTGCAGGATCTCCTGCACCCAGCCTCAGGCTCCTCCAGGAAAGAAACTGAGGCCTGAGTCCCAAAAGGCTGAAAGGCAGGACTGAGGGAAGGCTGCCCTCTGGGGGCCACGTCAGAGGGACATGTGCAAGACCCTGCAAACGGTGGTGGGAAGCAAGGCCTCCCGCGGAGCTGGGAAAGTGCCCAGACAGGGCTGAAACTGCTCCACCCAGCCTCCAACAGCACCTTGAGCAGCCTCTGGGCTTTCCTTCTTGGAAGAGAGATCAATTTCTCATCTACATGTGACCGAATCGGCTATCTCCTGAAACAGGGCACATGGGAAAGTGGATTGGCCATCCAAGACCCCCTCTGGCTGGACCTAAAAAATCACAACCGCCTCAAGTGTTTCCTGCCTACTTGGTCAGGATTTTGAATGTTGACTTCATACCAAACTCTGGGCACCCCAAATCTCCTGCAGTGATTACAGGATCCCCATTAAGCCGCAGGGCCTTTGCATGCACCATTCCCTCTTCCCATGCCTCCTGACCTCCTTACCCCATCTATAAAACTCCTACATATCCTCAAATACCCAATTTAGATTAACCACCCGACCCACCCTTCCCCTCCCAGACCTCGAAGGTCAGGGTTCCAGGAGAGAGAGAGGGAGAGGATGGATGGGTCCAGCAGCCCATCCCAAAAGCCAATCCCAATGCTCCTTCAGGGTCTGTGCTGGGTCTCAAGGTAGGAGGCTGGGTTCTCCCACCCACGGGACCCCTGCCAGGCAGAAACAATCTCCTTACATTCAAAGGCAAAGCGAAACAGGTCGGCACTGATGACCCCTGAGAACTTTCCGGAGCCCTGTGTCTTGATGCGCCTGTGCAGGACTTTCACAAAGTCCTGAGACACTGGGTCCAGCAGGGGAATGAAGTTCTTTACGGCCTCTGGAGACATCACCTCCTGGTTCAGGGCCAGTCGGTCTTTCTTCCAAGCTCCTGACTTCCTGAGAAAACACAGGCCCTCAGGCCCTGAGAGCCACAAACCCCAGGCCTGCCAAACCCAGAGGGGGCCGACCCGGCTTTCCCAGAAGGCCGAGCCACAGCTCAGAGCCCGGCACTCACTTTCACCCCCGACACCCTGGGCCTTCCATCTCCCAGCTGCTGCCTGGCCTGGAGGCAGGAAGACAGAGAGCGGGAAGAACAAGCCCCTCCGACCTCCCCGCTGTCCCCACCCCTGCTGCTGCTGTGGCCAAGAACTCCTATTCTTAGAGCTTCTAAGGAACTTTCAAATCCTCTAGTATTTGCCTCACCTCGGCGGTAGGCATGCCTTTGCCTTCCTCTTGGCTGATGGTCACCTCCCGCCATTCCAGCGCCCCTCTACTTCACCTTTTCGGCCCCTGCACAGACATGCTGGCCAGTCTCTCCTCCTCCACACCCCCCCAGTATGTCCTGCCACTGACGTCAGTGGGGGATCTCAGGTGCCCTGAACTAGGCTGATGATAAAGCTCCACTTATGACCATACTTGGAAAGAGATCCACGCAGAGCCCTCTTTGTAGTTTGACGGCTTTGCCTGTTTATAAAGATATTATTGCAAACTCACCAGGTGACATGAAAACTAGGAACTTGGCGGTAACTTACATATGCCCACATCCTGCCTCCCTGGCCAAGGGGACCACCCTGACCCCTTTGCTTGCTTTTGTATATAGTTTTATCTATTCTATAAGTAGTCTTATATACTGTTAAAAATGTATACTTGATGTCCAAGGGGCACCTGGGTGGCTCAGTCATTTACGTGGCCGACTTTGGCTCAGGTCATGATCTCACAGTTTGTGGGCTCAAGCCCCGCATCAGACTCTGTGCTGACAGCTCAGAGCCTGGAGCCTGCTTCAGATTCTGTGTCTCCCTCTCTCTCTGACCCTCCCCTGTTCATGCTCTCTCTCTCTCTCTCTCTCTCTCAGAAATAAAAAGTAAATTTAAAAAAACATTAAAAAAATGTATACTTGATGAATGGATAAAGAAGATGTGGTGTATATATACAATGGAGTATTACTCAACAATCAAAAATAATGAAATGCTGCCGTTTGCAACAGCATGGATGGAACTAGAGGGGATTATGCTAAGCGAAATCAGTCAGAGAAAGACAAATATCATATGACTTCACACATAAGTGGAATTTAAAATACAAAACAGGGGCGCCTGGGTGGCTCAGTCGGTTGAGCATCCGACTTTGGCTCAGGTCATGAACTCACATTTCCTGAATTTGCCCCACATCAGGCTCCGTGCTGACAGATCAGAGCCTGGATCCTGCTTTGGATTCTGTGTCTCCCTCTCTGCTCCTCCCCTGCTTATGCTCTGTCTCTCTCTCTCTTTTTCTCAAAAATAAAGATTAAAACAATTTTTTANGACTAAGCCACCCAGGCGCCCTAAGGGACTCTTAAATATAGAGAACAAACTGAGTGTTGCTGAGGGGCTGTGGGTGGAGGGGATGGGCTAAATTGGTAAGGGACATTAAGAAGGAAACTTGGGATGAGCACTGGGTGTTATACATAGGGGATAAATCACTGCAATTTACTCCTGAAATCATTATCGCACTACACGCTAACCAACTTGGATGTAAATTAAAAAATAAAAAATAAATGTAAAAAAAGGCTCAGTCGACTGAGCCCTGGACTTCAGCTCAGGTCACGATCTCACAGTTCGTGGGTTCGAGCCCCGCATCAGGTTCTGTGCTGACAGCTCAGAGCCTGGAGCCTGCTTCAGATTCTGTCTCCTTCTCTCTGCCCCTCCCCCATTCATGCTCTGTCTCAGTCTCTCAAAAATAAATGTTAAAATAATGATAATAAATGTATACTTGTTTTCAACTTTTTTAAAAAAAAATTGTTAATATTTATTTATTTTTGAGTGTGTGAACACTCAGCCACAGGAGGCAGTGCCCAACCGTTTTCCAAAGTAGTGGCACCAGCTTTCACTCCCACGCACCAGCCATGAGAGCTCTCATCTCTCTGTATCCTCGGCAACGCTTGACATGGTCATGTTTAAAATTTCTGATGAGCAATGTGGTGGACAACCATGTCCATTACACTTACCTACACCGACTTGTCCACGTTTCTCACTGCCTCTTTAGACTCACAGTGGTGGGGCCCTGCCTACCTGTCACTGTACCCCAGAGCCTGGCACATAGCAAGTACTCAATAAGTTGGGACTTAATGCACGAACCAATAAATGAGAACTGTTCTAGATCTTTATTTATTCATTACGATCTTCAGCCTGAGTGCTCCCCCGAAGGCTGGCAGAGCAGTTCCCCAGCAGCTGTTTTCTGGCGACAGGAAGACGCCAGGGATTTGCACAGAGGCCCCATGCCATGGCTGCCCATCATCTCCCTCCAGCCCCCCAGAGATGGCCCAGGACTCACTTCAACAGGACTCCGAGGGGTCTCTGGTAATGCTGGTGATAGGCCACCCAGGGTGGGACAGAATATCGTTCTGGAGTGGGACCCTCGAACTTAAAGAGACGGGCCACATCTTCAGGGTCGATGATATAAACCGACTCCATGCTGCCCAGCTTCTCCCTGGAGGAACGGAGGAGACAGGCTAGGGTGGATTCCAGAAGAGCCACACAGGCTCTGGGCAATCAGGACAGGGCCGGCTCGTATATAACCGCCTCATGGCCGAGACTGCAAATAGTCCTGGGAGCGCCCGGTTCCACAACACTCCTCACTGTGTGACCTGAGGCCAGGCACTCACCCCTTCTGAGTCCATTGCCTTCTTTATGAAATGGAGATACAGTACCTGTCTCACAGGGTTGCTGAAGGACAAGGTGATGAAGTCTATGGATGTGACTGCTGCTATACATGGCAGGACCCCAGGACAAGCTCACCCCCACCCAGGGTCTGCCACGGACCATCAAGTCCTCACTCCCTGGCTCTTCTTCCTGTGCGTCCACACCCTCAGCACCCTCCCCACCTCGCACCCACCGCAGAGCTCAGAAACAGCGTGGTCCTATCACCAATGGAGGGACTCAGTGTAGGCATTCCATACACCCGGCCAGCCAGTCCCTTCTAGGCTCTAGGACTGAAATTCTGGGGGTGGCCACCTAGCCTCTCCTCAGATTCCAACAAAGTGCTTTGCGTCTATTCAAACAAAACCATGGTAAAATATCAGGCCTCGGGCATAGATATGTCACAAGCCCCTCGCAGATAGTCTCTATTAAAACACCACCACGAAAGACTGTTAAAGACAGAGAACAAATAGAGGGTTGATGGAGGGAGGTGGGTGGAAGGATGGGCTAGATGGGTGATGGGCACTAAGAAGGGCACTTGGGATGGGCACTGGGTGTTCCATGTAAGTGATGAATCCCTGAAGTCTGCTCCTGGAACTAATACCGCACTGTGCGCTAACTAAAACAAATAAAAAATTAAAAAGCATAAAACACAACTGTGGGGAGACAGCAGAAAAGTCCACTTCTTCCTTGCGTCTGCCTTTTGTATAAGAAAGTTGGTTCAAGATACACTATAAGACAAAATATAAAAATATACAGGTACCAGCCAAGTTCTCTCCCCTCCCCCTTGCTCAAAGAGATGGAGGGAGGAGGGAGGAGGGGAGGAAAGAGGAAGAAGGGAGAGGGAGAGGGCCCTCATTAACCACTGACCCATTGCACCCCAGCCCACCTTCCCAAGTCCCCTTGAGCTTCGTCTGTGGCCTCCCAGAAAATCCCCTCAGTGGTTTTCCAGCTACCAAGCATCCTCACACCAATGGCTCCATCCCCCTACCCAGCTCAGCAAAATCCTTGAACTGCTATTATTATCAATTCCAACTCTGGGAATCTAGCCCAAGGCAGTGACCTGATGCGTGACAATGCTGCCTGATGGATAAGCCTCGCTTCTAATAGGAAAAATCCCAGAGACGGCTAGATGTCCACTTTAAAGATGTGGCTACAATCATACAGCTTATGCACACTATGGACTACGATGCTGCCTTTTAAAATTATATTAAAGAGAGAAAAGAGGAGAGAAGTCCTCCACATGTTGTGGGACCCCACCAAATAGCATGCATAATATATTCACATTCTTAATGTTACATAAATATTATCAAAATTGAGAGGCGCCTGGGTGGCTCACTAGGTAGAGCGTCTGATTCTTGACGTCTGCTTAGGTCAGGACCCCAGAGTCCTGAGATTGAGTCCCGCATCTTTGGGCTCTGCACTGAGTGTGGAGCCTGCTTGAGATTCTCTCTTATCCCTCTGCCCCTCTTCCCCCAACATCATGTACTCTCTCTAAAATAAAAAATATACATATTACCAAAATTGGGGTTGTGTCTGATTGTAATTTTCCATTTGTGCTTGTCTGTATTTTCTGAATACTTTATTCTCATTTATTCAGAGATGTATCCCTTCTGGGCCATAAGTTAGAACATAATGGTGACACTGAACTAGAAGTCAAGACAATTAGGGTCCCAAAGATAGCCCTGGCTTTGTCCCGACAAGCTGCGTGACCTTGGCAAGACCCCGGAAGGGACTTCTTCCTGGCCTCAGTTTCTCCATCTGTAAAATGTGAGTGGTTAACATCAAATTCAAGGACGTGTTGAGAGGCTCAGATGATAGTGATTCAGAAAAAGGAAGGGGCTTGATAAAATACGATTTCCTACCCGAGTCCCTACCTCCCTACTGAAGGAGAAGAAGCAGGGAAGGGGGAGGGGTGAAGGAAGCAGGGAATATGGAAAGATCTCCCTGAAGTGAAGAGCAATCTTCTCCTATATCTGGCGCTCAGTCTGGGGGGCTCCCTGCCTCCAACCAGTTATACAAAAGCACTTTAGACTTAAAAGGGGCNCCCCCACCCCACATTCAAGCCAGCCAACATTTCCTATCAATGCTCTTTCCCCAGCCTGACCTTTTCACTTAAAGGAAAATGCACCGATCTTCCTGGTGTCCCCTCCCTGCCCCCACCTCCACCACCTCCCCCTCCCTTAAGTATCTGCTCAGAACAGAACCCAGATGTGCCTTGAAGGTTATGCACTTTAGAAGCGCTAAATCAGAACAAGTGAGGACTCTCACCAGGGGCAGCCCGCAGACCCTCGCCCCCCCAGCACCCCAGGGTGGGAGGTGCGGGCACATTCAGAAACTAAAAGACCAAAGGTCCCTTCCTTCTGGCAGAAACCAAAGCAGATGCCTGGAGAAGAGGGTCTCTAGCCAGGCTGAGTGGAAGGGACAAATGAGCTGCTCCAGAGCAGGGCTGAGGGGTGAGGAGTGAGGTCCGCACCTCAGCAGGAGACCAGGGCAAGAGTCCTTTCCTCTCTGAGCTTCAGTTTCCTCCCGCAGCGCCAGCGCTGCAGCCCGGATGACAAACTTACCTTCCAAGGTGTCATGAGGGCAGTAGAGGCAGGGAGGCAGTTAAAGGGCTTCAGCTCTTGGCACCTCCCCCAGTCAGGCTGCGAGGGGACCCATTGTCTGGGAAGCCTTCTCCCTTCTGCCACCAGCCCCAGGCCGGGAACAGGGTCAGGAGCAGATGAGAGCCTGGATCCTAGGGCAGGACTTTGGGGGAAGGGGCTGTGCGAAACCCGCTGTGCGATGTCTGATATTTTCTCTGTTGAGAAATCTCTTGAGTTGCTGGCTGGTTTTTTGTGGGGTTTTTGTTTTGTTTTGTTTTTGTTTTTGTTGAGGCTGTAAGCAGATTGATCATCCCCCATTTCTTGAGTTTAAGTTGATGTGAATGGCTTTATGTTTGAGACCTACCTCTTTAAGCGGTTTTTCCTAACTGAGCCCTGTTATATCTAGGATGGGCACCCCTCTACCCTATCCCACCAACCCCACAATCTGCCAGGCTTACCTGTAAATGGGGCCATACTTCTGGAAGTTCTGGAGTTGGTAATAGTGGATTTTCTGCGAGCCCATTTCCCTCCAGAAATTGTACAGGTTTAGCCAGCCATTGTTTCCAGGGGAGGGGATCTCAGAGAAGGGGCGGGGAATCTGAGTGGAGATTCCGGCCCCGTCCCCAGTAGGTGCCCAGGGATGCGCCGGACCCTCCCGTGCGGTGTTCGGGAAGGACTGGCAGCCTTTGAGCAGAGCTGAGCGAAGAGGGAGCCCCTTTGCCAGCATGCTGTCCCTGCTTGCCAGGGTGACTCTGGCCCTGGGCCCCTGCGGCCCAGCTTATAAGCAGTAACTCAAGGCTAAGTGAGCTAAGTGGTCAGCCTCTCTCTCCTTCGCCTGCTGGCTCCAACCCACACGGCCCCTCCCAGACGTGGGGTGCTGAGACTCCGTCTGGGACTTCTGCAGCCAGAGAGGCTTTCCGAAGCACAGGAAGACGCCCCTGCCTCTGTCCTCACTATAACTCCAGCAGACCCCTGAAATGGTGCAGATTTGTGCCTTTCCTCTGCTGGGGTGCTGGGCCTCCAGCTGAGCCCTGCTGTAGGACCCAGCCACGGGCAGACATTCCTCAGATATGCGGACACTGGGGGCCCAGAGGTCAGACCCTGCAGCTTGGGGCAGCCTGCATCTTTGTTGCGGCTCCGTTACTGATTTGGGGAGGGGAGGCAGTGTGTGTGATTATTTTGTATAGCTCCCTGATTTTTAAAGTTCTACTTTTTCTGCTTAGTTAAAAAAACTATTATTTTCTGAAAATGGTAGGTATGTTTATCATTTTTTTAATGTTTATTTATTTATTTGGGGGGAGGGAGAGAGAGCGTAAGCAGGGGAGGGGCAGAGAGAGAGAGACAGAGACAGAGAGAACCCAAGCAGTCTTTGCGTTGTCGGCACAGAGTGGGGCTCATTCTCACGAACTGTGAGATCATGACCTGAGCCAAAATCCAGAGTGGGTCACTCAACCGACGGAGCCACCCAGGTGCCCCAGGACTTATCATTATTTTAAAGATACTATCTATAAATAATAAACCAGGGGCGCCTGGGTGGCTCTGTCGGTTAAGGACCCAACTTCGGTACAGGTCATGATCTCACAATTCACGAGTTCGAGGCCCACGTCAGGCTCTGCTGGCAGCTCAGAGCCTGGAGCCTGCTTCGGGTTCTGTGTCTCCCTCCCTCTCTCTGCCCCTCCCCGGCTCGTGCTCTCTCTCTCTCTCTCTCTGTCTCTCCTTCTCTCTCTCTCAAAAATAAAAACATTTAAAAATTTTTCAAAAACAAAAAAACAAACTAAATTACAGTTGTGTTTGTTCACTGTAGAACACAAGGAAAGGACAAACAAGAAAAATTAAAATCTCCTGAGCCTTTAATGTTGAGTGAAAGAAGCTGGACACGGAAGAGCCCATGCCTTTGGAGCACAGCATCGGTGAAATGAGCATGTGGTGTTCGAAGTGGTTCTCTTGTGGGGTAATGACTGGGAGAGGGCATGAGAGAACTTTCTGGGGTGCTATAAATGTTCTCTGTCTTGATTGGTTTGTTCACATGTGTGAAAAATCACCTGAGCCACAAATGTGTGGTATTTGCATTTTATGGAATATAACTTACCGCGATAAAAATGTAAAAAAAAAAAAGTCATCTTTTTCTAACAGAGTCTTGTTCCTATAAAGCACAACGGGCCTTTAGAAAGAGGACACAACCTCACTAAGTAGGAGTTAAACCTGACTCAAGCTTGGTGCTGCTCCCTGCTGCTAAGGTGGAAGGAGAAGGAAGTCCCTGGGTCAAGGGACAGAGCACAGTCCCTGGGGCAGAACATGGGCCACCCTGACCCCACCCTGAGAAGCCTGGGTCCCCAGAAGCTGTGCGGGGCACTGCCACCTGGCAGGGAAGGGGCGGCAGTTCCCTCAGCGGGTCCCAGCAATGGTGACAGCATTGCCATATCCGGACATCGGTCCGGCCGGCAGCCCGTGGACTCTCACTGTATATATGGAGCTGATGAATGTGGTCCTGGCTTTTATCAAAAGCTGCCGGGTATCCAGGGCAGGGCTGCCCAGGCACAAATGCTCACAGATTGGGTTTTTTTTGGAGATTCTCCAACTAATGACTCGGCACTCAAGGCAGAAGCCGGAAACTCACTTTCCCAGTGTCCCTTGTAACTGGGATGCAGGCAGATGGCTGGGGCTCCCCAGGCAGATGTCCCCTCGTGAAATTTTGGTTGAGAAGGCAGTGACACGAAGAGGGGAGTGCCGTGTGAAACCCGCTATGGCGCAGGTGACGGCAAAAACCTCTGGCCAGGGCCAGCTACAGCATGTGAGACCTGTGAGCACCAGTGCAGGGCCACCAAGGCAGCCCTGGGATGGGACTTGGGTGACGCTCCTGACACCCAGCCATCCGAGCCTGCTTATCCACCCTCCCCGAAATTTTATACACAGTACAAAATAGAGATATGCAGTATCTCTCGATAAACCCTCCCCTAGGAAATACTAGCTGGACTGAATTCTGTTCTTGATAACTAAGAACTCTGAATGATACGATAACAATTATATTGGGAAAAGTCTATGACATTCCTACATTTCAAACATCATCTGCACCTAAATTAATATGGCCACGTTGGATCACTGTTGAACCAACTTACTATATAGGCTTGAACGCATTAAGGGGATATTCTGGGAACCAAAGAGAGAAAGTCTCACTGACAGAGTCATGTTCAATGTTAAGAGCTGAACAAAAGGTTCTGGGGACGGGCGCTGTAATAACTCTGACTCCACCACGCTGAGATAAACATAAACCCCGGTAAAAACATGTTCATGTCTTCCCTTCCAGCCCTTCGCAAATTACTTCTCTGTTTTCTTCTTTCTTTTCCTGAGGGAATGAAGTTTTATTTATTTTTGCTTCCATGTATAGTTTTTTTCCCAAGTAATTCTTAGAGTGCTTTAAAAATTCAGTTGGGGGGCACCTGGGTGGCTCAGTTGGTTAAACATCCGAATGGCTCAGGACATGATCTCATAGTTCCTGAGTTCGAGCCCCATGTTGGCCTCTGTGCTGACAGCTCAGAGCCTGGAGCCTGCTTCAGATTCCGTGTCTCCCTCCCTCTCTCTCCCTCTCTCTCTCTTTGCCCCTCCCCTGCTCGTGCTCTGTCTCTCTCTCTCAAAAATAAACAAAGATTTTTTTTTAAAAATTTTAATAAATAAATTGGGGTGCCTGGGAGACTCAGTCAATTAAGTGTTCAACTTCAACTCAAGTCATCATCTCTCAGTTCGTGAGTTCAAGCCCCGTGTCGGGCTCTGTGCTGACAGCTCAGAGCCTGGAGCCTGTTTCGGATTGTGTGTCTCCCTCTCTCTCAGCCCCACCCGTGCTCACACTCTGTCTCTATCGCAAAAATAAATAAACATTAAAAATGTTTAATATAAAAATAAATAAAGATTCAATTAGCACATATAGGAGTCCAGGTTCAACCAGAGAAACAGAACTAGTAAGCGGTGCATAAGGGATTGGCTTATGCAATGTGGGGCTGGCTGGGCAAGTCTGAAATCCATGGGTGGCACCGTTAGAAGGGCAGCCTGGACTCTTAGCACAAACGGAAGCTGCAGCCCACAGATAGAATTTCTTCTCCTTCAGGGGAATCTCCACTGTGCTCCTAAGGCCCTTCAATTGGTTCAATTAGGCCCATCCAGATTGCCTAGGATAATCATCTTTACTTAAAGTCAACTGATTATGGATTTGAATCACGTCTGCAAACTGCCTTCACAGCAGCACCCACATTAGCGCTTGAAGAGCTGAGGCCTGCAGCCTCGTTAGGCTAACATCTGCACCTGACCGTCACGTTACTACTAAGCTTATCAGGAAAGACAGCAATCCTCTGCTCCGGCCCACCCAACCCCTGATGCCACTTCCCAGCAGGGAATGGAACTCTCGACTCAACACAGTCCAACTCATCAGGAGCCCTTCTAATCTGGAAACTCCCATCCTCAAATTTCTGGACATGTCCTTGTACAATTCATTTCAGAATTTCTCCCTCCGTTTCCTCTCTTCCCTACTTCTGGAACTCCTATTCTTCATATAGGAACCTCCTGGATTTACCTGGTACTGATTTTTTCTTTTCTCTTCCCCTGCTACATTGTCTTCTCATCCCGCCTAATGAGAGATCCCCTACTTTGGCTCCCACCCCCTCCGTTGCAATTTTTATTTCCGCTATCTGAGTTTGGTTTTTTTTTAATTTCCTAAGGCCCCTTTCTGTATCTGTATCTGGACACAATATGGACATAATGGCTCCTCAAAACTCTCTAGAGATATTAATCATACAGCTGTTGTTTGGTTGTTTGGGAATTTTGTTTGGTTGTTTTTGTTTGTTTTCTTTTTCTCTCTGTGTTGTCCCTGTTTCCTCTGGGTTCCTTTTCCTGTTTGTTTCGGCCTCTGTCTTTCATGTTAGAAGCTTTCTTAACTGTCTCCCGATTTGGGGCAGTCCGCGGGAAGCCCTGCAGCACCCGGAAGGCTGGCAAGTTTGGAGCATGTCAGCGGGACTCGTCCAGCTGTGGCAGGGTCGTCAGGGAGGGATCTGACGGATCTCCAGTGTCAGTGGCTGCTTAGGCTGGTCATTTGCCCTGAGGAACAATCTTCCACATTTTCAGCATGGGACCCTCACATGCCTCGCTATGGCTGATGTCGCCGGGGGCCAGAGCCTTCCTGGTTCAATGCATCCAGAGAGCAAACCTCACCACAGTGACCCAGAAACCCTTCAGGTGGTCTGTGCACACAGCTGTGGTCGTCGGGTTTGCACAGTTACATGTGCTACTGCGTTTGCACCGAAATAGGCATACACGTTTTCCGTGTATTATTCAATGCTCCTGAACCATCTCTTAGAAAAGCCGCCTCACATGCTGTGATTGGGATGATCGTGCCTTACACCTTTAAGTTCAAAACTCTAAGGTTCAAGGTCACCTTGGGTGGTCGTGTGGGGCCAGATGGTGGGGGAGGGGGACAGGTGTACCGATTTGTTCCCACCCCTGCAGCACTCCACCCCTCTCTTCTAGGCACTGGGCTAGGCGATGACACGAAGGGGAGGGGTACATGGGCACTGTCCTCACAGAGGGCAGAGTCCTGGGTAGTGGCACAAAATCGAGGATGCAGAGAGGCTTCCAGCCTCTGAGGAGAAGGATGAAGTTCAGGGGCCCCCACGGGTGGGAGTGGGAGAAGGTGAGAACCCTAGGGAGAGGGCAAAGAAGGAGCACTTACAGAAGGCTGGCGGGAAGTAGAAGAGAGCACATCTCCGGAGGAAAGTGGACAGGCCTCCCTGCCGAGGGAGAGGCCGTGCGGCTGGCCCAGCCAGAGCTGGCACTTGTCATTCCCGTGAGTTTCCGTGCCATATGTGTGTCCTGTGCCCTGAACTGCTTCACTGAGGCTAGCTGAGGGCACCATCCACAGCCTGCTGGTGTCTTGCCCATCCTCCACTCTCCAAGGCAGCCATCGAAGGATCAATTCCGGAGAACAAAGGAGGCAGGGGACAGGAGGGGTTAGATGGCAGCTCAGAACAAAACCGGCCCGGACTAGGGCGCTGCCTCTTACCAGCTGTCTGCCCTGAGGCACTGAGGCATCTTCTCTGAGAGTCCACCTCTGTCCAATGAGTTGGACCCCCAGTAGGGTCATTGGAAGTCAGGGGGCATTGTCCTCGGAACCCTGCACACAGGCCTTGCACCCCATGACTCATAGGCATGGACCTTCACCTGGAGGAATGCATCCATGGGGGAGGCTCCTGGACAGTGCCTGGATGGGGCAGTACCCTCCTCAGCTGACCTCAGGGCACCTGGGCAAAACAAGGGGAGCCTGTTCAGGTGGACAGCAGCAGAGCAGGGAGAGGCCAGACAGGAGGCAGGGCCAGGAGAGCAGGTGAGCAGGCCTGGAGCCTGGATGGAAGGGACTGAGGCAGTGGGGAATGGAGGGAAATGGGCTCCACAGATAGTTCTTTCTGGGTCACACTACACCTGGCAATGATGAGCAGGGCTCGGGACAACGGAGGGGAGCGACAGTTGAAAGAAGGAAAGTGATGGCCTGGGCACCATGTCTCACCACACTGCACCCCTAAAAGAGTGAAGAACTTGGCCCCCCTCCGTGAACAGGACATGGCCTTGTCCAATTACCTAAAGCTCACTCTCCAGGCCACCTGCACCCGTCCCTCATC
The DNA here is from genome assembly GCF_008692635.1 of Crocuta crocuta. NCBI lineage: Eukaryota > Metazoa > Chordata > Mammalia > Carnivora > Hyaenidae > Crocuta > Crocuta crocuta. Next base: position 870,733 of record NW_027527920.1, on the reverse strand, counting down.
CCAGTCCCCTGGCCCATGCCTCCAGAACTTCCCACGGCCCCCTTCAACGCACTGCCAATGGGAAACNCAAGCATCAGGATTTGGGAACATTGAGAAGAGCCTGGTTTTCCATTTCTGCCCCTGGGAACATTCCATGTCCACATCCTAGAACATATTGGACATTTCCTATGTGCAGGGTACCTTACATGCGTTATTCCACTTACACATCACCTCATCATGAGGTAGGTCCAATACTTCCCCTGTGTTGGAGATGAGGAAACCAAGGGTAGATAGGCTGGGTATCTGCCTGAAGTCACAGCACAAACCAGAGACAGCACTGAGAAAAAACCCCAGGTGGTCTCCTAGGGAGCCCGGCTGGCTCCGTTGGTGGAGTATGCAACTCTTGACCTCAGGGTTGTGAGTTCAAACCCCACGTTGAGTGTGGAGCCTACTTAAAAAAAAATCTCCCAGGGGCGCCTGGGTGGCTTAGTCGGTTAAGCGTCCGACTTTCACTTAGGTCATGATCTCGCAGTTCGTGGGTTCGAGGCCCATGTCGGGCTCTGTGCTGACTGCCAGCTCAGAGCCTGGAGCCTGTTTCGGCCTGTGACTCCCTCTCTCTCTGACCCTCCCCTGCTCACGCTGTCTGTCTCTCTCTCTCTCCTAAAAATAAATAAAACATTAAAAAAAAAAAATCTCCCACACCTGGACTCTCAGTCCCCTTGCCATACTGCTGAGAAGAAGGTCTAGGGCACCAAATGAAGGTAAATGATAAACACCCTGTGAATGGAGACCAGTGACCAACTCCCCTAAACTGAACTAGGTCTCCCAGGCTGAGAGATGCGGAAGAGCCCTTTGGTATCATTTCTTTGGTCTCCCATTATACAGAGAAGAATACTGAAATCCAGAGAGGGGCAGAGACCTGCCCTGAGTCACCAGAGCAAAGCAGGAACAGAGGCAGGCCTGAAACCAGGCCTTGCGCCCCCAGCAAAGAGCCACAGGGACCCAAATCAAGTGTGGCCATTTGGAGAGGCATGGCTGGTTCCTACCCCCGGCCTGTGTGAGGCTAACCCAGCGATCACTGCCAACTTTCACAGAGTAAGCACCTGGCTAATGGTAGATGGAAAGTCAGGAGGAGGAAGAGGAGGTTTGAGAAGGGCTTCATCCCCCTCCCCCCCCAGGCCTCGAAGAAATTCTAAACAAAGGAATTTCACCTTGAACCCCAATCCTCGTCATTCCTCCTAGCTAACCCTGAACTGGAGCCAAGATTCAACATGGCTGACTCAGAAGGAGCCCTGGGTCTCTGGAGCGAGGTCTGTGGTCAGGCCACTCTGGACTCACTCCAAGATCTTGGCAAATCAGGCCACCACCTAACCCGAATGTCAACTTCTCCCTGTTGCCACACAAGCTCTCTGGGCTGCCTCGACAACCCCTACCCCTCTACCACACCCCTAGATCCATCCCAGCCAAGGCCAGCCCCCCACCCACATCCCCTCCCTGCACCCAACACTATGATTGACAAGGATCAATCATAACAGACTTTCAACAACACTTCAGCCCACTTGATAAGAACGCATATGTCAGAAAGCATGCACGTACCATGGAGAATATTTCATGACAATCTACACTATTCCTTATGGATGATATAACTTCTCTCCATTTTTTTTTTCAGAATTGTATCTGCTGGCAAACAAAGGATAGATTTTAAATGATTGAAAACACACCCATAAGAGACAAAAAGTAAAGTGGCAGCTGCTGAGGGCTGAGGAGGTGATATCTAAAAGGTATGGAGTTTCTTTTTGGGGTGATGACCATGGAAATGTTCTAGAATTGACTATGGGGATTGTCATAGAACTCTGTGACTAGAGCAAAAAGTGCTGGGTTGTGCATTTGAAGTGGATGGATTGTGTGGTGTGTGAATTATATCTCAATTAAGCTGTTACCACTCACACACAAGCTGCTGTCCTGACCCCTTCTGTTACATTTGTCAGTAGACAGATCACCCAAGACAGCAAATGTAGTCCCTCTGCAGCCACTGGACCCAGGATTCAGTGTCAGACCACTTTCAACAAACTTAGAGCAGTAGTTTTTTAGCTAATTAATTATGTTAAAAAAAATACACACACACACACACACATTTGCACTATCAAGAGTGGTTATTTCTCTCTCCAGACAAGTGGCCACTGCCCCCATCCAGTCAAGAACTCTCTGATAAGGAGAGTTTAGAGGGAGCTGTTTTGCCTCACTGATGACCTTGCGCCTGGAATGACATCAGTTGGGGAAGGTCATGTCTCTCAGGCAGCACTGGGGCAATGAGCTTCCACAAACAAACAGAAAAAAAAAAAGAAAGAAAGAAAGAAAAAGAAAAAAACCTGTTTTCCTTCACAGAATTGCAGAACCAAGGTAAAATTCATGCATTCCTGACTTAAAGCCAAGTACTTTAAGTGGCCGCCACATTCCTCCCTGGGAGGAGCTCTGATTGGCATGGCATGGAAGACCCGGGGCCCTCCTCTGGGCAGCACCCCAAAGGGAGTCAGGCCTCCTCCAATCCTGCCCCTCAGCCCATGTGTCTGGGGGCGCTGATCCCCAGGAGTGGCCCGGGCCCAAAGCTGTTAGCCTTGTCCTACCCACTGGCCAGTCATTGGTTAAAGGATAGGCCTATGATTAATCTGGGCCAGTGGGACATGATAAAGGGTTTGTGGGAGGCTTCTGAGACAGAAACATCTTCTCTTTTCTGAAAGAGCTTCTAGAAGCACATCATTTTCCCTGGACAAGCTGAACATGTTATCTATTGCCGCTTAACAAACTATTCCAAAGTTGTGGCTTACGAGAACAAATGATTGTTACCTCAGTATCCATGGGTCAGGAACCCAGGAGCAGCTTTTGCTGGGTGACTGCAGCTAGGGTTTCTGGTGAGGGCCTGCTGTCACCTGAGGTCTGGCTGGGGCTGAGGACGAACAGCCAAGCTCATTCATTGGACTGAAATGGACCTACTTCAAGGCAGCGGACGTGGTTGCCGCTGGCTTTTGGTCAGAGGCCTCGGTTTCTCACCTCGTGGGTCTCTTCCTGGGCTGCCTGACCATCCTCACAACAGGGCAGCTGGGTTTCTGAGCAAGAGCGAGCAGAAAGCGGGACTCTCTTTTATGTCCTACCCTCGGAAGCTGTGCCATCACCCCTGCTTTGCTCTGTGTGTTGGAGTCTCCATTCTGGAGAAACTCTGGGACAGTCACACATAGTCTCATTTTGTTTCCCAGAGAGAATGCCTAAATGTCAGATTTTTGAGATTGAACCAAACCCTGGGAGACCCAGGAGTTGGGCCCCAGAAGTGAGACAGGTTGTTGCATTCAGGCTTGCCTGGGTCTCCCGCCCTCCACGTGACAAAAGGTCATTCTGGATACGCCTCCCTATGCCTGCAGCCTCCGACTCAGACAAACCCCTACGAATAGCAGGGAAAGCGTCAACAATGTTAAGAATCTGACAAATACGTGGTCCCATTTCATATCTACCCCCTGCCAGCTGTGGGAACCTTAGCAAACGCTTGGGCCCCTCATCTGCTCGTGGAAAAATCAGCACCCACCCCGCCCCCAACTTCTCTGGTGGGTGAGTCGGACCAGCGAGTGGGCGCCCAGGTCCTTCCTGGCTCTCTCAGGAGGGCCGGCCAGTGCTTATGGAGCCCACCTGCCCCACCCCCCACCCCGCATGCCAGAACCTCCCTGTGGTTCTCAGAGCGGAGCTAGGACACATTGAGATCCATCTAGAATGCTGCTTGTGACCAAGACGCTAACTGACTGTATTGACCGGGATCAGATTCAGTTGGATGAACAGCCAATCCAAAGTAGAGGCTCACCCAAATAGGAGCCTAGTGTCTCCCACAGGAAGGGGGCCCCGGGCTGGGCCATCTGGCACTAACACGTCAGCCCTATCAGAACCCAAGCTCTGTCTTCCTTCTCCACGTATGCTGGCACTTGGCTTGCATCTCCTTGGCCACATCCTAGCCTAAGATGCTGCCAGAGCTCTAACCACACACTCTTCTGGTCAGAAGAAAGAAGAGCCAAAGAGCACAGAAGGGACCCTCCCTGCTGAGGAGTGCTACTGAAGGGGCCTTCCTCGAGGTGCCACTCAGACCCACGTACGTCTCATTGGCCAAAACCCACTGCATGAGTGCACCTAGCTACGGGGGTTCTGGAAAATGCAGTCTTCACTGTGGTGGCAACACGGCCAGCTAGTGGTCTTGGTGGCAATAAGTTAGGCCAAGTCAGGAAAGAATGGGAAGGGAGCCTGGTCCTTCTGTCCACCTTCACCAAGAATGAAGCCAAGAACCTGACCCTATCTGACATCCGGGTCTATTGTTCAATCCCTGCAAAATTTGCAGGGGGCAAGAAGGTGCCTGGAACTCGGGACAGGCCCCCAGCACAGGGTCTGAGGCAGAATAGATGAGCAGTGCTCTCATCCCTGGGGAAGGCACTTTGTAAGAGGGCTCCCTGTCTCATGGAAAGGCCCTCTTCCCCAGAAAAGACCCTCGAAACAGAAGTGAGTCCCAAGTAACCCTCCCCTCTGGCCGCAGATGACAGTTCTCCTTGAGTAGCAATTGGCCCAGACTGGGCCCTTCATGGTCCCTTCCAGAACATTCTGAAGTTCAAGTGAGGAAACAGCATCAGTCTTTCTATAGTGGCCAAATGCTGAGATATACAGTCATGTTCTGTCCACTCAGAGAGGAAAAGCCAACAGACAGGACGAAGCCAGAGCCACAGCAACTCAAAGAGTAGCACCACAAAGTACGCTGGTGAGTCACAGCCAGGACTTGGCTCCCTAGAGGCCCCGGCCTACTCTGCTGGCCTTCTGGTAGACCCCCAGCCTGCGTCACCTAATTCCAGCTGGCTCTCTGTCATTCGCCATCGAGAACTGCGACTACCCTAGTCACCTTTCCCTTTCAGCAGGGAAGAACTCTGTGTCCGTAACACAGTTAATTGTAGAATTGTATTTGCTAGAATTCCTGCCATAGCAAGGGGCAAAAACCCAGCTCAAATGGGCTTACACAAAAATAAATACATACACAAATAAAACTTCATTGACATAAATTTGAAAAGTCAAGGTTAAAAGCTGGTGATCCAATAGTATTCCAGGGCTTATACACTCTCTGTAATGCTCTCCCTGTCTCTAGATTCTCCTCTCTTGCATGCTGGCCACACACACACACACACACACACACACACACACACACACACAGTCATCTGCTTGTGGCAAGAGAGAAACCCATTCCGGACTCCATGGCCCCAGGAGCTCACCCTCTCAGAGGCAGAGGGACCCCCTTTCCAACATCCACAGATCTCACAGAGGAACTCTGACTGGCCAGTGTGGTTCACATTCCCACCCGTCAGTCCAATACATAGTGGACATGCCCCCAGCCTGGCAGCCAGGGGCCAGCAGCCTCTGTGGTCGGTGGGGACTCAGGAGCCACACAGCATGAGGGAAAGACTGTGTCCAAAGGCAGAGATGGCTAGGCAGACCAGAGACACAGTAATACAGTTTTGGGTTTTTTTAGAGAGTGCACAAGCAGGTGTGGGGCAGAGAGAGAGAGGCAGAGAGAGAGAGAGAGAGTGAGAGAATCTTAAGCAGGTTCCATGCCCAGCGCAGAGCCTGACTCAGGGCTCAATCTCACAAACTGTTGAGATCATGACCTGAACTGAAATCAAGAGTTGGATGCTTAACCAGCTGAGCCACCCAGGAGCCCCAGTGGCACAGGTTTATACTGAAAAACAGTCAATGGCTTTGGAGTCAGATGGATGTGGGTTCAAATCCTAGGCCAACCCCTGAGTACAGCCTTAAACAAGATACTTGAGCCTTAACTTTTTTATCTTTAAAATGGGAAATCATACCTGCTTTTTGGGATTGTTGCAAGGATTAAAATAATGAAACATTCAGAAAATGTGTAGGTTCTTGGAGTAGCCAAGCTAACATCCCTGAGCTTAATACCCCCCACCACTGTCTTGTGGCTCAGGTTAGGATATAAACACCATTCACGAACACTATGCTCCTTTCCTTGTTTCTTTTCTCACGCACAACTCCAGGCTGCACCAGACCTCCCCAAGGTCAGGCCTTACCCTCCCCATTCCTTCTCAGAGGGACTTTCTTCTATGTTCTCCTGCCATGACCCGCACTCCAACAGTTAAAGAGTATGGGGCGGGGAGTGGGCAGGGCCACGACAGTTTGGAGAGAAACAAGCCCAGTGATAGGCCACAAGGTTGTGGCATATCTAATTTTATGTATCAAAATGTGACTCAAGGGGCACCTGGGTGGCTCAGTCAGTTAAGCGTCCGACTTCGGCTCAGGTCATGATCTCACAGTTCGTGGGTTCGAGCCCCGTGTCAGGCTCTGTGTTGAGAGCCGGCTCAGATTTGTGTCTCCCTCTCTCTCTGACCCTTCCCTGCTCATGCTGTCTCTCTCTCTCAGAAATAAATAAAACATTAAAAAAAAGTTTTTAAAAATGTGACTCAAAACTTTATTATTATTAACAGTAAATTCCTTTTGCTGGCCACTGTTCTTTCTTCTCTCTCTCTCTCTCTCTGGCCTTGGGAGGGGTCATGTGGCCATTTGCGGGTCATAAGACCTTCCCAGGAAGAAATGACAACATCTGTCCTCCCCACCCAGGCTGGCCATCACACAACCAGGGTTTATAAAGACAGCGTTTGTGCTGTGAGTTCCCCACCTGGGGAACTTTTAATGGATCCTGGGCTAGCCCTTCTAACCAGAGAGAGTGAAATGGAGAAAAATATGGGACTGAGTTGACAGAGCTTTCGAGTGGTGGTAANGAGCCCCGTGTCAGGCTCTGTGTTGAGAGCCGGCTCAGATTTGTGTCTCCCTCTCTCTCTGACCCTTCCCTGCTCATGCTGTCTCTCTCTCTCAGAAATAAATAAAACATTAAAAAAAAGTTTTTAAAAATGTGACTCAAAACTTTATTATTATTAACAGTAAATTCCTTTTGCTGGCCACTGTTCTTTATTCTCTCTCTCTCTCTCTCTCTCTGGCCTTGGGAGGGGTCATGTGGCCATTTGCGGGTCATAAGACCTTCCCAGGAAGAAATGACAACATCTGTCCTCCCCACCCAGGCTGGCCATCACACAACCAGGGTTTATAAAGACAGCGTTTGTGCTGTGAGTTCCCCACCTGGGGAACTTTTAATGGATCCTGGGCTAGCCCTTCTAACCAGAGAGAGTGAAATGGAGAAAAATATGGGACTGAGTTGACAGAGCTTTCGAGTGGTGGTAAAGTAGGGTCGGGGAGGGAAGAAAATGGGACCCAGAAACCAAGGGCCTGGAGCCCTTAGGAAGGAGTGTTCCCAGTTCAGGGGTCCCTGCAAAAGGTGCCTCTGAGGGCTGGCCCCAGATCCCACCCATCACAAGCCTCCTAGAAGAATTTATTCCTTTTGGGCAGAGGACTGGGCACATGGACTTCCCATGGGTGAGCTCAAGTCTGAACCCGAATCTTCACTCAGCGACAGTGCGGCCCCTGCCTGCTCCTATAAGACCCCATGACCCCACATGTCCAGAGGAGCCCCTGCACCCCAACTTGAGAGGTTGAGTAACACTCCCTGAAGAAGTAAAAGAAGACACTATACCTCCCTCTCCTCATCACCATTACTGTCCCCATCCTATCCCCTGAGATTTTCCTGTGCCCTCTCACCACCCCACCCCCTCATCCTCACTGCCTCCTGCCTCCTGCTTCACCCTAAGACAAAAAGCTGTTTGTAGGACCTCTGTAAGCCCTGGCATTCCTATTTTTGACAGCTTCGCCCTATATCAGTGCAAACATATTAAAATATTTAAAATCTGCTGTATTATGTTTGAAAGATATTTATAATTTTGCTCTTGAAGCCGTTTGGCTAGGAGTAACTGATTTAAATTACAATTGGGAATTCTTGTAAAACCTAGCCCACACATTCCTTCAAACGCAATAAAAATTTTATGAATACTAAATTTAACAATTAATGAGGTTGATATAATGTTACAGTTGGACATTTGATTAAGAATTTATTGATTTCAATCTTGCAGTATTCTTATTTTAGGGCCAATCAATTTTTTTGCAGCTGTCAAATATTCGAATGGTCCCTCCGGAGGCCCGAATCGTGGGTTCTTCCATTGGGCAACATTGAAGTAACCTGGGCCAGTAGGTCTTCCCTATCTTCCACCCAAAGCATACGACCCTTCACACACACACACACACACACACACACACACACACACACACACACGACAAACATCGCCTTGGCAGAATCCACCTCCAGGTGGGGAAGACAATGGAGCCAGTTAAAAGCAGGGAAGGAAGCAATGCTACGTTGTGTCCTGTCGTGTGAGAAAGGACTTCTTTACGGCAACCAGTGGCTGGCGCTGCTGAGGGCACAGAGGCTGAGACAAGCCCTGTTGGCACAGGCATTTCATCCCTCCTGAGGGGGGTGGGTACTGGCAGCAAACCTATCTGGGGTCTACAGAGGCAGGTGGACACAGGGGCGAGAGGGCTGTGAGAAGCTTCTCCACGGCACCAGGGCAGTGCACCGCCAGGAGGGCGGGAACGTAGGCACGGCAGCGACACGGGCAGATGCACAGTGGGACAGACAGAGGGTGATGAGATAGGGCAGAGAGCCAATGGCTGGGAAGAAGCAGGAATGAGGGGCAGGGAGAAAAGTGGAAACAGGGCTGGTTTGAGCACCAATACTTANGGGATTGGGCGGGGGGGGGGGAGGGGAAGCCCTGAGACGGCAGCCAGGTGTGAGGACCAGCCCACAGATGGCATGCAGGGGCACCAATTCCTCTGAGAGTCCTTGCTCCTTAGGTCACTAAAGCCTTCCGGAGGCAGAGGGTTCTGAAGGAGCATCTTTACTTGGCAAGAATCTCCCCCAGTACCCCAGCCTCCCCTCGGAAGCAGAGGGAGGGGCTGGGCTGGGCTGAAGCAGAGAAAGGCCACTTTGTGCTCACTCCAGTCACCCGGGTGTATCCAGGTATCCGCCACATACCACCGCCACCTTCGCCCCAGACTGTTAGCACCTCTGAAGTTACACCTTGTGCCACTAGGTGGAGCCAAAGCCCATGGCAAGGGCCTTGGGCTGGGCTGGGCTGGACTGGGCCACCCAGCGACCCGGGTTTAAGAGGATAATGGGCTAGGGAGGCAGAGGACGGAGGAAAAGGGGCTAAGTCTGGACCCTACAGCAAGGCCACGGAGGGGACGGGACGGCCAGCCCCAGCTCAGAGTGCACTTATTGGAGCTACAAAGTCTGTCTTAGCAGTAAAGGCTAAGTAGTCCCAGAACGGACCGGGAGGAGGGCGCACCTGAAGAAGGTGCCGCCTCCAGATAGGCGATCCCGGGAGCGGGCACTGACCGGGTACACGCTTGGCTCCGCGGCATGCACCCGGGTCGCCGTCCCTTCCAGCGCCCACAAGAGCGGAGGGGAGGCCCAGGATTCCGCGAACAAGTGCAGGTGACCCGACATCCGAACGCGTCCGCCCGCCGCTCTGCAGGTGGAGGCGGCGGGGCGGGGCTTGGACCGAGACGTTCCGCATTGGACGTGGGGGTTGCTGGGGCTCTGCGATTGGCTAGAGGTAAGGGGCGGAGCCCGGGCGGAGCTGAGAGACGTAAAAACCTGGATAAAGCCTGCGGGAGGAAGGTGTACAGACCTGGGGCAGGTGCTGCGCCTTCCTTTCTTGGGCCAGGACGTGAGCCGCAGAGCTGATCTGGTATCTGGGGTGAGCATCGGCCATGTTGTCCCCAGGCACGGGTGTGCTGCGGGAGACCAAGTTCTAGGCGCCCTCAAGTAGCCTTGTCAGTTCCAGAACTCAGACTCCCCCTATTGGGGGGCCTCCGGGACAGCCTAAATCCAGGACTCTTGTTGTCCCTCCCCGTGGTCTAACTGACCTCCCATCAGCCAAACCAGGTAGGGGTTCAGACATTCTCCAACCCACTCGCCCCCTCACCAACAGCTATGCCCTCCCTTTACCTTCATCTCTCCTTTTAAATAAGTCTCTTCCCAGACTCCATCAGCGTTCAGCACAGAGCCGCCCCCTCCCCCAGTAATGCTTCAGTAGATGCCCCGCCCCCTTCTGTGGTGGCAAGGCAGGTGGTCAGGAGTGCATTACTCATTTCACAGACAGGAACTGAGCACCTACTATGTACCACACCCTGTAATGGGCACCAGGGACGGAGCTGTGAGCAAAACAGACGAGGCCTCTGCTGTTCCCCAGTGTCCACGCCAAACTGTAGGAGGAAGAGAAAGAGAATCTGAGGAAAGGAACAAGTTATCCTCAGGCTGCGGGCGTGGGTGATCACGTCTGGCTGCAACAGTGGAATAAGGAAGTCTGCAGAAAAGTGTTGGAGTTAAAGGTAGTCATCCCTGTAAAAACTAAAAATGATCAATTAACATCAATGTCAAGAAGAAAAATTGCCGCCTTGTAGCTTCCCCACTACAACAGGGTGCTGCTTCAAGCAAACCAGTGTGCGAACACCAACCCAAAGTGACTTCTCTTTGGGAGGAAGGGGAAGAAATTAGTTGTTTGACTTTATATCCAAGAATCAACCATAAGGTTTCCTTAAATGACAAATTTCCTTTGAAATCTGAAGGAAGAAATTAACTCTGTGGACACCCCGAGTGTCCTCTCAGGACAATGCGGCCAGTGTCCACTAGAGGGCAGCAGAGAGATGGAGATGCTACAGGGAACCCTGGATTAGATTAGTTCACACCCACTCCAGAGGGCACGAGTAGCCTAATAAAAACAATACCAATAATAGTTCACATTTATTGAGTGATTACTCTAAGTTAGGCATCCTCCTAAGGGCTTTATAAAAAGTTACCTCATTTGATCCTTCCACCAACCCTGAGGGTGGTGCGGATGGTGTTAGCCCCATTCTACAGAGGAAGAAACAGAGGCTGAATAACGTGCCTAAGGACACAGAGCCAGTAAATAAATGCCAGATATGAACACGGAAGCAGAGCTATAGAGCCTGTGTGCCTCACACTATGCAATTCTGCTTCCTGTGAAGATGGCAGGCAGGATGGAGAAGGAAGAAAGCCGCTGAGGTCCCAGCAGACAGAACTCCAGTGGGCTCTCCTAGGCCAGTTCCAGAAGCAGGCACCAGACAAGGGCTTTTAGCTCATCGAGGACTTCGAGTCATCTTTCAAGCAAGGTCAGAAAATCTGACCTTCCCACCACAGATACCCCACACACCTTGCCAGGGATGTAGCCGTAGGGAGGTGGCTGTATCTGCCCCGTCACCACCTGCAAGGGGACCCAGCCCTCCAGTGCCCACTGCCATGGTATGCTCTTCCAACTGCTGCGGCCTCTCTGGCTTAGATGCATGACGTTGGCTTCAACCCACCCTCTCCCTTGTCCCTCTGGCAGCCCCGCCCACCCCCACCATCAGCCTGGCTCAGGCCTCCTCACCGCAGTCATGAAGGGTCTGGTCAGGGACTACGCCGGCTGCCAAGAGGTTGGGGTCAAGGATCAAGAAGACATGGATGAGGATCCTGCCCAGGACAACCTTGAGGAGTTTTAGGCCACAACCCAGTCCTTTCTTGGCTTTCTTCCCTACTGAGCTGCGGCTGTGTGCAGGCGCTATGCTCGCTGCACGGGCGGCAAGGGAGCCTTGCTGGGTGACCTTGAACAAGCCATTTATCCACCCTGCCTTCTGTTCATTCCTCTTCTACAAATTAAGAGGCTGGAGACCAGGGTTCTTAACTGAGGACTGACATTGCGTGGATGTGTCTGAGTGCATCTTTCTAGATCCAGGTTAGCCTCAGCACTGTTGGTGTTTTGGCCTGGATCATCCTTTCTTGGGGAAGGGGGGGAGCGGCTGTCCTGGGCATTTTAGGATGTTTAACCACATCCATGGCCTTTACACGCCAGATGCCAGTAATGTCCCCCTCCTTCCATTGTTCAGTTGTAACAATGAAATAATGTCTCCAGATGTTTCCAGATGTGCCCTGGGGGCGACGTTGCCCTTGGTTCAGAAACGTTGTGGAAGAGCTGCAGGAAACCCCTGGGTTAGGTGAACTGCAAGTTCATGGGTGTCCCCTTCTGTGTGATAAGGTGAGAGCAGGGCTGCCTTGTGTGCTGTTAAATGAGGCAATGGGTAGAAAGTGCTCAGCCTCTGTCTTCTTCCTCTTCCCTGACTTTCTGGGATGCTAAAGGGTCTGCTACCCAAAGGGTGGACACTTTTTTTTAATGTTTATTTATTTTGAGAGAGAGAGAAAGCACACGCACATGTGAGTAGGAGAGGGGCAGAGAAAGAGGGAGAGAGAGTCCCTGCTGTCAGAGCAAAGCCCCGTGCAAGGCTCCATCCATCCCACGACCCTGGGATCGTGACCTGAGGCAAAATCAAGAATCTGCTCAATGGATTGAGCCACCCAGATGCCCCTCATGTTCTTCCCCCCCCCCACCATGTTCTTTTTAAAACAACTGGGTTTTTAAAAAAAATTTTTTTAATGTTTATTTATTTTTGAAAGAGGGGGAGAGGGGCAGAGAGAGACACACACACATAGGATCTGAAGCAGGCTCCAAGCTCTGAGCTGTCAGCACAGAGCCCGACGCAGGGCTCAAACCCACGAACTGCAAGATCGTGACCTGAGGGGAAGTTAGATGCTTCAGTGACTGAGCCACCCAAGAGCCCCTCCTGTGTTCTTTCTTAAAAGTGGCACCCCTCAGGATCACCTGGGTGGCTCAGTCAGTTGAGCATCTGACTCGATTTCAGCTCAAGCATGATCCCAGGGTCGTGGGATCGAGCCCTGTGTGGGACTCTGCACTGACAGTGCAGAGCTTGGGATTCTCTCTCCCCTTCTCTCTCTCTGCCCCTCCCCGACACATGCATGCTGTCGAAAGAAAGAAAGAAAGAAGGAAGGAAGGAAGGAAAGAAGACACATGCATGCTGTCTCAGGAAAGAAAGAACCCGAAAGGGCCATTTCTTACCCAATGTCCTAAGGGAGGGGCGCACTTCAGGCACCCCCTCCAAAGCCCACCCAGCTGCATGGCCTTTCTGCCCGCCCCTCTGCCATGGCCAGGCTGGGAGGGATGCTAGAAGGTGGCATGCTGCCACGGACCGTTTGGGAGGGGAAGCAGCGGGACCTCCTCCGGGCTCCGCTCTCTGTGCACCCTGCCAAGGCCGCCCACACCTCCCGCCTCTCTGGGGCCCCTCGGCCCTGGCCTGGGAAAGCTGACTCCCTTCCACCCCAGCAGCTGCAGACACAGGCCCCAGCCATGGCCCTGACCTGCATCCCTGTGAAAGCCCCAAGAGGAAAATGGGGCGAGGGCTAGAGCCAGCACTGGCTGGCAGATGGTGGACGCCAATACTCTTGCTTCCCAAGGCAAAGGGCACGTACGTGTCTTATCTTGTTTGGCGGCCTTCACTCAGCACTGCTGAAGGGCAGGGAGTCAGAGGTGAATTCAGTCGTGCACTGAAAAATGTTTGACGACCAGCTCTCCAGGACGGGGCAATATGTGGCATTTGTTCCTTCCTACCATGGCAGTTACCAAGGCACCAACGGGATGTTGCCAAACGCCGACATGGTCCACGCCTTTGTAACGTGCATGTCCACCACCAGACACAACAGCCATAAATGACCTTAGCAGTAAGATCATTGGGAAGTGATGAGTTTTTAGTGTGCATTTCCCTTCTGAAGAAAGTGTTTTTAATTGTACGTTTGTAAAATGTGACTATTAACAATGACTGAGCTTAACAACCCATTTGCAAAATTCTGAAAAATGTGACCAGGTCTGGAAAGCCACTGCCAGCCCGCTCCAGTCCCCCGCTAAGAATCGAATGTGGTCTGTGACCTGGAGATCATACTAGGGTAACCCCCCAGGGTGGGGTCATCAGGGAGGGACAGAGGGACACACTGGGGCCCTAGAGGTTCAAGGAAGGCTTCCTGGAGGAAGTGGAATCACACAGAAACCTGAGGGAAGAGTTAAGAAAATCCCAGAGAGGGGTGAGGAGTGTTTCAGGCTGAAGGGAGTGCTGGGGAAAGGCCAGGAGATGAGAGAGTGCTTGGCATGACCCAGAAACCAAAGTGGTGGGGGGGGAGGCTCTTGTGCCCATTCTGCTGTTGGCACCTCTGTCACTCAGGGCAAGTCCCCTCCCTTCTCCAGGCTTCTTCCTTCTGTCAGACTGGGGCCTTGAACCAGATGGTCTCCAGGCCCGTTGGCTGTCTAGAGCCCCCAGGGGTCTGTGGAGGGGCCTGGACAGTGTACGGGGTGGGGTAGGGGGGTAGGGGTGGTGTCTGGCCCACAGCGGACTCTGTGCAACCAAGTCATCGCCTCTCTCCCCCTCCCCCTTTCACTCAGTTCCCCCAGGTGATGCCCGAAACTCCTGGCTTGGATGCAGAAAGTAGCAATAATTACAGTCATTTACAGAGCAGTGTGCCCCTTCTAATTACCCAGCCATGCAATCCCAATTACATGTCTAAGGAGGGATCTCGGAAGTCCCCTTCCCACGGCCAGCCCATCAGCTGCAGCCCTGGGCCAACCAGAATTGGGGAAGCGGGCTGGCAGCTGCTGCCAGACCTCCTTCCACGGCTCCCTTCGTGCCAGGCCGTGCAGGAAACGCTGGTTCCGAGGCCCTCCCTGGAATGGGCATGGGGGGAAGGGAGGCGGGGCAAGCGCCCCCAGCAAGCGGGGCTCGAGACCCCGAAAGAGACAGGGGCTCTCTCTGGTGATGCTGGAGGCCTCCGTGTACACAGCAGGTGCGCTGACCCGACCACAGCACAAGTCAGAGCTTGAGCCAGGGAAGGAGGCTGTTTCATGTTCAGGAAGCAGTGCCTGCCCCCCCCCACCCCCCACTGACTAGATATAGATTCTCTGGTCTTGTGTCCATCACCACCCACTGCAAAACCCCCTCAGAAGCAGCCCTCACCCTGCGTCATGTGCCTCCTGTGACAGAGAACTCAGGACCCCAAAAAGAAGTCTGTCCTCTCTTCGAGGGCTCCATGCATGAGAAAAAGAAGTCTACCCATGCGGCCCATCTCCACCCGCCTGAGCTACTCTCCCCTACGTCCATGGGTCCCAATGGCTGCTGCTGCCCACTGGTCCTCTCCCAGGCAGGCATCTGGACCCCAGACCTTGCCTGGCTCCTCAGCCAAACCACTTTCAGAGAGGACCCTGACTCCCCGGAGCCCCCCTGGACACATGCTCCTAGGTGCCCACGTCCAGTCCCACAGCTGACAACTCCCCCTCCCTCCTACCCCCTCCCACTACCCAGCCGCCCAGAGCAGCCCCCAGGCCAGCACCCACGCCATGCCCAACCCAACGCCATGAGCTTCCTCTGCCCTGCCCCCTTTTCATCCAGGCTTCAAAGCCTCAGGCTCCAGCACTTCCTCCTCCCAAATATATCCAAATTCCCTCCCTCTCTTTCAAGAACCCCCCACCCTGCCCTACTCAGGCCACCATCCTCTGTCACCTTGAGCACCACAAGACCCCTAGCTGGTCTCCCCACTGAGTTCCAAGAGGCAACGGAGCCTGGAAATCAGGTGCATGTCTCGGTGGGTTCCATTCCTGGCTCCTACACTCATGGTGAGGGTCTAGGTCATGAGCGAGCTACTGAACATCTCTGTGCTTCATTTTCTTCGTATTAGCACCTGCCTCCCAGGGTGCCTGTGAACGGTATGGTTCCCAAGGAATTCAGAGTGGCCAATAGGGATGAGGACAAAGGGGATAAAGTGAGGCAGAAAGGAGCTCAGGAGCGAGGGTTCTGAGAATTTCTGTGCTCAACTAAGGCCCATGAACTTGCTCCTGAGATGAGTGGAAAGCCTTCAGGATAAAATCTTCCACCAATGTTCTATCTCAGATGGTGCCCAAGGGACGTCTTACCTCCTCTCCTGCAGGAGCTGAGAGCCTGCTCTGCCCCAGGGAGGGTCCGGCCGCAGCCCCATCAGCTCTAGAATGTAAGTAATGGAACTCCGCTGGTCACAGGCCTCTCCTCTCACCAGGCTTCAGGCCTCTCTCACCACGAGGCACCAGGACGGGACAACCAGATTCCGACCTGAATCCCAACCTGGATCCCAACCTGGAAGGGTGCGCCTGGCGCCAGCGAGTGCCACTTGTGCCAGCATGTTCCTAGGGGCAGAAGTCCTATGTACTCACCACCCCTCCTCTGACACATGTCTGCCACCCATGAAGCTCCTCTATAAACATATTGTCAGCCTGTTTAATTCTTGTGACAGCTCCAGGAGTTGGGGGTCATTATCCCATTTTACTACGGACACGCTGAACAGTGGTGCTGTTACACAGCCATCGAGGGCCCGCTCGAATAGCTGGTGCTGGGGTAGGAAGGAGGTGCCCACAGGTGAGAGAAGGGTTGCCCAGAGCTGAGGCCTGCCAGACACCAAGAAGAGGGGTGGGGAGGGTCTGGGGGGTAGGCTGAGAGAGGGCTCTCAAGCTGAGGTCTGAGAAACACCTCCTTGAGCTACCCGGATCTTTGTACAGATGGGGAAATTGAGGCCTAGGCAGGAACTGAAGCTTGCATAATAGGTCACTCAGCTTGGCAGAGACCAAGCTGGGACCCATCTCTTAGGCTGAGGATTTACCTCTACCCAGTGTATCCTCAACTGGCGGGGGTAGGGGGGGCTGCTGGTGGGGAGGGAGGCCTGGCTGAGGCCGGGTCCCAGGGCACACCCAGCTTAGCTTTGGGGACAACAGAGACCCTGGCACTTGCACTTGGGCTGACCAGCAGGCGCTGATGAAATCTCTGGCCTTTCTCGATGACCAGCAGAGGGTGGTGCTGACCCAGAGTGAAGGCTCCAAGGTGCCGGGCCACCTCCCCAGCGTTCATCCCCAGGTCCCAGGACAGGTGTAGGGAAGGGGCAGGACAGAGTTCCCAGGAGTAAGAAGAACCAAAAATCAGGACTGACGCAGTCCTCTCCTGCCTAAGGGTCCAGTTTCCCCAACTGAGCACTGGAGAAAATCGGCCCTTCTCCCCCTCCTTACATGCCCACAGCTGAGAGAGCATTTTGGAAATGCACCCGGCTCCATGCAACCTCTGCTCTCTGGAAAAGAGAATGCATCCTAGGCTGCAGCACTGCATAGAAAGCAGTCTCGCAAAGGAGGCTGAACCTAAGGAGGAACTTCCCGAGATCTCCACAGGGCGTCCCTGATGGATTCCAGGATTGACCTTGTACTGAAAGCCTACTCTGGGGGAGCCAGGAGGATGGTCAGACTGCTGGGGAGGGGAGCGGGGAGAAGGGCCGGATGTCTCTGTACTGTCTCAGTTCCCCACTTAGGTGAAGAGAGAGAATTTTCCCCAGGACCGCCGAAGGAGGGGAATGGGGTGATGAACTGCTCCAGGCCCCAGAAGAGATCCCAGTACAGGGCGATTGCCTGATTGTGAGAGGGCTCCACGTCACTGCCAACAGCCTAAGACCCTTCCCCCTGGTGAGGTTTCCTGTTCCCAGTCTTCTAGAATCTGGTCAGAGCAGGAATCCCTGCTCTGACTGAGAGTTCACTGTATCTCCTGAGGCTGCTGTCAAAGCCCCAGACGTCCAGCTTCTAGGGACAAAAGTCTCAGGATAGAAGGCAATGCAGGATCGGAGGCACTGAGGATATTGAGATCCCCGGGGTCAGATGGGGATCAGTCAGTTAAGCGTCTGATTTCGGCTCACGTCATGATCTCATGGTTCATGAATTCGAGCCCCGCTTCAGGCTCTGTGCTGACAGCTAGCTTAGAGCCTGGAGCCTATTTCCGATTCTGTATCTCCCTCTCTCTCTGACCCTCCCCTGCTCACTCTGTCTCTCTCTCTCTCTCTCAGAGATAGATAAAACATTAAAAGAGAGAGAGAGAGAGATCCCCAGGATCAGAAAGAACCGGCAACCCTGCCTCTGCCAAGATTTAAAATGCCCAGGAGGCTGGAGGCTATCATCTGGGCGTGCTGTGCTTTGCTATGGAAGTCGTACTGTCTCTGGTCCTCAGCCCCCAGTCTGGCTGTGCCTTGTTGAGGACAGCATCGTGGTCCTAGAGATTCCCACCGATGCTCCCAGATCCCCACATCCAGGCGGGGTCTGTGGGAAAGCCCCCAGTAAAGGCCAGTTGTCCTGCCTACACTTAACCCTGCTGTCCTCACAAGCTGACAGGCTCCTCTGCCCAAGAAAGCAGACAGGGTGGGCAGGGAGCTGGGTGCCACGGCGGGCACCCCAGAGACAGCGAGGCAAGGAGAGCGGAGATGGGGACACATAGGAGAGGTGGGCAGCATCCTGGCAGGTGGCAGGCTTGGACTGCCTAGAGGGGCGGGTGACTCACGGGAGACAAAGGGGCATTTCCTCCCAAAGCCAAAACCAGACAGGGAGGGACACACATCCAGCAGCCTTTGTTCTCCCAGTGCACTTCCAGGTCGGCATTGCCGTGAATCACTGTGACCCTCCTGCCCTGCTGCTTCACACTATCGTCAGAGTCTGGGACTCTCAGATTTTACAGTCAGAATACCCCACCCCATTCCGCGGCCACCAACACCCCCATTCAGCCACCACCACCACTCTGGCCACCGGAAGAGCTCCTTCCAGCCATTCCAGCCACAAGTCTCCTCCCCCTTCGGGGGCTTTTTCATCCCTCAAATGGTAAAGGTGGGCTTTCCGGGGGCCCCCCAAGCCCATCCCCAGCCACCCAGCTCTTCCTCAGCCCCTCCCACTGGCGCCCCTCTGTTCCCTCTGCCTGGAATTCCCCTCTCACTCATTTTTGCCTAATGGCCACCTACTCTTCAGGTTCAAGCCATCTCCTAGAAGCTTCCCCTGATCCCCAACTAAGTCAAATCCCCCATGACATGTGCCCCTGGCACCACACACCCCTCTGTAGCCCTTATGGGAGCTGCATGTATTTTATGAGGTTTAGTCGCATGGTTAGTGATGAGTGCCTTGCAAATTCCCCAACAAGTACCAAGGA
Source organism: Crocuta crocuta (assembly GCF_008692635.1). NCBI lineage: Eukaryota > Metazoa > Chordata > Mammalia > Carnivora > Hyaenidae > Crocuta > Crocuta crocuta. The sequence continues at coordinate 851,860 of NW_027527920.1, read as the reverse complement.
TAGCCTCTGTGACACTAACTGCCATGAACTAGTGACTCAGAGGAAGCCAGTCCTTCAGAACCGAGCCCCCGCAAACCGGAGGAGCCCCAACTAGAACCAGATGCCCAGAGAGGGCCAGGGCCTAGCCCAAGGTCACACAGCAAGGCTGCCACAAAGCTATACCTAGAATCCAGGGCGCCAGCGCCAGCTTAGGGTTCTCCCTGCGCTATGTAAATGTGGCTATTTTTAGGAAGCTAATTAGCAAGTCAAATATGACTTGTGCTAATAATAATACCACCTTTATGCTTTTCAGTCTCTGCATCACCTCGTTTGCTCCCGCAGCAGCGGAAGGACCAAGCAATGAAGGAGGAGGTGATCTCATCACAAAGGTGTGGTCGGGAAGGAGGAAGTGACTGGTCCTTTAGCCTGTCCCACCAGCTCAGTTTAGTGATGCTTCCTGAGACCACAATGTCCCAGAGGCTTCTGTGTCCGGGGCCTGACTCAGAGTTTCTCAGGTGTCCTGCTGTCCTTCAAGGGCCCCCAGCTCCACCCACCCAGCTGAAGTCAGCCTCCTGCCCCTGAAGTCCCCATTCCATGTTGGCTTCAGTCCCAAACCTGCCTCCTCCTTCCCACGGGGCTTCAAGCGGCTTTGAGGGCTGGTATCCACTGAGTAGATTTTTTTTTCCCCTGGAGATCTACACCACATGCAAAGGATAGTTCTGGGCAAACAGGCATGGACAGCCTAGCTGTATAGGTGCCTCCCAATTTTGGACCCCAGCTAGAATGAAGGACAGCTTTGGGGCGCCTGGGTGGCTCAGTCAGTTAAGCGTCCAACTTTGGCTCAGGTCATCATCTCACGGTTTAGGAGTTTGAGTCCCATATTGGGAGCTCCTCTGTCAGCACAGAGCCTGCTTCAGAGCCTCTGTCACTCTCTCCCTGTCTCTCAAGTGCTCTCTCTCTCTCTTTCTCTCTCAAAAATAAAATAAACATTTTTTAAAAAAGAATGGAGGACAGCTTTATCCCAAGAAGGGATAGAAAGTCGGGTCCAACCTCTTGTCCTGCAGCCGCGTCTCCTGCCCGCTCCTCCCTCCCCTGGGACATCTGGTGGCACCAGACAGGGCTGGGCTCAAACAGGAGGTCAGATCCTCGATTGCTTCCTGTGACCTTCCTGGAGGAGGGAGTTGTGTCCCACCAGGATGCAGCTGAGCTGTTCTGTCAGGGAAATGGGTCGGGGCAGGATGTGACAGATGTTTCTCAGATGGGCAACCGAGGCATGGGCCCGAATGCTGTGTCCCTCACCTGCAGTAAGAGCCTGCACTGAGGGGCGCCCGGGTGGCTCAGTTGGTTAAGTACCTGACTCTTGATCTCACGGATCCTGAGTTCCAGCCCCATGTCAGGCTCCAAACTGACAGCACAGAACCTGCTTGGGAGTCTCTCTCTGTCTCTCTCTGCCTCTCTCCCTCTGTCTTTCCCTTGCCATCACTCTTGCTCTCTCACACTCAGAATGAATAAACTCAGCATGCACTGAGTCCCAGGGGCCCGGAACCTGCCCAGGAGGGTGGGGGGTGGGACAAGGGTGTGCCTGGGCTGGTTTCTACGAGTCTCAGGCTCAGAGAACAAGGACCCTCTGTGATAGTCCTTCGCTCAGACTCAGGCTGGGGAGCTCTGCAGTCAGGAGGGCTTCTCAGAAAGGGGGTGCTGTGGAGGGGCTCAAGGGCGTTGAGACAGGGCACAGCAGGTGCACCGGTGTGGAGGAGAGGATGGGCTCAGCGCTCCCCAGAGACAGTGCCGCTGGCCTCGCCCACCTCAGCAGGGTAGACTGGGCTGCAGGGGCCTGGGCTCTCGGCCCACCACAAGCGTGGCACCAGTGGGCCCCAGGTGCGTAACTGTCCCAGGCACTGCCCCCTGGAGTCTCTTCACTGATAAGTCAGGCTCCTGCTCTCCGTCCCTGTTGGACCAGCAGGGAGGAACTGCTTCCAGGAGGAAGACAAAGGCCATCCCGATGAAAGGGAAGTAGAGGCCTCCCGGGGTGGCTCACAGGTGCCCAGAGGACGATGGGTGCCCCTTCCTCCCTCCATTGCCTGATGAGGTGGGCACCCCCATCACCCAGTCCCAGACCTGGTCCTTACCAGGGGCTCGCCTGGCAGGGGACAGTGATGATGCTGACACAGCAAGAAGAGCTCTCAGTGAACAAAGGGAGGTGGGAAAGGGCGCTGCACACGTGGGAGTCGCTCCTGAGATGGCGGCCGGCATCACGGGCTGTGTGTCTGAGGGAGGAGGCACGAGATCTTCTCTCCCCAAGCGCACAGTCCAGCGTGTTCCTGACCAGAGACTTGGCCTCATGGCCGCGGCTCAGCATACTTCAGCCTTCCTGGGAAATCCCTGTCACCCCTGCCAAGGCCCTTTCTCTCCTAATGATGAAGGTCTCTGAATTACCTCTGAACCCTGGTAGCAGGGACCCCCTCCATCCCTCTCACCCTTTCTGGGGTGGGAGGGGGAATGTGCATTAAGAGCACCCAGCACGGGCCACGCTGAGCCCAAAGGCAGGCAGCACCAATGTGGGAGAAGGTATAGACACTGATAGCCTTGTGGCAGGTGCCAGGCCCCCACCCCACGGTGAGGGAGGCGCCCAGCAGCAGGACAGGTATGGGAGTCCTGAGGTCAGGCCTGTCACGCGGCATCAGGGAAGGAGCGGCCAGTACCCAGTGAAGGTTAGAAGCCTCAGGGAAGCTGTAGCTTTTCAGCTGAGTGAGCAAGAAACATTGGCTCAAGTACAGTTAGTGCCCCACTTTCCCGGCATGAGCTAGAGAGGGCTGTCCACTGCCCGCGGGGTCCAGGACCAAGCGGTCCACAGAGTCAGATGAGGCCGGATAGGATGGGCCTAGCAAGGGGGGTGGGCAGGTGGCAGCAGACACCCCTCCCCCACCCCACATGAGGAGAATGAGGCTCACTGGGTGGGAAGGAAGCTATCCCTGATGTCCAGGGGAGAGGGAGGGCCCGTTCCTTAGACTGCGAGCTCAGCAAGGCCCAGGGGGTTCAGGGGGCCTGTGCCACCCTGGTCTAGTGGGCGCTCAAGTGCTGGGATGCAAAGAGGGTGGGCACATGCTCTCCAGAGCTAGGTCCTGGAGTGCCCCGAGAGTAGCATCAAACTTAGACCCAGGCAAGAAGGGCCCCTGTCTTGGACCCTGCACGTTAGAGGAATCCACTTTGACCCTCTGGTTTCACCCCTACAATAGGGGGACAAATTCCCATGAGCCAAGGGGACATGCCCGCCCAAGGCCTGTGCTCCTCTTCCAAATGCAGGACCCCAGAACTCCCTGCCCCACAGTCTGCCCAGGCCTGGCCCCCGGCCCCGCCGCTGGTATGCACACCCAGGCAGCTGCTGCCTGGCCTGTGAATGAAACATGGCTGGATGGCCTGGGACAGCCACGGGCGATGCCCATAGCTGGAGCCAGGGGAGGAGCTGGGGAGGAGATCTCCTTGTGCCGCCACGTTCCAGCACTGTGCCCCAGCAGTCCAAGGATTCTAAATTGCATCCTGCCCTTCCAGGTTGTTCTCAGGGTATATTTATCCACGTAGGAGGCTAGAATGTATTCTAGGTAGCAGTTTGTTAGCTTGATTTACAACCTTTAAATATCTAGACAGATATGGGCCTCCACTCATGCTTCTGTCCTGAGCCCCACAAAGGTTAGGGGTGGGTGTAGTAGAGGCGCTTCATGCAGGGCCCCACACCACCACATGCTCCGTCATTCTTGCCCTGAAGTTCATGACCTCCTTCCTCCAGGATGCCGGGAAGGGACATGAACCCTAAACACCCAGGCTAGGCCATCAACTCCCGGAAGCAGGGACCAAGTCCTAAAGCTCTGCTCCATGTAGTTCCAGAGCTGACAGTCCCGGCGCCTGGGAGCGGACCGTGAGGGGCATTCCAGGAGGCTGGGATATACTAACTGAGCACCTCCCATGAGCCAGACTCTGGAAGATCTCCCCTGATCCCCAGGAATCTTCTGGGGACCTTGTCATTGTTAGCACCCCTTTGTGGCAGTTGAGGATGATAAGGCTCCAATTGCTTAGAGACCTTGCCCGAAGTCACAAAGCCTCCTTTCTGCGCCCCTGAGCCTATGCCCTTGGCGCTTAAGCAAGTGGAGAAAAGTGGGAGGCACTTCTGGCTGGGGCGTTCGTGGGAGGCTAGGGAGAAGCAGAGGCCAGGCCTCTGTGTATCACAATGCAGGGGGTGAGGGGCAGATCTGGCCATCACGTGTGGACTCCAGGCTCTGGCCACTAGCCCCCTCAGGGGCCAACCCGAGTCTCCAGGGGGTGCCGTGGGGCCCGAGGGGTGTCTGAGAAGCAGGCCGTATGCCGAGCACCCTCTTGGTGCCTCTCTCAGGCCCTGAGCGCCTCTCAGCAGAGGTGAGGAGCTCTTTCGTATGTTCGTGTGAGCCTCAGGAACCCCCGGCATCTAGGAAACCGGCCGCTGAGATAGGAGGGGAGATTAGGCGTTTATCTGGCCACATGCAGTGTCTGGCCCAGCATGTGCAGGGGACAGATAACACCATGGCCAGGCCTCTCCACACTCACCTCCATGTCAGTGACCTCCATAACCCAACACAGTGGGACCTTCTGTGAGTCTCTGAGCCTCCCACAGCCTCAGCTTCCCTGCCTGTCAAGAAGGGAAAACACCCGTGTCCCCTCTATGAGGCCTTGTCATACCAGGTGAGTAATAGCTGGCTCTGGGCCTAGCACCTGTTCACACTGTGTGTGTGTGTGTGTGTGTGTGTGTGTGTGTGTGTGTGTGTGTGTGTAGGGGGAGGGCTACACAATGAAGGTTAGTTCCTTTTCCCCGAAATTAACAGCAGTAGTTCCGATTTTCAGAAAAGAGGAAGTAGGTGGATTCCTGAGAACCCTTTGACCAGAGGGGAAGACCCGCCCCCGGCAAACCTCCAGCTCTACTGATTCAGTAGGTGAGGTCAGGTGTCCCCATAAAGGGAAAGAGGACTAGACACGAGCTGTATAGCCAGCACCTCTCCCCTGAATTCTTGTCTACCTGGACCTGCCTCCACACGTCCATTCCCCTGCTGGGATGTTTGGCCCCCTGCCCTGGAGAGGGGGATGGGGTGGTGAGCTCCTGGAGGCCTTCCCAGGCAGGGGGCAGGAGGCAGACACAGAGCCAGTGAGCATCTCTGGTCCAGTCACACTCAGCAATGACCCTGTGGCACCCAATGCTGCCGGGCAGTGCCCGGGCGCCCCTGCCTGGCAGGCTGGGCTCCACAGCTGGACCCTGGTCCCTCCGGTCCTGCACCGAGCCTTTGCTAAGGTGGCCCTCCCACCTGGCACACCCTCCCTCTGCCACCTCTGTGTCTGCAGGGGCAGACTTTCTCTGTAGCGGCCCACCGAGGATAGCCAGGTTTAAGCCTGGGGGCGGGGCCAGTGTAGGAGGAGGGCCTGCACCTGCATGTTCCAGAAATTGTTTCAAAAGATACCCCTGCTTTCACTGGTTTCCCTTCTGGTCTTCTTACCACAGCGGAAACAGCCATCATGTCCCCTGAAAACATGGGAAATATGCGACACGTCGCCCCATTCCTGCTCCTGTCCCTCCCTTCGCTCTGACCGGTTCCCCTCCTGTAACCTCCTTAGATTCCCTTTCCTCCCTTCTCAGGACTCAGGAGCCAGAGCGGAGCGGGAGGAGCTCACCTCAGCCTTGTCTCAGAGAAGCTGCCAGGGACTTGGGGACATTCACCTTGTCTCACCTGCATCCCACCCTCCCCCCACCTCCTGCTGCTGTCTCTTGGCATCAAACCGTCTGCTTCGGTCCTTCCCATCCTCCAGGAGCCCTCTCTCAGCCTCAGCCTCACCTCCAGCTCTGCCCAGCAGCTCCACACTCCGTGGCCGCCTCTCACCTCCCACGTCCCCTTGACCTCTAAGATCTGACTCCTGCCAAGGTCACTGGCCACCTCTGTGTTGTTACTCTGTGGCGCTTCCCTGCCCACCCACACTTGCCTCCTCAGTGTTGTTCCACACTGCTGACCACCCACACCCAGACCTCCCCCATCTCACTGGCCACTCCTCTTATGGGCACCTCCTTGCTTCTCCCTTCTCCTGACGCCACCTTCAAATGGGCCCCCATCCCAAGCTCTGTCCTTGGCCTTTACCTCTTCCTCCCGAGGAGGCGGACCTCTTCCCACCCTAGCTCGTACGCCTCCTGCATCTTCAGGGCTCCAGCCCCCTGGTGCCTCTCCTGAGCTCCAGACCAGACATGCGTGTGCCCGCCGGACACCACCTCTGGCTGCCTCTCAGGATCTGCCCAAAACCCACCCTCTCTCTTCCTCTCTATCTCTCTCGTTGACACAGATGCTGAAACCAAGCACACCTTTTGCTTTCTGTCTCCAGATCTCATCTAGTCTCGAGGCATCAAATGTCTTCTATGCTGTGGACTCCCGAACACCCGCGTATGCACCTGCCATCCCCCATCCAGACCTCTCTCCCACCCGTTGCCCACTCTGTGATCCACTTGCTGTCTAACAAACACCTCGGATGTCCCAGCCCCTGCTCCTCTGCCTTGAATGCCCTTCCCTGATGTGTCTGCAAGGCTCACTCCCTCACCACCCATATGCCTTCATTCAAATGCCACCTGCTTGGTGAGAATTGCCCTGACCGCCCCCGTTTAAAACTTTAGAAGTGGGGCACCTGGTGGCTCAGTCGGTTAAGCGTCTGATGCTTGATTTTGTCTCAGGTCATGATCTTGTGGTTCGTGAGATAGAGCCCCACGTGCGCTGACATCACAGAGCCTGCTTGGGATTCTCTCTCTCTCCCTCTCTCTCTGCCCCTCCTCCCTCCTCAAAATAAATAAATAAAATTAAAAAAAAAAAAAAACCAAGTCAGAAGCTTCCTTGGCCAGGACGGCCTGTCACCCTTGCCTTTATTTTATATTTTCTACAGTTTTAATAGACTATGTAATTTACATATCATTATGTTTATTGTTTATTGCCTTTCTCCACCAGCTAGAATGAAGTTCCTTAAGGGCATCTATTTGTCTGTTTTGGAGACTGAGGCAAGCCCAGTTCCCGGAACAGTGAACAAAGCCACTTAATGATTTTGCTCCATGAGTGAATGAACAATGGGATCTTGGGCCCCTCCCCTTCCACGGCAGCCGCGCCCCACTCACCAGGTCTGGTTTCTACCTTCTTAAATACTTTCAAGTCTACACCTGAGTCCTCATCCCCAAAGCCACTGCTTTTCCCCCTGCTCCCCCCGCCCCAGGCCCTATTGTTCCGATGTCTGGATTGTTACAACACCCCTCTGACTCTCCCTCGCCTCCAGCTGGCCCCCTCCAGGCCACCGCTCTGAGAGGGAGGATGGGGTATGGACTCAGGAGCCAGCCTCTCGGGGTTCTTTGTCTGGCTCTGCCACTTACCGGCTGTGTGACTTTGGTCTGGTTCCCTACCTTCTCTGCGCTTGATTCCCTTATTTGTGAAATAGGGATGCTGATAACAGCACCACCCTTGTGGGATTTGGAGTCATCGTGAGGTTTACATGACACGACATGAATAACGCCTATGATCAACGTGGGCCATTGCTTTCAGGTTGCCAGACCTTGTTACCAGACAAAGCAGATCAGAACCTACCGAAAATTATCCCTTGTCTCCTGGTGGTTTTCGGTTTCTTCTCTGAAAGAGAGGGGCCCTCCCGAGCGGGCCTCCTTCTCACTTGCCTGGCATTGTCCCTTCGCCCCTGTCATACAAAATTCCCCACGACCCCTGAGCCATCAGTCACGCTGCATCCTGCCCCTGCCAGGGCATGAGCCACTTTCTCTGCCCTCCACTGACTCGTACTTGCTTTTTCACTTGACAAAAATCCCAGAGCTTTTTTGCACTGTCATACACAGAGAGCTTCCACATTCTTTCTATAGCTTCACAGCAGTCCCTTCATGGGGCCATGCCGTAGGCTTGTCCCGTCCCACGCCGATGGACAGACAAGGTGTTCCCAACCCACTGCTGCCTCAACAGTGCTGTGCGCATGCTTCCGTGCGTATGTCACACGTGTGTGGGTGTTTCTGTGGGACAGAATCCCAGGAGCTGGATTGCTGGGCCACAGGTAACTGGCCAGGTGTGACATGCTGCCCTCCTACTGCCTTGCTGACCTGGAGTGCACCCCAGCAGAGCCTGGATCTGGACACAGAGCAGGGTGACCTTGATTCACGCTCCCCTCTGTACCGTCCTGCCTTCCATCAGAACTAGGGCCTGAGCCTGCAGTGGGGCTGACGGTGAGCCCCCACACTCTGGAAAAATACTTTGAGCCTCCATGCATACCAGAAGAGGGGGTACGGACTGCTACCCAGGGCACCCCCCACCCCGTCTCTTCTCTTCCAGCCTTGGCCTCTGAGCTACCCATCGGCACACACAGTACCCCACGTTGGCCCCCTCAGAGACAGGGCTGGAGTGGGAGCTGGTGAGGGGGTTGCAGGGCCCTCGAGATTGTCAGACCAAATGGCAGAGCTCAGAGACACTGAGGTGAGAGCAGCCCCGAAGAGCCAGCCCAGGCCACACCACAGCACAGCCGGCTCGTGCAGGAGGCCTCCTTGCACGGATGCGAGGGGCTCGGGAGGGTCCCAGCCCTCCACACCTTGGCCGAGGCCTTGGGGCCCTTGCAGAGCCTCCCTACTCACCCTCCTGGCCCCGCACATCCACTGCAGTCACACGACTGGAACATGGAAACACTTGAGTTCCCCTGCATAGGTCATTCCACCTTCTACCTCTGTGCCTGTGTCCATCTTTGCCTGGCTAACGCCTACTTCTCCACAAAGACAGAATCCAAGAACCACTTTGGTTTTAATACCCCCCACCCAACCCTGGGTTTGCCACTGTCAGAGCTCTGGCTCCTACTGGATGGTTCATCCCAAAGGCACCCATGACATCCTGATGTCTATCCTCACAGTGCCACCAGCCAGGGCGGCTAAGCCACCCGGGGGAGTTTTAGCCATGCCGAGCCCTTGGCCTTGCCAAAATCCCCCACCCGGCTATGCCACAGCACCAGGGCAGCCCCGAGGAAAAGCCAGGCCCTTTGCAAAGATGCAGAAACTGCCCCTGAAGCCCCGCAGGAGCCCTGTGATGGGGAAGTGAGGCCTTCAGGAGGCCGGGGGAGCGCAAGGCGCCTCTACGCCATCGTCCTCCGGACTTCCCCGTGTCCCCAGAACTCGAGTTTCTTTACAGCAGCCACAGGGACGGGTGTGGGTAACAGAATCAAAAGCTGCCATCAGCCTGAGTGAGCTGAGTTCTGAGATGAGGAGATGAGGGCATGGACGAAGGGGTAGGGGAGGCCTGGGAACCACAGGGCTCCCTCCCAGCTCCCCAGCCAGCACCCAGGTCAGGCAGGCCCCACCTGTCCGCACCCCGTCAACACTATCACCACTGCCTTTACCAGAGCCCTGAGCGTGCTGGCGCGAGGACCAGGGGCTGCGTCTACCCTGTCCCCGCACACCGCCACACCTGGTCTGGCCCGGGACTCACCCTGGGGCCCCATGAGTCACTGAGAGTACGAGTCAGGGTGAGCGCATTTCCACTTAGTCCTATAAAGTATGAGTTCATGGAGCAAGCATTCCCCAGACCTTGCTTTTGAGCGCAACCACGGGAGGGTCCAAGCTCTGGGATGTGAAAGCAGGACGCTGTCTGCCAGCTAGGCCTTGCCATAGCTCACCCCTGCCCATGGAGGACGGACCCAGCCAGGTTCCAGCCTCCTCCCTCAGACAGCAGGACCTGGCAGGGACAGGAAGGCAGGCTGAGGGAGGTGGCTCTGGCTTGCGGTGGGCCCATCCCCCCATCCCTAACCCCTGGGTCTCAGGGGGGGCAAGTCAGGCAGAACTGAAACTGCGCAGAGGACAAATGGGTCTGAGCAGGCTCCAGGGACCTCTACCCCTCACGCCTCACCCACACACACCTTGCCCAGAGCCCCTCCCCCCACTCTGGGAAAACCTTTGAAGCTTGGCTTCCTCCTACCTGGGCCTCCCTTTCAGCCTCCTGCCACCTTCCTGTCCCTCCCCCCAGCCCCCCTGCTACCCACGCCTCACCCCATCCAAGCTAAAAAGACCAATAGCCTGTGCTCTAGGGGGCTGGAGACCAGGGCTCTGGGGTTCCCTCTGCCACCACCTTCTTGGGTGACCTTTGGCAACTCATTCCCCACTGTGAGCCTCAGTTTCCTCCTCGGGCTTGGGCTGCCAGCACACGACCTGGAGATGAGGACTCGACACAAAGGAACAGGCTGTATGGGTGGATGTGAGGCAAGGATGGGACTTCTCAGACGGCAGCCCTGAGGCACTTGGCACCGACGGTCACCCTTTCCAGTGATGAGATGCTGGGAGGAGGCAAAGGCAGGGAGCAGGGACCACGGTGTCAGCGGTGCCTCCTCTGAAGCCTCCCAGCTTGTCCCGCACACGTAGGGCCCCATTACCCTTCCTTCACTCCACTCGTTCCCAGTGCCACCTGTTTAATGTCTGTCCCCTCGCTCTGGCAGAGCAGCTCGAGCCTCCGTGCCCTTGCACCCCGGACCCCAGGCACAGCCCTCACACCAAGCAGGTGCTCAGCAAAATATGTATTGAAAGAACAAAGGCACAGAAAATCACCAACAAGTGTCTGGGGCAGGGGGGGGTGGAGGTGGGGAAATTGGAACCGTATGTCCCTGGTGGGAATATAAAAGGATAGAACGTCTGTGGGGAGCCGAGCGGCAGCTCCCCAGAAACTAAACAGAAAATTAGCATATAATTCCCAAATATTCCCACCCCAGGGAGATAGATACCCAAAAGAATTGAAACCTTAGGGCTTCTGGGTGGCTCAGTCGGTTAAGCATCTGACTTCAGCTCTGGTCATGGTTTCACAGTTCAGTGGGTTCAAGCCCCGCCTCGGGCTCTCTGCTGTCATCAGGGAGAGCATCCTGTGTCCCTGCCTCTCCCTCTCTCCCTCTGCTTCCCTGCCTCGCAAGTGCACACTCTCTCTCAAAAATAAATAAACATTTAAAAAAATTGGAAACATATGTCCACAGGAAATGTTGTGCACCTATGTTCACACAGCACTGTTCACAACAGCCAAGAGGTAGAAACAAGCCAGGTGTCTGCTAACTGATGAGTTGGGTAAAGAGAAGTTGGGGCACACAGGGGGTGTTATTCCACCGTGAAAGGATGCGAAGTATGGGTCTACACTACAGTGTGGGTGAATCTTAAAAACATTAGGGCAAGTGAAAGAAAACCAGACACAAAGGCCACATCTTATATACCTCCATTTATGTAACACGCCTACAGTGGGTAAATCCATAGAGACGGAAAGTAAGTTAGTGGGGAAGGGGGCAAGGGGAGCGGCTGCTAATGGACCGTTTCTTTCAGGGTGACGGAATGTTCTGTAACAGATGGTGGTGGGGATGGTCACACAACACTGAATACACGGAGAAACAGTGGATCGTACACTTTAATGTGATTTTGGGGGGTGGCTCAGTCAGTTAAGAGTCTGACTTCGGCTCAGGTCATGATCTCAGGGTTCGTGAGCTGGAGCCCCGCGTCGGGCTCTGTGCTGACAGCTCAGAGCCTGAGGCCTGCTTCGGATTCTGTGTCTCCCTCTTTCTCTCTCCCCCTTGCCCACTCACACTCTGTTTCTCTCTCTCTCTCAAAAAGAAATAAACATGAAAATATAAAGTAAAAAAAGATACGATTTTTATCTTAGTTAAAAAAAATAAAGGCAAAGTACTTCCCTAGGGATGAGTTGGAAGGCCAAACCTGTCTGGCTGCCTGGTTTGTGTCTGAAAACACCACCCCAAGGGAGCCACTCTTTGTCCTGGGAAGGCCCCACCCCTCACCCCACCCCTGCCCACCCCCAGTCTGGGAGGCAGCAGTGAGAGGGCCCCAGGGGACCCAGTGGGGCTTGTCGTGAGATGGAGCCCTCTCCTTGTGTCCCCAGCTTCAGGACAGGTGCCCCCATGACAAAGGGACTCGAGGTCTGGCTACAGGTCTCTGACACAGGTCCTTTCCCCTCCTTCAAGTACATCAGCAGGATAACATAGCCCGAGGACTGGGTGCCCCGGCAAAGGCCTCTCCTTTGGCACGCATTCCAGCGGTGAATGGACCCGCATCTGGGAAGTTCTTTGGTCAGATGGTGGTATCTGGCTTGGAGAGAGCAGTGGGCAGAGGTTTCCACAGAGGCAGCCTGACTCAGCCTGACTCAGCCTCAGGCCCCCACAGGGGTCCTCGCCTCCAGTGCTCACTTTACCGTAATGGAGCAACTTGTGGGCTCCCTCCAGCCCCGTGAACAGCTGCTTCCTGAGATGGTTCTGGTGGGAACCACTGAAAGGGGAAGGTTGACACCCTCTCTACCCACCTGTGGCGGCCCCGCAGCCAAGGTGGAGGGGTCCCCACCCCCACCCTTGGAAGGTAAAGTGGTGGGTGGCCCTCCCCTCTCTGAGCCTCTTGGGACACCTGGTCCCAGCATCTTCCTCTGATGGCCAAGTATCAGGTCCCAGTGGATGGTGTGTCAGAGGTCCTGGTCCACTGGGGCTGCCGCGGCCCCAGGCCTGACCTTCTCTTCATTTTGCCAGAGTAACCCCATCCATCTGCTCGCCTCCGCTACGAACATCCTGTGTCAACCACAAGCCCAGCAAAGAACAATTTAATAAATAGCTACAGAATGAGTTCAAGAGAGATCAAATGAACTGGTCCGAAACCCCAGTTTCTTTCTTTTTTTTTTTTTTTTTTTAAGTTTATTCACTTTTGAGAGAGAGAGTCCGAGTCAGGGAGGGGTGGAGATAGAGGGAGAGAGAGAATCTCAAGCAAGCTCCATGCTGTTAGCGTAGAGCTGGATGTGGGACTCGAACCCGCAAACTGTGAGATCACGACCTGAGTGGAAATCAAGAGTCAGACACTTAACCAACTGAGACACCGGGCACCCCCGAAACCCCAGTTTCCTAAGACAAAAACTGGATGCATGTTTTTGCCACAATGAGTTCGTAAATTACTTACCTTCTCCTTTAGTCCCGTTAACAAGAAAATGGAGACAGTAACAGTATCGACCTCTTAGGGCTGCTGAGAAAATTAAGATAATTATATAAAACTTCTAGAATAGTCTCAGGCATATGTGTGATAGATGATGTGCGGCCACCACTGTAACTGTAATATTGTCCTCGTGGCCTTCCCAGAGGCAGCCCAGCCAGGGCACTGGCTGACCCGTGCCCCTCTCTGGCAAAGAGGGAGGGTAGAGATAAGTGACACCCTTGGAAAGATCTCTGAGCTTCTGCTGGGTCAGCCTTAGACCCTGGAGGGGCTTTAGCTCCTGCCCCAGCAGTGAAAGGTGCCCCCTTCCCTCAGCCCCAGCCCTGGCTCTGCTTGCCCCTCACAAGCCTCCTCCACTCAGAGCCTGTGCTGAATAGGTGATCAGTAAGTCGGCTGCTCTTCACAGAGACAGGCTCTGGGGACCGCTGGAGCCCTGATGCCAGGGCAGGGCAGGTCCTTGGTGACTCCAGGGACTTCCTGCCTGCCTCCCTCCTCTGTGGTATCACTTTGACCCTGGGAGACCAGGGAAGTTAGGCATTCCAGGAAAACCCTCATCCGCCCAGGAAACCCAAGTACCTGGTGGCGCCTCATATGACTCATTGTCCTGAAAGGATGGAAACCAAGGCCTTGGTCACCATGACTCTCCCCCAGGGACATCCAGCCTCCAGCTCTCCATGGGTGGGGTACATATTCAGTCAGCCTTCCTCCCCACAGCCTCCTGACCCTGGGGCTTCTTATGGTTCAGTGGTCCTCTGTCCCCAGCTCCCGGGTGGGTCAGAGGGCATCTCAGCAGAACCATGGGGAAGGAGCATAAAATGGGACTGGGGCTGGGGACCCTCTGGGCCAGTGCATCGTTAAGTCCCCGAGTCCCTCTCTCCTCTGCTCACCTCCAGGGCACTCTCTCTCTGTCTCTCTGCAAGTGACATCAGTCCAGTGATCCCTAGTAGATTCCCCAGGTACCAGTGGGGGTCCCAGACTATGTCTTCAAGCCCCCAGTTGCCAGTGCCAGGGAGGCAGGGACAGCTGGAAACTAGATGGGGGTTTGCCTTGAGCCTGTAGACACAGGAGACAATAGCTTCATGTCCCTCCCCAAGTATGCAGATGGGACCCGAGGAGGGTGGGTCCTTTGGGCATGTGCACGAGTGCACAGGTGGGCATGTCTGCGTGTGTGTACATGTGAGCAGATAATGTGTGTGGTCCTGTGTGCCTGCATGTTATATGTATACATGCTTAGCCTTTGTGAGTAAAGAGAACGAGTCACACAGAGAATCAGGAGGGACCTGAAAAGACAGAGGGACTGACAGGAAAGGAAGGGACTGAGACACAGAAAGAACAACCGGAAGGCATAGAGATCGAGACCCCGCAATTCCATCTTCCCTGGCCTGGGCTGCAGAGGCCTCTCCTCTCACTGCACTCACTGGGGCAGGTCTCCAGAGGAGGCAGAGGTGAGCAGGCAGCAGGTGGAGTTCAGGGAAAGGACGCATTGGCACTCGGATGACATCAGTTCCACACCTCGTCATCCCCAGAGCCAGTCTGGGTCTTTTTCAAGGGCTGTGGTTTTCTTGAACTGAGAAACGGGTTTAGGGTCCCAAGGATGCTATCTGGGGGTACAGAAGAGCTCCAGGTGACTCCAGGCTCTTGAGGAAGCTAGGGGAGGGGAACACTTGTGACATGCCCCAGCACCAAAGACCGATGTCCTAAGATTGACACCTCATGGTGGCCTCAGTTCACACTGAGGAGGGCCCCCATCTGCTGGGAGATGAAGGCAGTGGCTGCAGGTAAGGAAACCTCAGGAGTGTAAAAACCTCCCCAACACCTTGGCCAAGATGCATCTAGATCACACACACCCCCTACTTCCTTGGGGGCACATGCCACGTAGGGGTGGGAAGAAGCAAAAGTCCTAGGTTCTAGGCTAGACTCACATAAACTATGCACCTCTGGGAAAGAAGCTCTCCTCCCAGGCCTCATCCCCCATCTTCTACTGGGGGACAGCAATACCCACACTGGCACTCTTTCTCCAAGGGCTTTGGCCGGCCTACCAGGAGATATTGGAGCAAGAAGGGGCTTTGGCCATAGGATTTCCGGCACCCACTATAGGAAGATCTGCTCCATGAGCTCAGCATTTCCCCCATAGTCACCCCTCAGCAGAGGAAAACATGACTTCCTTTTTTTTTAAATAGTTTATTGTCAAGTTGGTTTCCATATAACACCCAGTACTCATCCCCACAAGTGCCCTCCTTCATGCTCATCACCCCCCTTTCTCTCCCTCCCACCCCATCTGCCCTCAGTTTGTTCTCAGCATTCAAGAGTCTCTCATGGTTTGCCTCCCTCCCTCTCCCCCACTATTTTTCCCCTTCTCCATGGTCCTCCGTTAAGTGAGGAAAACATGACTTCCACTGCCCCCACTTCCTGCAGCTGTGACCCTGCTCAGCTCAGAGTGGGGAACCTGTCATGGGCCAACCATGTCATCTGCACTCTCACTCTTGCCACTAGGAAGGCCTTCCCCAGAGTGGGTCCCCAAACCCTGCTCTTCAGACTCAGGGCAGGATGTGCTCCCAATAGTGATCATCCGATCTCAGAGTGGTGGGGAGGGGTGGTGACGGGTCCCAGCAGGGGGCCAAGACGGGGAGGTCCTAATCCCAGCTCCGGCAGACAACTCCAGGTTGCCTTGAGTACCTCCTTTCTCTGGGCATCCTTGGGGAGTCCTGCCTGTCCACCTGCAGCCTTATGAACAGACAGGAACCCAGGAAGATCATATCTTCCCACAAACCATAGATGTGGGTGCCCCAAACTGGGGAGATGGGCCCTGGCATTGAGAGCCCTTGGGCTCTACACGTGGCATGGACAGAATGGCAACCTGGGCTGCCAGATGTAAGAGGGGCAGCCCCCTCCCTGTGGGGCAGGGCAGAGATGGCTAGAGGACCCATGCATGGGGGGATGGGAGCCCACAGACCTACCCTGCGGCCTTCCGGTCTGTGCCTGACCCCACTACTCCACCTTGTTCAACCAGCCCTTCCAAACAGCTCACCCTTTGCCACGTGCTATAGCCCCTCACACCACTTGGTTTTGCATTTCCTGATCCCACTGCCTGGAACACTTTCACCCTGCCTCTGTGGGTGGCCAATATCCCTTTGAGAACGGGGAAGTGGACAGAACCCAGGGTTTGCAAGTCCAGGGGGTCAGGGCCCTGTCTGCTTGGTGGCGGGGGGCGGGGGGGAAGGGAGGGCAGAGTAGCAAGCAGACTCTCAGCAGGTCTGACAGTGGGAGCACTGAGCTCAGGGTCCCCAGGGACCAGGATGGGTCTGAGGCTGAGAAGACAGGGGTCGGTAGCTGGGGCAGACTGTGCAGACATTCTGGGCACTGGAGGAGCTGGCAGGCGCGGGGCCCGGCTCGGCGCAGGCGGCTGTGGGGGAGGCTAGAACTGCAGACTATTTTTAGTCTCCTGCTGGATGGAGAGACAAGGATGCTCCAGGCTATAGCCCTGGCACGCTGGGTAAAGATGAGAGTGGCCCCAGTTGCACCTGGAGCTCAAGAGCTTCCTCTTTGGTCCCTGGAGACCAGGGGCTGGAGCCAAGCAGGAAGCAGACTGGAAGCATCTCCAGCACCCCAGAGAGGCAAAGGCCCATAAGAGGTCTTCCATACCATTTGCACGTGCCCTGTTTCCTCATCAGAAGGAACCCAAAGTTCTGCTTCAAAGGCAGAAAAGAGATGTCACCCAAGACCACCACCAGCTGCTCCTTCTGGGTTTCCAGAGAGTCCACAGAAGGTGACACATGCCCTAAAATCGCAAAGCACAAACAGGGATTCAAGCACCTTGCTGGACATGTTGGATAGGCTCAGGAGAGCAAATATGTCCTATCTGATTAATTGGTGGTTGCTCCCTAAAGAGCAATATTAACAAGGAGTCATTCATTCATTCCACAAATGATTATGGAAGCCCTACTATGTGCCAGACACTAATCTAGGCACTGGAGATTTAGCCATGAACAACAACAACAACAAAAGAAGACAAAATTCCCTCCCTTCAGAGAGCAAATATTCTCCAGCAGTACTGTCCAATAGAAATATCTGTGAGCCACATGGATAATTTTCAATTTTCTGGCAGTCAATGAAATAGAAGTTAAGAGAAACAGGTGAGATGAATTTTTACAATATATGTTATTTGACCCAATCTATCCAAAGCATTTTCGTTTCCAAGTGTAATCAGTGTAACAAGTTATTAATAAGGTGATTTTTTTCCTATCACACCTTCAAAATCCATTATGTCTTTTATACTCACAGCACCTCTCAATTCAGATGAGCCACATTTCAAGCGCTCAGTCACTTTTGAAGAATATAGTTCCAGAGGAAACTCTTCATCTTAGCTCAGGAGAAAGAAATGGCACTATTGATTAGTGATGTCTGCCACGGGCTTGGGGAGGCCCTATGAGCTGGATAAAATTGCAGTCCTCATGCTATAGCCTGTGTTCACCTCCACCTAAGCCCTCTGAGCCCATTAGATGTGCCTGACTGATAAACTTCCAGTGTGGGAGGCCAGAACTTCAGGAAATTTATTCAGGTGCGGGTCCAGCAGTTCTGGGACAGGCACTATCCAAGCACTTCCTGGGTGTGGTTCTGTTGTTCATTCCTCTCATGCGGGCTGGCCTGGGGCCACTGGTGACCCTGGGAATGAGCGTTTTGTTTTTGTTTTTAGTCCCAAGGCCTCTTCCTCCCAGAGCTGACCAATATCAACATACAAGTGTTTCCTGAGACTGGGTGAGCCATCTCAGTCCCAGTCTACCAGCCCACGCCCGCAGACCTCCTGGCCAGAACCCCAGCTGGGAGGGACCCGGCCCAGACGCTCCACTTGTTTTCCAGACAATGAGAGGCTAAAATTGGGCCGCGGGATCAAATGGAAATTGCTGGGGATGAGAGAGGAGGTGAGCTCCGGGTGACATGGGCAGGGATGATGTGCAAGAACCGGAGACCCCTATTAAGCCCCCATCACCCTTACCATCATTATAGTCCTCATCACCCTCCCTCTGCTCAAAGTCCTTCAGTGGCTGCCTACAACCCTCAGGGTGAATGAATCAAAGCTTTCAGGAGCTGGCACCAATGGTCATTCAACCCTACTTCAAGTTACTCTCTCTTCTTTTATCTCATTCATGAGTTCAACGAGATGTGTTGCAGGCAGTGTCCTAGGTGCTAGAGATGCAGCCGTGACCCAAACTGACAAAAGTCTCCCGGCCGTCCTGGAGTTCACACTGCCCTAGCCAGGCCCACAACACCCTGGTCCCCTGCACACCCCAGGCCTTCGAAAATGCTCTTCCATTCTTCAGTGACTTCTCCACCCGAGGGACTTCTTTCTACTCGTCCCCTAAGGCCCACTCAAAACTTTCCCCAACCCCCACCCCACCACAGGTTGGGTACCTCCTTCCTGGGACCATCACCCTGGAGCCCCACTTCCGCCTCCCCTACCAGGCTGCGAGTGTCTCAGGGAGCAGGCGCTACGTCTTCCTTAGCCAGGACCCCAGGGCCTGATTCCTGCTGCACTCAGCCTAAGGCTCCATCTGCCCTTTCCCCAGCCTACAGCTTGAGACCTACCAGGCCTAGGCATTAGTGGTGCTGGTAGGGAAAATGGTGCAGGACACCTCTGAAGAGCTCAAAGTCGTTCTGAAATCTCTGCCTGGGATCACCTTATTCCTGGCACTCGAGGGGAGAGACTCACAAGAGCAAAACCAGTGTTTCCAGCAAAGGGGTATGGGACTGAGGGAGCCGAGGATAGAGAAGATAGAGATGTGTGGGGCTGTAAATAGCGAGTCAAGGACATCAAGCGGCAGAGAGACCAGAAGGCAGTGATCTTTCCCCAAGGGAGACAAGAGGGGAGGGGGGCAGGGAGCCAGAGCCCCCGCTCCAGGGCACACCTTAAGGGTGCTGTAGTTATAAAGGAGTCTCCCATTCCCTTCCCCAGGGGAGTTGAGCCTTGGTCTTTCAGTCTCAACTCCCTATTTTGCCAAACCCCCTCTTCCGCTCTGGTGGCAGGGTGATGCACAAGAAAGAAGGCGGAAAGACAGGCCTGGCGCCTGGCCCCGGCCTGGCCCCCAAGAAGCTGATGTCAGGGCCATGATATCATGTGGATCTCCATGCTCCCAGGCCCAGCCGAATGGTCCTGATGGGTCCACCGCCATCCAAGGCCCACTGTGCTTCTTGCCCATTGGGAGAAAACAGGACAGAGGCCTGGGCCCAGCCTGCCCCTCCCCGCTGGCTCATTTACATGGGATTTACACAGGCTCATTTCATGCCCCGATGCACACAGCTTCCTCCTTCCCTGGCCTCTGCCTCAGCCTCTGTAGAGACAAAGGAGGGTGTTCTGTCCCTCAAGTCTTCTCCCAAAGGTCCATCCTGGCACCAAGAGCACCACCACAGGAAAGACGGAAACTGCTGAAGTCCAGAGAGGCCAGGGACCTCGTTGGAGGTCACCCAGCAATCCAGGCAGGGCCAGGGCTTGAACCCACACTTTCTCTACCTGCTGCTCCTGGAACTCACTCCTTCCTCCCTTTCCTCCACCATGGGGGAGGTGGGCTTACTGACGGGAAGGCCCTGCTGCTACTTTGCATGGCTGTGAGCCAGGAAAACAGACAAGGCTAAGACATGGACTCTGAGCTCCCTCCAAGACCAAGTAAATTGGTCTTAGCACCCAGAACCGTGTGCAAGAAAGGGCACACAGAAGCGCCGGCCCACCCTTTCTTCTTATACATAAGGAGAATCTCAGGGAAGGCAAGGTCTGCCCAGGATCACGAGGGTGATGGCAGACTCGCATCTCTACTCCCAGCCCAGAGCTCTTCCGGGTCCCCCCAAATTCCCAGACTCCTGGCCCCAAGCACCTGCTGTTGCCTCGGTCATCCTAGGGAGGCTGGTGTGAGGAGGAAAAACCAGACAGAATCTTCAGTGGGGGACTGGCCCAGGAAAGTACGGGGCAGACCGACAGGGAGGGGGTGAGGGTGAGGGTGATTCTGGTTCTCTGGGTGTCCGCCAGAGCCATCCAGAAGCTGAGCTCAGACTCAGAGAGGGGAGCTGCCCCAAATCTGCCACATTCCTCTTTCCAGCAGTTACTGGTCAGGAAAATCTCCCAGCAAACCCCAAAAGGTCTGGGTCCCTGCCCAAGGGCTAAGCCAGAAAGGAACAAAGGGGAGGAGAGGCCTGCGGGGCATCTCAAAGTTCCTCTCCGCATCCCTCCATCTAGCCCACCCCCCATTCCTGGCCCTGGCCTAGTCCACTACTGCCCTGAACAGCGTCTTAACTCCCCTCCCTGCCCCCACACCAGCCCTTCTCCTACACCCCTCTGAGTTCTGAAACCTACGTGCTTTATCTTGGAGGGAGCTCAAGAGTTTCTAAGGCACAGACCCCACCCCAGCCCTTGTCACTGCCCTGGGGGTGAAGAGCCAAATTCGGGCTAGCACATAAACCCCACACCCTGCCATCAGTGCCCCCTTGCCCGCCAGCTGACCCCCCTGCCCCGGCAGAG
>NW_027527920.1:814666-831331 GCF_008692635.1 Crocuta crocuta | reverse complement strand
CTGCTCAGGCACCCCCCCGCCACAGCCCTCCAGCCTCCTGCACACACACATTTCTCCCACTGGGTCTCATTTGATCAGCTCTCCCTCCCAGCGTGGGCCCCCTGGAGGCAAGGAGGCCTGAGGCGGTTTCTCGCCTGGCCAGGCCAGAGGAAGTGGTGGGAGGAAGAGGCAGGGGGGTGGAGGTGGGGGTGGGGTGGGAAGAAAGGCCAACTCCCCAGGTGTGAGCAGAGGAGATGGGGTGCAGAAGCTGTCTGGCTTCCCATCAACAGCTTTGCAGGCAGCAGACCACTGCCCAGATGTGGGTGCCCGGCCCACCCGTGTCTCTCCCTAGCTAGAAGCCCTACTGAGCGCTTCCTGGGTTCCAAGGACAGCCAGCCAGTGTGTATGATGGGGAGGTGGTGAGTCATAAACAGGAGCCCCCGCCCTTGTCCCCCCTGACTGGGATGGCTTTACCAAGCATGGAGCAGGCATAGGTAAATAAATAGCTTGTTTATTAGTAATATGTTACATTATTAAAGTGCATTGAGAAGAGATGCAGGGGCCAAAGCTGGAAGGCCGCCGGCCCCAGGCCCTGCCCTGGGCTGGCCAGACACAGCCAGAGAAGGGCCCAGCTCTCTGCTGAAATTCACGGACAGGGCTGGGGGCAGAGCCGTGCACCTGGAGAGCTTGGCCCGGGCTGTCCCCACCAGAATTCACAGTTTAGCCTAAGTTATAACATGTCCTGAGCTGAAGGTGGGAGACTAGGAGCGTGGAAGCACAGCCCCTGGGGAAGGGGGCTGAGGGGAGGGGGGGGGTTCCCCCCGCCCCCCCGCCCCCAATGCCAAGGGCAGAGACCTGGACCCTCCCCCTGAGGACCCGGCTCCTCCTTCTATATGAATGTGGTGAACCTAGGGCTCAGTTTCTCCTTCATTCTCCCCTGTCTCCCTCGCCCGACCCCCTCCTGTAACTGCCCCACACCGGGGACTGGGACCATGCCCCCCTCAGACTGGGATCCCAGGGCAGAGCCAGCTCATGCCACTCTCCTCGAACCCATGCCTGTCCCTAGACTCTTATCCCATCCCCGGAGCCTCAGACTGGGACCCCCCACCCCAGCCCANATGGTATTTAAATACAGATGCAGTCAGAATTAGCTATACATGAAATAAGCCTAACATAAAAATAGAGCTTTTTCCGTCCTTCTGTCCGGAAAGCAAACATCCTTCAATAAACATGCAAGACGGCTGCCTAGTGGGACCCAGGGCTGGTGAGGGAGCCGCAGACGGCAGCCCTGGGCCTACCAAAACAGCGGCCACCCCCAGCCATGGCAGGAGGGAGGAGGAGGGGGCAGTCTGGGTATAGAGAGTCCGCATGGACTCAGGCCTCAGCCCCAAGGTCCAGAGCCTGGGGCCCCGTTTCTCTTTCCAAACCCCATTCTCTAGCCCATGGGCTCTTGGGCTGAGAACATCACTGCATTTAGTCAAGTTTGAGGAGGGGTTTTTGAAAAGTAATCTCCAGAAGATAAAATCTTAGGTCACCAATGCCCCAGCTTCACAGTCAGCGCCTTCACTCTGTGGCCCCAGCCCCCCGGCCCACTCGGGCCCGGCAGCCGCCCGCGGCTGGCCATCTCCAGGCCTGGTGTCCTTCATCAGGCTATGCAGTCCCCCTGGAAGAAGCATCGGGCAAGGAGCTCACCGGGCCCAGCCGGCTCTGGTCGGGAGACTCTTCTAGTGCCCCTGAGGCCATAGGGGCCGGCGCCATGCCCAGCCCCAGAGGACCCTAGTGGACCAGCAGGCCGAGAGCAAGCGTGGGCAGGACGCCCAGCCAGAGGGACGTGGCCAGGGCCCGGGCCCGGCCCAGCAGGTGCTCGGCCGTGGCGCCGTCGTCGGGCAGCAGCTCCCAGTGCTGAGCCTCACGGAAGTAGGAGCCCTCCTGGGCCTCGCAGAGGTAGTGGCCGTACTGGCGGGCTGTGAGGTTCTCGATGAACAGGATGCAGTTGGGGCTCTGGTGGCCTGGCTCACAGCTCTGCTCCACGTTCTCCTCGTGGCGCCACCAATAGGTAGCATGACGGGACTCCATGGGGCAGCTCAGGTAATAACGAGAGTTCCGAGCCAGGGAGACCTTCTGCAGTGGGGCTCTGTCTGGAGAAGGGGGGTGGCCGTGAGGAGAGGCTGAGGGCTCCCAGGGCAGATTGTATCCTCCTCTGCAGATCGGGCCAAGGCTTCTAAATGAACACAGTGCCCAATCTCCTCCCCACTGTCCCCTGCCTCCCCTACCATCCTCCTCTCAACAACCCCCCCATACCAACAGAGCCCCCTTCTGCAGGACTGTCCTGCCCCATCCGCCTGGGGCCCCCAGGGCCAGGCCACGTCTCTCTCAACCAGGCCTGGACCACCCTCAGCAACTGGGGTCCCGCAGGGCCAGATCAGGTACCTGGCTGTGGGTTGGGACACTCTCTGTGTGGCTCGTCTGGATTAATGGACTGTAGTATCGGCCTGGAGTTGGAAGGGGAAGAGAAGCTGAGCAGACAGGAGGCCGAAGGGTCTGGCCCCATCCCCATCCTCATCCCCCACCCAGGTCAGCAGTAGTGCCCACCCAGAGGAGGGCGTGGCCTCTTGCAGCCCACTGACACCACCCCCACTCCTACATCCACATCCTCCCAGGAATGAAGGATCCTAGCCAACGTACCCTTGGGAGCTGTAGATGGAGACGCAGCGGCCCTGGTCCCAGCCGCAGTAAGGGTCGCGGGCCATGAGGCAGCCATGGCAGCCCCCGCCGTAGACCTCACACAGGTCCAGGGGTACCTGGCTCACCTCCCACTGGGAGCTCACATATAGCTTCCGCTAGAAGGAGAGCATGATTCGGGTCAGGCCAGGGCCCCCAGCCCCAACACTGAGTTCCAAGTCCCCAGGATCCCCCCTCCCTGCCACGCCTTGGCAGGCCCTGGGGCCCAGAGGCTCTTAAAAGGACAAGCAAATCACATGCAAAGGAGCTCTGTTCTCAGCTTGCCATTGCTGGGTAGCCCCATAGGATACAGTGGGCGTGGGGAGGCTCACCCGCTCAGCGTCCAGCGACATGGCCTGGATGGCGGCTGGGTGGTGAAAGGGCTGGATCTCCATGATGTTAAAGGCAAGGCTGCGTTCCTGCTCCACCGACTCTACCACCTTGTGGATGGTGCCCCTATCTGTGGGCAAGGGGCAGAGGGTCAGCGGGCCAGGGGGCAGGAGTTCCCCAGAGCCAGGCAGCTTTCCTCTAGGAGGGGCCAAGTGCGAAAGGCAGTGGGGAGGGCTGGGAAGTCCTCAGGCGAGGGTCACAGGACTGGGGCAGAGCTGGGCGAGGAGAGTGTGACCAGGAGCCTGAGGGCAGCCCTGAAATCTTCGAAGGCTGGGCCACAGAAGCCATCCTAGGAGGCCCAAGGCTCCACTGGGCCACAGGGGCACAGAGCCAGCTGTCCTATAGGCACCACCCTGAGACCCTGAGAGCTTAATCCTGTGTGGAGCCCAAGCGCATTCGCTTTGTTTCCCATTGTTGAATCCTCCACACCCTTAAGAGGTAGGTATTCTCTTCCCAGTTCAGAAGAGGAGGAAATGAGGCTCAGAAAGGCTGAGCAACTTGCTCAAGGTCACACAGCTGGCGACTAGAATCCAGAGGCATCAGAACCCCACCCCTTGGCTCCTTCAATGATTCCCCTGCTTTCTGGACTCTTTGGGGACATTGTCTTTAAATAAACTTTTCATTTTGAAATAATTTTAGCTTTATAGAAAAGCTGCAAAAATAGTACAGACTTCCCGAATACCCTTCACCCAGTTTCCCCTAAAGTTATCATCTTACGTAATTGTGGTACATTTGTCACAATGGAGCAATCGACACTGGGACATTACGAGTACCTCAACTACAGACTTTATTTGGATTTCTTGGGTTTTTCCACCACTGTCCTTTGTCTCTTCCAGGATCTAATCCAGGACTCCACATTGCACTTAATCTTTGGGGATTTTTTTTTTAATTTTTATAAAATCTTAGATCTAAAAAGGGCCAGGCTGACTGCCTTGGAGGCCACGCTCTCTCCATTCATACCTGTCAGGAACTAATGGACATTCTGACCTCCGGGCCCTCCTGTTCCCACCTCGCCTGCTGTCCCAGTTTCTAGAATAGCCTGCCTCCCCCACTTCTCCCTCCCAATTTCCCAGGGCATCACTTGCCCCAAAAAAGCAGTCAGATGATGGGATCTTCGCTTGCCTAAGACTTTCCTTTATGTGCCTGTAGCCCCCTCCCGGAGGCTCTGAGATGTGGCCAGACGCTCCTCTGTACTGATAAGCCCGCAGCCTTGGCACTGCCTTCGCACACACTGCCTGCGGCACCCCGTGGCAGCCCCATTACTGCCTCCCATAGCTTCTCCCAGCTGGGTGTGCCTCCTGCTCTCCGCAGAGGGCTCAGAAAGTTCTATTTCTTATCTGGCCCCAATCCTTCCTGCTGCAGGATCCAAAATGGCATCTCTCCCAGGCCTGTGTCTTGTGATCCTCCCTTTCCTACACCCCAGTGCCCTGCCATCGCCTGGCTGACCACAGCGGCTGGACCAGCCACTGCTGAGCAGAGCAAGGACAGGGGCCCATGGGTGCAGCCAGGATGAACGAAGCAGTAAAGAAGTGGGGTCTCAGCAGCCAGAAGCCGGGCCCCTTGGGGAATTCCTTTCATGGAGGCCTCTAGGAGTCAAACAACCAAAAAGGCCACCGTGGCCCTGAGAACGCCACAAAATGAAACAAAAGCAGGAAGCCACACTGAGGGGGAGATGTGAATAACTGAGGGTGGGGGCCTGAGGCCCTGCCGTGTGGCTCCAGAGGTGCTAGGCTCCCGGGGGGAGACACTGCCCTTTCCCATGACACCACCAGTCGGTCTCAAGGAGAGCCTGTGGCCCCATCAACACTGATCTCCATGCTTGCTCCCAGCAGCCCCCTTTGCCCAGAGCCTGGGAGCAAGAAGCTACCAGAAACTCAGCTCGGAGCTGGCTCAGCAGAACCCTCCCAGGAAAGCCCCCTCTGCGGTCCTTGCTAGACTTTGCAAACGCTCCGCTGTCTGGAAGTCCTTCTTCACATCTCACTAAATTCTTGGCATCCCACATATAATGTTTCCTTGCACCTGCATGGCCCCAAAGACCAGGAGAGAGCTTGATTTCCTCATTCTGCCTGGCAGAGGCCCACAGGATCCCAGGGACCAGGTCCTTCCTCTGGACTTCCCGTGTCTCTTCCAACCCTCTTCCCTGGGTCAGACCTCTGGACCCCAGCTCTGCTCAGTCTTGCTACATTTCTGCCTATGAATCCCCACGCCTGTTCTTCTCCCACCAGAGGACACCCTCCCCTCTTCCCTCTGCCCCCACCTCCTTCCCTGCCTGACTCTTCCACAGCCACGCATGCTGACACCTGACACCTCTTGGCCACTCAATTCTTCCTTCCAAGTATGAAGATCCAACCAGATGTTAGTGATGGCATTCCTTATACGTTCCATCTCCGTTTTTACAGAGCAGGCCAGAAGGTCTGGGGGTAGCCCCTCACCTGTGGTCAGGTAAAGCACATGGAAGGTCTCCCCACGGCTGGCCTGCAGGCAGTGGACCACCACTTTCTGGTAGTGGTACTTTGAGTGGAACAGTGGTGTCTTCAGAGGCCCCATGGGCTCTACCCTCTGAGCCACCTCAGGGTGACTGTCGGCCACCTGGAAGGTCTCTGTGGGTATGGGCTGCCGGTCTGGGAGACACTAGGTGAGGAGAAAGGTCCAAGTTAGTGACATGGCTGGGAGGCGGGGCTAGGGCCTGGGCCAGGGTGGGCGTCACAAGCTTACCTTGCCAGGCCGGGGGTTGGGAAGGCTGGAATGGTAGCCCTTGAGTGAGGACGTACGGAAGACCTTGTCAATGTCACCAAGGGAGTACACACAGACAGCCGAGTAGTTCCTGGGGGGACACAGAGACTGCTTCACTGGGGGGCCTGGAACCCACGCACCCTCACTCACCCGGGCCGGCCCAGCAAACCTGGTGCCTGAGAGTTATGAAATGCTGGGGAAGGAAGGAGGAAACGAGAGAGGGAAGGAAGGGAGAAGGGAACGAGGGAAGTTCAACCCAATTTCTCTCTGTTGCAATCTAAAGCCCCAACCTATGTTCTGACACAGAATCACTGAGTTCAGAGGCCAACCCCAGGGCAGGGGAAATCCCAGCATCTGCATTCCTGTTGGGTGACTGTCCAGTCCCTCTGGACACAGCTGCAGCATGCTGATGCCAAGGAGGCCACAATCCTGTCCCCTTCCCAGCCAGGCCAGGTCCACCCACCCAGGAGCAACAGAGCAAGGTTTTGGCCTCCCCACTCCGTCCCCCAATTCTCCTCACACCCCCCTGACACCTTTGCCTGTCTTGTTTTCAATCAATGAGAGTGATTAAGAGGTGTGAATTATCAGGCGCAGGCAATGCCTGAGCAGGTGTGATAGCACCCAGCACCCTAAGAGGCCTGAGCAGCCTTTTCCCAGCACCCAGCACCCACTCAGAGCACCCAGCTGTGGACACATGGGCACAGGTGCAGCCGTGAGCATGCATATAGCATGTGCACACACGCCCGTAGTATACAAGCTCACAAACACCAGTGCACGCACCTCCCTGAGTACTGGCAATTCCCCACCCCACACCCAGCAACAGCCCTGTCCCTTGAACCTGGAGGCACCGCTCAGGCCACATCCGCCTTCTCCTCAGCAAAGCCCAAGCCTCCTAATCCCTACTGGACACTTACCCAGTGCCAGCTCCAGCCCCAGCCCCAGCATGAGGTCACTCACCAAGGGTTGGAGAAAACACCATAGACTCTTGTGTCCCTCCACTGGCCATTAGGGTCGGGGAGCAGAAAGACGTCCTGCAGCCTGTTGAAGTTCTTGTTGGTGGTGACATCGCTGCACACCAGCATGGCTTTCAGGAAGGTGTTCCACTTGGAGACTGACAGTGAACTCTCGCCACCCTGGTCCCCCTGAAAGGGTGAGGAAGAGGAGGCCCCTCAGCGCCTGCCCGGGCTGCTGCGCACACCCAAGGTACCTGCTTCCAGGAATGTCAGCACCCAGGCCTCAGAGGATGCAGGGGAGCTCTGAAAGGGGCCAGGACCTGCCAGGGGACGAGGCATAGGTGCCTCTCCTCTCAGGCCAGGATCCAGCCGATCCAGGGCACAGGGCCAGCGGTGTGGACCTGCAGGGTAAGGGTGTCGGGTCCCCAGAGAGCAGATCAGCTCAGACACGCGTCTGCCTCCTTTCACACATGTGCATGTACACACGTGACACAGACGCGCAGCCCAGCACCTTCCCACAGGCCAAACAGACATGTGTAAACTCACTTTCATACTCACGAACGCACTCAAACACATCACGCTTGAATACAGATGTTTGCACACGACCACACACACACACGTGAGCCCATCTTCACCCCAGCACAGATGCACGGACCCTCTTGTGCACACACAGTTGCTCCCACAACCCTGCTCCCGACTCACTCGCACATTTCACGCGCTCCTTTACAGAAACATGTGTGCAGATGTCCGCTTGCTCCCGTTCGGGCTCAGACACACACTCTTGCCCTCTCGGCCACGCACTCACCCTGCAGAGCTGGGCCACGCGGGACACGTTGAGAGGAGCCTCAGGGTTCTTGTCAGGATTGTCCTCTCGGAAGAAGTAGTAGATCTTGTCATCATAGTCCTGGTCTTGGTGCACGATGGTAGCCTTGATGAACTGGGGGTCTGCCGGAGACACAGGCAAATGGATGTGAGGCTGGGAGCCTGCTCAGAGGACCCACCCCAACTCTGTGTGCGTGCCCACGTGCACGTGCACGCATGCACGCACATACACACACATCTCTACAAACCCAGAGCAAATCAGACCTAGATTAAAACTCAGAACATCAGGTCCAACAGCCCCAGGGGCCCGAGACTCTGCACCCCCACCGCACACCTGTTTTGCCCTCTTCCACAAAGATGTCATCGGCCCAGGAGCAATGACTTCATGCCTGGGGACTGGGGGGAGGTCCCTGGGGGCCCCTATGTCACTTCTGCCTAATTGGCAGAGTCCTAATGAGGAGAAGGAGGTGTGGCCCCGACATGAGCTCAGCAGAGGGATACACTGTGGCTCTTGGGGACCCCACGCTGGGCCTGCAGCTTCTTCTGTTTTGCTCCCAGAATGTGTTGGGCCCACCCTGCCTCCACACTGTGGTCTCTGTTGTTCCCCTGCTCCCTTATAGGCAACCTTCTTGGCTCTGGCTACTCAGGCCCCCAGTTTCTTGAGCGGGCTGTGGCCCAGTGGCCCTTGGGGAGCTCCCCACCCCCGATGGAACCTGTGGACCCCATCACTGCCCTGGGCATTCACGCCTCTTCAGCCCCCACAGCCCAGCCAGAGGCTGACTCACTTTGCATGACGGTATCACTGGTGTACAGCTCGATCTCGCCCTGGATGCGGCGGAAGCGAGGGATCTTCCCGTTGTATTCCTGCTTCCGGATTGTGGAGTACACTTCGTCCCCTGGGCATGGGGGGGAGGCGCACGGGTAAGGGCACATGGCTCCTGGAAGTCCCACCTCCAAACCTGGGCCACTGGACACAGAGCTGACCACCCTCCCCACCCCCAGCCCAAGGCAGCTGTCCTACCATCAAACAGAACCAGCGAGTTCTCATCTGGGCTGAAGGGGGCATAGCCTCTCTTTTCGCCAAGCGACTCCACGGTGCCATTCACCTGGGGGAGACAAAGGAGGGTCAGACAGTGCAGGATGCCATGGCCATTGCTTCCCAAGGGCACCAGCTTCCCAGCCAGGGTCCCCATCCCCCCAGGGATTTGACATGAGGTGAGGCCAGCCTCAGAGTCCTCCCAGCTCCTTCCCAACATGCTGGGCGCAGAAGCATTGGTGCACCCAGACAAGGGTGAGCTGAACAGGTGCACAAGCAGGGGCCTTCTCACCAAGTTCCAACAGCTGGGGCGCCGGGCATTGGTGCCGCAGATGAGCAGCCCCTCACCCTTCCTCTCCAAGAGCGTGATGTAGTTCTCACAGTCCTGCCCGAGCAAAAGGGAAAGAGAGATGTTGGCTGGGGGCCCTGGCAGGCCCTGCACTAGGCCCCTCGGTCTTGGGGCAGGGGGCTTCAGAAATCTGAGCAGAGGAGGCACCTCCAGGGACTCCAATGCCCCCAAGAACAGCAAGGACACAGTGGCCTTAGTGAAGGAGCACGTCTCCCTTCAGAGCTGGGAATCCTTGCTTCTCCCAGACCGCGGCTCCCAAGGCAGGCCCATGCTTCCTTCCCTAGACTCTCAGGGACTCCTTTCCCAAGGGGGTCAGCCTCCCCTCTGCACTCCTCTTCCCCACTCACCCGCTTGTCCAGGCAGGCCCCCTTCGTAGAGCCAATGTTCACCTGCAGGGGAGGGGAGAGCATTAGGCCACTCTGCCAAGGCAACATGTCTGTGCGTGCTTTCCATGCATCCTCAGGACGAGCCCATTTTATAGACGAGCAACGAGGGTGAGTGATTTACCCAAGATCACACAGGCTGTTTGGCCTGATACCCAGAGCCAAAGCCCAGAGATCTGGCTTACAGGCCAGCCGAGAGATCTCAGAAGATAGGGGCCATGGAGTTCTGGAGCCCAGCTTCCTGACTGGGTCTCCCCCATCAGCACTACTCCCTTGACTGGGTAGAGCCTAGCTCTGGGCTTTTCTCTGCACTGCCCCAGCACCCACTCCGATCTGGACTACCTTTAGGGAGCCTCTCCCAGGGACCCTATATGGGGCATAATCGGGGGGTGGACCTGTTTAGAAAGAGATGCTAGCTCCCCCGGATTCCCCAAGGCCCCTCGCCAAGGACAGAGGGGAGATGAGAGAAATGGGGCAAGGAGGGAATGAAGGAGGGGCTCCGCTCTGGCCCCGGAGCCAGCAGAGGGATCCAGGCAGAGGGGTCTAGGCTCACCGTGCGCTTGGAGGCGTTCTTGCCCTCGGGGAAGTCGAAGATATAGACCTTGCCGCGTCCACCCACCCACACGGTTGAGCTGCCAGGCTCATGGAAAAGCACCGTGTGAGGCTCGGCCAGACCAAAGTCCACCCAGTCCTGCCCTGCGCGGCCTGAGGAGGAGGCAATTGGCAGAAATGTTGAGACCCTGGACAGGAAGAACACCACCCCGCCCCACCCCGCCAGGCATAGCAGCACCTGCCTGGCAACTAGTGTTTGGGTCTGGGCTGGGGTAGTGTAAGGACTCAGAGCCATGAGTGGGAGAAGTGCGGGATCCCCAGCTGGGGTCCAGCAACCAGCTGTCCTCACTCGAAGCCAAGGCCCCTGTCCTACAATATGTGTGACCTCAGGACGAGGGCAGGATGTAGGGACCCCTGGGGAGAACAAACTCCCCCCACACTCAACACACACATCCACACGCACATGCACGCACAGTCTGCTTTTCCTAAGAAGCCGGGCTCTTGCAGGAGGGACCAGGGCTCCCCTGCTCTGCTGCCAGGATAGCAAGCAGCAACCTCCATCCCCTGCAGGGAGCTGGGCCTCTAAAGAACCCACTGAGAGTCCAGGTTCCCAGGGATCACTTTGGTCAGAACCCGAGCCCCTCCTTTGGGAAGCCCTCTGCACCCCCTCCTGGCCCACCCAGCCCCTTAGTGAGCAGGGCAGCTTAGATCAGAGCCAGAAAGGAATCTGAACATCCACTCCCTCCCATGTTTACAGATGGGAAAATGGAACTCCAGAAAGAGGCAGCCCAAGGTCACACGGTCAGTAGCAGGCACTGAACTAGAGCCCACGCTGCTGCGCCCCAGCCCGGCTCTATGGCCAGGGCTGCTCTGGTCTGGTTTCCCAGGGATGCCATCTTGCCCTGGTGGGGAAAGATCAGCCCTCTCTCCCCAGCAACTCTGGGACAGGGAGCCCTTCACAGGGGACAGTGGGCAGAAGGGCTGACCGGGACAATATTTCCCAAAAAAGAAACTGTCTGCAGCCACTGCCTCCAGGGAGCAGATGTCTCATCTCCGGTGATATTGCTGAGGTTGTCCTGGTTGTGGTACTAAATTACAGGGATGGGACAGCCTGTGGCTGTGCCCCCAGCAATCAGCCACAGCTAGTGTCTCCCCATCTCTGAGCAGCTCGAGGCCGCACCCCAGAGCACAGCCTGACCACTGTTTATTCAGCTGCAGCAATTTCAGGAGCAGCCAGCTTCCCAACAACCCTGAAGCAGAACACACTGCAGCGCCACAGGAGAGGGACAGCCATCCCCCAGAGTCTGCCCCCACCCCCCGCAGTCCTCTCATGGCCACACCAGTCACTCCAACAGATTCTGCATTCAGCGAGGGCACACCTTGTGACCCATGCCTTCATTCCCTTTCCTTAAGCTATCTCCCTGCATGGTCAAGTCATCCCTGGAAGTGGGATATTCTCAGTTTTCACCTCAGGTGTGGCCTGGCTGGTGGCACAGAGGCGGAAACTCAGGGCCTCTGAGGGCATGCTAGTCCAAGGTCATGCTTAGNCAGGAAGAGGCAGCACTGCGTGCCACAGAGAAGTGCTGAGCTCGCAGCTCTCAGGTTCCCCTGGTTCTCCTGGGGCACCCCACTCAGCCAGAGCAGCTCAGCACATCAGGCCTCATCACACCCCAGGCTCACGCTTTCAGCCCCAGCTGCACAGGGCCGGGCTGAGACCCCAGCTCTGCACTGGGTGGTGGGGACGTGGTGCTGGCCAAGGCTCAGGCATGGCATGGCCCCAGGCTCCCCCGCCTTTTCAGCTGGGGTAAAATTAAAGTGCTGGGGTCAGCTTCCTGGCTCCCCTTTTACCGGCAGCCAGCCAGAGATCCAGACGATCTGCAGCCGCCCCCCACCCCGCCTTCCCTAGCCAGCTCTGGCCAGGGAAAGCTGCATGTCTACGTCTGGAGACAGGCTGGGCGCTGAGAGTGCAAGCCCCTGCAAGCCTACCCCTCAAACCACACTGGTCCCAGAGGAGGGGACTGCAATGCTGACCACAGACCTAGTGGTGGGGGAAGAGGCACCAGAGTGGGCCCTGAGGGACAGCTCTCGTCTGGGGGTCATGGTCCTGCCCTAGGGAATTCAGTCTGATGCGGGGGCAGGTGGGGGAGGCGGGGGGAGCCCTGCCCTGGGAAGTCAAGCCCAGCCCTGGGGAGCAAGGTCTGTGGGGGAGATCAGACCCTACACTGAAATCCAGCCCCAAAAGTGAGACGGCTGCACCAAAGCAAGCCCTCCCCCCAGATCTCATGCAAAACTGTCTCGGGGCAGAACTCAAGGCTGCTCGCAAAGTGTTTATGAGGACACGATAGGAGGGAGGGCGAGGGCTGCCCACTGCTGGGTGCAGCGTGAGGGGCTGCAGCACGAAGCCCAGGGCAGTCCTACACAGATCTGCAAGCCTGTGTCCCGTTCCCTTTAAATCCTGGCTGCTGCAGCCAGGGTTGGAGGAAGCAGGGACTGCTAGCCCCATTTTGCAGAAGAACAAACAGGGGCTGCAGCATTGCCTCCCTTGACCTCCAGGCTCCCACCCCTCCTCAGTCGGTGCCTGGTGATGTGCATGGGGAGGACGGCACCAGCTCGAGGCCTTGGCCCATTCTCCACCCCTGCCCCAGCCTGGCTCCCGCACTGCCCAAGGCCCTCAAAGGGCCTGATTGTGCCGGGGAAGTGT
This sequence comes from Crocuta crocuta, assembly GCF_008692635.1. Lineage (NCBI taxonomy): Eukaryota > Metazoa > Chordata > Mammalia > Carnivora > Hyaenidae > Crocuta > Crocuta crocuta. The sequence goes on along the minus strand of NW_027527920.1, from coordinate 818,712 downwards.
CTGAACGGCAGCAGCTCGATGAATACATGAAAGGAAGCTTTGTTCAGGTTGCAGGAGCGGGGGCTGGGGGCTCAGAGGCAGGAGGGCTGCCTGGAAGTGAAGGCAGCACTAAGCCTTCACAGCCAGGACCCATGGCCCGATGGCACCATCACAGAGAGCTGGGTCAAGGAGGGGGCGGCATTCAAGGCTCCACCCACGCAGGGGCTGAGCAAGGCCAGGGGTTGCCCCTAAAAAGACCCAGCCAAGTGAGTAAGTGTCACATCCTTAAATGCACCTTCTTGCTTCCCAATGAATCCATAGGGCAGGGGGAGGCAGATCAAAGCTAGATGGGTCAGGAAGAGGCAGGAAGAGAATTCCAGACGAGGGAAACAGCTGAGCAAAGGTGGGGAGGCTGACTGAATGGGGGGTACATAGACCTAAGGGCCCAGGGTGTGATGGGGAAGGGAGCCCAAGGATGCTGCCCATCCGTCTCCACTGCTGCCCTTCTCCTCCCTTGGAGCAGGGCTAGGATCGCAGGGCCAGGGTGGGGAAACCCTCCCCTCCTCCGTATCCCCCCACCTCCCTTCTCTCCCTGCCTGACCAGCCCCCTCTGCTTCCTATCCTGATGTCTAAAAGGAGCACCGTCTGGCACCGTATCTCCCCCCTCACTCCCCGGCCTGACGCATTAGTGGCTGACTAAGTGGTAGCTAAAAGCTCCCAGAATAACCAGGGGTTCAGGCAGGGGAGGGGGCTAGGGGCACATGGGGAGGGCATGGCCCCAAAGGTGGGCTGGGCACAAGACCCCCCCACCCCCATGCAATTCTGAGCCCATCCTTGCTCATTCTGGACCGAGAAAGAGCATGCTCAGGCTGCCCTGGACCCAGCCGGACTCCATAGCCCCTGGAGTCCCCACCTTCCTCACCATGGCAGGAGCTGCAAGGCCAAGGCCCAGCCCCAGCCAGAAAGGAGGGTCAGGAAGATAGCTGGGCGTGGGAGACAAGATGCTGTTGGAAAGAATCAGACCTGACTGCTCTTGGAGCCACAACCCTCCTACCACAGTGCCAGTGGCCTATGAGCTGGGGCAAGTCCAGGGTTCCTGCAAGATGGTTTTCCTAAAGCAGGCTGGCCTTGGGGGGTTATCGCTCCTCCTCTCTCCTTCACTCTGAGTGTTGTTACCATCTGGTCCCCACTGCCCCCATATCCTCACAGCCTATGAAAGAGGGGGCCAGCCTGGGACAGTAGAGTTGGGGCTGGAATGTATGGGATATTGTTGCCCATGAAGGGAAGCAACAAGGCAGGAACAGCCTTCCAGCCTGACCCACTGACCCAGCAGGCCTTGAATGCTAACCTCAAGGAGCCCTTTGAAAGTGGGCATTGAGGCAGGCTCTGAGAATGGTAGGAATGTGGGCACGCAGCAGGCAATGCCTGAGTCAGGCAGCCTGGGAGGCCTGGGCACAGGGCAGGAGCCAGGCCAACCTCTGATTGGGGACCCAGCCACATCCTCCCACAGCTGCACCCCACCCTGTATTGTCAGGCCCACCTCACACCCTCACATACCACACACACACAGCCGAGAAAGAGGAGGGAGGGCCACATGTGGTCCACGAATTAGTATCCAGCCTCTCCACCCTTTGCAATGCACACCCCACAGGTCAAGGTAGAAGGGAGATGATCTGAACAATCACTGAGCTGAGAGGGCACAGAGGCCAGACAGGCTGTGCCAGTGGCCTAAGACACATAGCAAGGAGGGCAGAGGTAGGGCCAAGGCTACAGCCCAGTGCATCCGGTGCCCATCACCAGCTCCAGCCCTCTGGGACCACCACCCAGAGGTGATTTACAAAACACTGTATGTTGCTTCTTCCTAGTTCCCTGGGTCACATCCTGCTCCCCATCCTTCCCTCCCTTCCCACCAGGTGAAAACTTGCTAACCTGATAACTGAAGGGAATCACCCACCCACCCACATTCCAGGTGAGCCCTGATCTCTCGGGAGCCTTTAGCAATCCAGGCCTCAAACCCTAAGGAGTGACTAATGGTGAAACTCAGCGCTGCGTCAGATCAGCGGAGGGAAACCTTCCCACTGGGATGACTGCAAATGAGCAACTGTTTCATCTCTGTTTCTCCAGATATGGCTAGGAACGAGGGCAGGAGACGCTGGTCCTATACCCATAAGCCCAGTTTCCAGGGTGGCTCCGGCCCATGCCAAGGAGCAGTGACGGTTGCCTTTGGCATTTTGGTAACACTGGACAGAGCAAGTGTCCAGACAGCTGCCTGGCAGGCCCTTGAGGTGGTACTGAGCTCACGACGGAGGGACAGGTCTGCCTGTCTTCACCAGCCATAGGAACAGTGAGCTGTGCGGGGGCTGAAGGGGCACACCCCTCCACCCAACAAGGTTAGCTGTGGGGGGGGAGGGGAGCACATCTCCCATGTGGGCTCAGCCCGGGCTCCAAGAAGCCTGTGTTCTTTGGAAGCCAGGTGGCTGGTCGGTTGTGACCAGGCCGTCCAGAGTTCAGTTTCCTTCTCTGTGAATTGAAGAGACTAGTACCTACTACCATCTAGGTTTTATGACCCAGTCATGGTTCTTAGGACAAATCACAAAACAGTCAGGGTTGAGTTCATCTTCAGGGAAGGTGGGGTGATGAGTCTTGGAAAAGTCAGAGACAGCTTTTGGATGGAGGTGGGGGTAGCAGGAGAAGCCAACCTCACCCTCTGTCCCCATCAACTAGCCTGCCAAATTCCCCAACCACCCTGCAAAGAAGGCAAATCAAGTGAATGTACCCCCATTTTAAAAATTATTTTGGTATTTGAGAGAGAGAATGTAGGAGAGGAGCAGGGGTCAGGGAGGGAGAGAGAGAGAGAGAGAGAGAGAGAGTGAAAGAGAGAATCCCAAGCAGGCTCCATGCTGAGTGTGGAGCCTGACGTGGGGCTCACGTGGGGCTCGATATCACAACCTGAGGTGACAAAATCAAGAGTCAGACGCTCAACCCACTGGGCCACCCAGGTACCCCTGTACCATTTTATAGACAGGAAAACTAAGGCCCCTCCAGGCCGGCAAGGGCCATGTGCTCTCTGCACCATGCCACTGTGCTCGAATAGCCAGAGGCTTGGCTGGTGGAGAGACCAGCTGGGGCAAAGGCTTCAGGGCAAGGGGCAGTATGGACAGCGGGCTGTGGGTGCGCCAGGCTGCACTGAGCAGGGAGAAGTTTCCAAGGCCAGGGAAGGCAGGAAACCCAGGATGAACATCATGTCCTGTTCACCTTCCGCCTGTTCTTCAGCCCAGCAGGTTCCAAAAGCCCCAGAGTAAGGCCAAGGTCAACTATCCTTTAAAGGAGATGACAGGCATAGGGCCTGCCCTTGGGCCCAGAGCCAGGGCAGAGGGCAGAGGATGGCTACATGACTCTAACAGAGGGAGGCAGGCAAGACGGGAACACTTGAGAAACAGAAGCTTCCCTAGCTCAGCCCTTCGCCTGTGCCGGGGGGAGGGTAGGAGTGGGCAAAGAGCAAGGGTGGCCCCTCAGCAGAGCCAGTGAGGGAGAGCTGGCAGGGGCCGGCTCCCAAGGCTGCATTTCATCGGAAATCAGAGATGCCAAAGGAGAGGAACGACAGTGATGGCCACAATGATTTCCCTACCACCTAACTCTTCCATTGCATTTACTATGTGCCAGGCACTATTCTAAGTGATTTTTACATAAATTAACTCATTTGATCACCATTAACCCTTACAAGGAGGGATCTCTTATTCCCCCCATTTTATAGTGAGCGCAGTGAGAACTTGAACACAGAACTTGAGTAACTGGCCCAGGATCACACAGTTATGTGGTGTTAAGTGGTGGCATGGAGGTTGACTCTCAGATTCTGGACTCTGTGCTTATAGCACTGCACTCCGTAGAAGGACCCTTGGAAACTTCCAGGCCAGTGCTTCCCACACAAAAGAGAACACTGGGGAACAGAGAGGGTGAAGCCTTGTCAGAGGCTGAAAGCCTAACTTCTAACCACAATGGCCCAGAGAGAGCATAAAAGAGTGGGTGTGCAGGCCTGAGGCTCCAGGGACCGGGGGTGGGGTGGGGTG
>NW_027527920.1:791317-814460 GCF_008692635.1 Crocuta crocuta | reverse complement strand
TGGGGTGGGGTGCTGGGGTGGGGTGGCAGGGATCTGGGGGTGCAGCACAGCTCTGAGTACTGACCAGCATGGCTAATTAGGAAGATAAATTTCTTGAGGTCTCTGCCCAGAATAGAAAGCACTGTCCAGCCTGGGGTAGACCACAGTGAAGGGCAGGATGTGCTCATGAACCCTTCTTTATTATTTGGTTCCTACCCAACCAGCACCAACCAAAATCACTCGCCTCCACCCCTGACTCCTCAGCTCAAGAACCTACCATGACTCCCAACTGCCTATCCCAGCAAGGCCCTCTCCCTCTCCCTGGCAGTCAAGGCCCATCTCTGCTCATCTCTGCCAAGGCTCTTTCCCTCCTCCGCACCTTTGCTTGTGCTCTCCTTTACCTTGATTGCCCTTTCCCCTTCTGTCTGAGCACATGGTCTTTCCTGTCCTTGAACACCTGGCCTCAACCCCCGCTGGCTTTAGGAAGCATTCCTGACTGCTCCAGCCCTCACTGCTCTGTCCTGCCTCTGACCTTGTGCTATGCACCATCTGGCACACACCATCTTCTCTCAGATCCCACTGTCTGGTGGGATTTCACCTGGACTGTGGGGTCCTGAAGGTGAAGGCCGGGCCTCCTCTCACTCTGTGGGCCCCGGGCCAAGCCAAGGCCAGGGCTGGGCAAGTAAGGGTAGCTTAGATAGTAGGAAGGGGTGGAGCGGGGTAGTAGGCCACGTCAGAGGGGCAGACCTCTTGGAATAGGCTCCTGGGCCACTGACAGCATGCTGAGTTTATCATGGTGACCTTCCTTCCTCACCAGGCTGGCCCCGAGCCGTGGGCCCAGCAGATAAACAACACAAGTGCTTCTCCACACCCCACTTTGCCCTCACCCCATACACCTGCCCTTCGCTCTCAGTCTGGCTCTTCCTTTCACCCCACGCTGACCTGTCCTGCTCTCACCTCCTGTCACAGTTCGTGGCTATTCCTACAGGTTCCGGATCTCCCAGGTGCCCACCTCTCCACGCACCTCTCTGCCCCCCTCCACCCCCCACCAAGGCCAGGTCCAGGCCTTCTGATCTCTCCCCTAGAGGAGCTACACAGACCTAGGCACGGGGGCAGGTGCCGGCTGCCCCCTCCCCCTCAGTGAGGGCTGCCCCTGAGGGTGTTAGCACAGAGCCCAGGGCGCTGCCTGGAAGCAAGGGATGCAGGACGCAGGGTGGGATCAGCCTAATCCCAGGCTGCCGTGACAGTTAAACCCAGATTAGCCCGTGGCACAGATCAACCTGCCTTCAAGACCCGAGGCCCAGCTGCCCCAAGGAAAAGGCCAGAAGAGGCCCAATCTAAAGTCCTGAAAGGAAGATGGTCATGGCCAGTGGGGCTCCTGGGAGCAGAAAGCACTGGGGCAGCAAGAGTCTGGGCTCAGCTGAGCTGGCTGAGAAGGAAAGTGCTCAGTGAGCCTCATACCTGGGGAAGGAGCATGCAGGCAGACAGACAAGTGGAGGGAGTCCAATAGCTGAGGCCAAGAGCAGGCCTGGGCAGAAGATATAGACCTGGTCCCAGCTCTGCCTATGTCATTGGGTGACCTTGGGCCAGTCCCTGTCATCTCTGGCCTCAGCTTCTCCATCTGTGGAACGTGTGGGGGAACATGTTGACCTCTGACATTTGTCTTCTGATGTCCTAAGCTCTGCCCCATTTGGCTGTATGGGTTGGAGTCACCTAAGAAGTCTCCTTGGAGGAAGTGAGACAGAAATGGCAGAAAGGAAGAGAAAAGGGTGCTGGGAGGGAGGACCAGCAGGGCAGCGGCCCCGAGGCAGGGAAACATGGGCGCTGGGGAGCAGTGAGGAAAGATGTCTGGGATATAAGGTAGGCATGGGGCCTGGCCACCACGCAGCACTGGGGAGAGCAGTAGCTCTGTCACTGTGTGTTCTAGGTGGACTGTTCACCACAGCAACGTGGAGGGATGGAGGGGCCTCAAGAGGACAGACAGACTTGCCCAAAAAAGGAAGCTAAAAGAAGGGGAAGCTTTCCGGGTCCCTGAGCAGCCAACAGAGCAGAGGAAGTATGGTCAGGCTCTTGTGACATAGCCAGACGCCACGTAGTAGCCGTCATGAGGGACACGTGGGGCTGGGGGTGGAAGATAGGACGTCAGCTAGGGCCTCAGCTGTCAACTCTAGGGCCACCCACTCCCACCACTACCCTCTGAGGGCGGCTGGACCCCTTCCCCTGGCTGGAGCCTCAGCTTACCGCCTGCACATTAGGGGCCCTAGCCTGACCCTCTGCAAAGAAGGGTACCTAATTCTCCCTGCTTCTCCTGGGTGCCCAGAACCCCTCCCAACCTGCCATGTCCCCTCAGCCCAACGATCTACCCCCGCTAAGGTGAAGGTTCCTGGAAGGGGAAGCTGGTCAGAGAAAAGGCATCTGCCTCTCCCTCAGCAAGAGAGCCTAGATCTTCCCCACAGGCAGAATCACTGGCAGAGAACTTGGGTAGTCAGGATTTAGGCAGAAAGCTCTGGTCTCCTTGGACCCAGCCCTGGCTTCCTATCGGGGAGCTAGGACACTCAGGAGGCCTTCCCTGCCACGTCTCTCTTCCTGCTGGCTGTGTAAGGTCAAATGGCCCGTTTCAGAGGTCCCCTCCTTCCTGGGGACACTCACTCAACTCCTCTCCTCTCCCTGGTCCTAGTTGCAAGTTTTTGGATCTGAAATCATGTCACACCAGGTGCTTCCTCCTGTCCCCCCCCCCACTCCTTAGCTGGCTTCTACTCCTCCTGCCATCCCAACTTACCACCTCTCCCAGGAAGCCCTCCCTGATTGGGCAGACTGGATTAGGTATCTCCTCAATCCCCATAGCTGCCCTTTGTTACAGGCCCTGCCACATTTTATTGTAACTGAAGGCTGACCTGCCTGTCTGCCTCCCCATCTACCCTGAGAAATCTACAAACTTGTCTATTTTCTCATCCCTGGGTCCCCAAGCCCTGCCCTGGGACCAACACGGTTGGCCCCAGCAAATGTCAAATACGCTAAATTACTATGTCCCCCACTGGAGACCACAAACCAATGAGCCACTTCCTCCAGCTGCTTCACAGCCTTCAGCTCTTGAGAGAAAAAGATAGGAAAGAACACAGAACTCAAGGATTTCCCCTGACTTCCCAGGTTTCAATTTCTCCTCGCTGCTAAGGTTTGAACTGGCCACCGCAGCCTCCGCCCATCCCAGGCAATTTGCACTCTGATAAATATAAGCTCTTCCCTCTGCTCGTTTTGGACATTTGAGGAAACTGAGGCTTAGAAAGAGGCATGTACGTGCCCAAGGTCACACAGGAAATTAGGTGAGAGCTAGGACCAGAGCCAGGCCCCTGACCTCCCATCTCCTTTCCCTACGCCATATATGTCTTAAGCCCATGCCAGCATCCACCCCACCCCAGCCGACTCTCAGAATCTTCACTATCCAGGACAGAGGGGCCACACAGCATGGCAGGACGCTCCAGGTGACATCACCGTGCATCGCTCCCCAGCTCGGGAAACCCCCCTCTCCTCCTAGGAATTGCCCCCCTTCCTGGGTCTGCAGGGGGAGTTCACCTTGAAGGTGATGAGCACATCTAAGTCCCCAAGGGGGCAAGGATTTCCACTGGAAATGCTGATGCTTGGGGAGCCCCAGCTGTGACCTCATCTCCTGGAGGAGGTGACAATAACCCCCTGCCCTAGGGAGTCGCCCCATAATGGCTCCCCCAGCAGCCACCAAGTCAACAATAACATCCTGTTGTTGTTTAATTGGACAAGGGAGCCCCAGAACCGGCTGGGCAGGTGGAGGCTGGAGACTGGGCCCTGTTTCCCTCTGTGGACATGCTGGCTCACCTCTGATCTTGGGGGTTGGGACCCTCCTGGCCTTCTCCATCTCCTCCAAGCAGGGATGGAAGGGGAGAGGGGTGCACGGCATCCATCAGCATGCCAACCCATTCCTGCAGCCCCTGCTTACAGGGGGGTCAGGCCCACACTTTGCATCTATGACTGGTTCATGTGTCCATGACGCCCTTAGAGGACAATCTCCGGAGCCCTTCCTGATCTGGCGGGCTCTGAGGGTCAGAGACAGAATGCAGAGAGTTCAGGGGAACCCAGCAGGTCAGTGCTGAAACATTCCTCTCTCTTCTGGCCAGGCCTTCATCAGGCAGAAGAGGCATCAACCTTCCCAGTAAGTGCAGGCTGGGATTCTCTCAGAATCCCCTGATCTAATCTTACCCTGAGGCTTAGGAGACCAAGCAACAGAAAACAAGCGACAGAGAAAAACTCTCCATACCTACTCCGGTCCCTGCACCTATCCTGGCTTAAAACTAAAACTCTAGTCTATGCTTCATAGAAAACTGGCTCCAAAACTACCATGATCTTTGATCTAGTCATTCATGGAACCCAGCTCTCACAGCACCCCAACCCCTGCAAGACAGGGACCTGGGCCTACAGCAAAGGCTGGAGGGCCCCCTTCTCAGCCTAGTCCCCTGTTTGCCTTGCCCAAACCCACTCCTGTCCGACTGCCATGTGTCACCCTCCTAGGAAATAGGAGGCAGCTGTCAGCCAGGCATACCATCACCAGCTGGTGGGCCGGGGGGGTTAGGCGGACAGCAGGGTCCGTCTGGCCAGTGGGGCGCCTGGCAAAGACTGCCTTTGGACAAGATAGGTGAGGGGGTGGCAGATCCCAGTAGGGATCAATAGTGCATTATGAAGCAGAGGGCACCGCCAATGCGGGCCTCTGTGGTATAGTTGTGAACTGTGCGCAGGGAGAGATAGAGCTGCGCTGGGAGCTTTGAAAGTGGGGAAGAGGACAGAGAGCAGCTTTAAATAGCCCCAGGGTGGGGACTAAGTGCCCAAGATGTGGAGGTTCACATTAAGTGCTAAGATGTGGCTGCGCATTAAGTATAGGGGGAGGGGTCTTAGAAGACTTGGGGGTAGGGACAAGCAGAGCCAAGTGCAAGGGGTTTGGTGCAGGGGGAGATTCCAGAACACTCAGTTATGGCCACGTGTTCTTTTCAAAGTGCCCAAATTCTGTGCTGTCCGGGACAGCCAAGGGGACAGGGTCAAGGCAAAGATGCTGGCGATGCAGAGAAAGCCTGGGTCGGAGCTCGTCCACCACCAATAGGCGAACAAAGGTCCAGCTTCCTGCTCTATGTCTACCAGAAATACCCCTGGCTGGGTAGCAGAACCGGCCCCCAGAGTCCCTCCTTTATGGCCAAAATATTGCCTAAATCCTTCTCCCCTCCCTAACTCAGAAATAGCACTGGTCAGGTGACCGATCAAAGCCCCCAGTCTGCACTGTGAGCGCATATGCTGCGGAGTGACCTTGGACAAGTCACATTCCTCTGGCTGCAGCTGCAGCTCAGGCTACTTGTTTTGTGTGTGGGATTTTTTCCTCTCTCTGCTAAGAATACCTGCCCCAGATAATGCTTCAGGCTCTGGCAATTCCTGCAAACCGCCTCAGGCATCAAAGGGCTCTCAGCAGGGCCAGACCAGACCAGTCCCCCACCCCCCACCACCACTACGGGGAGGCTGCAGTGCCGCCAAATTTGGAGGACAGAGCCCTGTTGGTCTAGGGGCGGGGAAGCATTTGTGTGCAATGCAGGGGAGGGGAGCTCAGTTCCTCAAAGCTGAAAGACTCAAACCCCACCTAAGCCGCTTTCTGACCCATTGTACAGGGGTCTAAAGTGAGGCGCCCCTAGGGGAGACGCTGTTCCCCCGGTTCACATATCTACCGAGGCCTAAAAGCTGCACTCCCTCCCCAGATCCGCCACCTGGGGGTCCCAATGTCCGTGCCCCACCCAACGGGCACTGCCCCCCCACGCTGACGCCGATTCCTGGTGACAACTGCCACGTGCGGACAAGGGGGGAGCGGCCGGTCCCGGCATTGCAGAGGCAGCGCCCGGGTGCTCCAAGCCTCCGCAGCGCACCTTGTCCCGGCTCGCCACTGGGTGTCCACCCCTTTACCCGGCCCGCGCTCCGGGCCGGGGCAGGGGCGGGGGCAGGCAGCGGGGTCTTTGTTCCCGCAGCCGGAGCGCAGCGGCGGCGGCAAGGGGTCCGCGCCCCCCTTGCCGGCCCAGCCCGCGCTGCGTGCGACAGTGGAGCCCGCAGCTCAAGAAGAGGAGACCTGGGTGGAGGTCCCGACCGAAGAAAAGGTCCTGGACAGAGGTCCTAGCGCTGGAGGACCGAGAATGCCTCTCAGCCGAGAGAGGGGCCCTCTCCCTCCCCTGAGCCCCGGCGCTGCGGTTCCCGACTGGGGGCGGACTTGGAGCGACTTAGCCAGGGCTCCGGCCCCCGCCGCTCGCTCACCGAAGCGTCACAGCCCGCTCCAGCGTGCCAGCGTGCACACTCACACACTCACCCAGACCCACACGCTCCCCGCGGGGACAGCCCGGGACCCGCAGAGCCGCGCACGCACTCCCTCTGGTGCCGCACACTCTGCACCCGCCCCGCGCCGCGTCCGATCCCTCGCCCCACCAGCCGCGCGGCGCCACCTACCTTTCCAGAGAGCGGAGATGCGGGGTCCGGTCTTCGGGTGGCCTTGGGAGGTGGCGGCCGTCCAGAGCAGCAGCAGCAGCCGCAGCAGGAGCCGGGACCTAGCCAGCGGGCCGGGGACGCGGGCGCGCGGGGCGCCGAGGGAGGCGCATCCGGGCGGAGGCGGTGTCATCCCGCAGCCGGGGAGCGGGGAGCGACAGCGGCGAGCAGCCGAGACTGAGCCAGCGCCCGACCGCAGGCTGCTCCCAGTGCAAGGAGGCGGAGTCAAATTCCTGACCCCACCCCCCCTCCCCCCCCTTCCCTACCCCGCAGCCTTTCTCGCCTCCCTGCTGCCCAAGGGGGGCGCAGTACCCACAGCCAGGGAACCTTCGCCACCCTCTCCCTGGCAACTCCAAGGGAAGAACCCGAACAGCCGGGGACAAGACATGCGTGGACTTCTCTGATCAGTGGCAGGCCCTGTCCCCTCTCTGGGCCTCAGATCCACTCCCCCCCACCCCATGAAAGGGTTGGCCTAAAAGTCGGGAAGCACCTCTCCTAGGGCATGGACCAGGTAACCTCACTAACGGCCAGCTAAGCTGTTTGGACTCTGAAAACTGTGGTTCTCAGAGGACAGGCTAGCTTGAGGGGACACGGTTCCCTCTGAGACTATATGGAGGAGCAAGATGCTTCCCCCCACAATTGGGGGATGGGGGAGGGGAAGAGGAGATGATCCTTGAGGAGCACTCAGCACCCCATTGCTGCTCTGCTGTGAGAACACGGAATTTTCATCTTGGCCTGACTCCCTCCCCTCTCCCTTCTCCTCCCTTTCCCAACCAGCAGCCTTCTGGGCTGCCTCCCCCCAGCCAGCTGGTGTATGCTCAGAAAATCCAAACTCATTTCCATGTGAGTGGAGGGGGATATAATTAAGAAGTCCCCTTTCCCAAGTAGAGAGAGGGGAGCCTCCTGTGCGTTCCCAGGACTCGTCCCGGAGGCAGGGTCAGACCAGCCCTAGGGAGTCTCTGCCCCCAAAGTGTATAGGGCTCAGCCGAGCAGGCAGCCTGATGACCTAGGGATGATCCCCGGCAGAATCCAGACCCGGTTCCCCTTCAGTTGGGTGGACAGTCCTCCAGGCAGCTCTGCCGTCAGCTCATCCTCTCAGAGCCACATGCCTGCCCTTTACGAAGGGGTCTCCTCTCGCTCAGGCCAGAGAGGGCCCAGACTCTCCACCTCCTCTGTGCCTGCGGGAACCAGGGATGAGAATCCCATGTATCCAGGGCTTACTGGATACCTCTCCCCGGGGAGGCTGTGCTGAGAGGAGACAGGGTGAGGAGGCAGTGGCAGAAGTACAGATGGGTGTCTAGGACCCACACCCCTAGCTGGACTTGATTTGCACACTGCAGATACCAGCGAAGACGGGCATAAGCTGCCCTGGCCAGGAAAGTTTTCTTACCAGGAAGTTTTGCTGTACTATTTCCATATTTTGTTTCCAGCTATCCCCCTCCTGCTTCCCTAAGAGCCCCAAGATACCCCAACAGGCCAAAAGGTGTAATCAGCATGCCTCTAGAGATAGGGCAGGACTAGGTTCCCGGCCTCCTGGGTGGGGCCAACAGCTTTCTGACGCCCGGAGGTACGGTGATGCAGAGCAGAGGGAGGCTAGGAGCAGAGAGCCCCTCTCCAGGCCTGTACCCAAGCCCGTGGCCCTGACCCCAGCAGCAGGTCCTGCCCCAGACTTGTCTCCGGGACTCTCCCTCTCTCCAGCCCTGGGCCTCATTTGCTGAACTGTATGGCCTCCAAAGTCTATCCTCTCTGCAAAGATAAGGAAAGGAAAGAAATCACATGCCTCTGCCTTTAAAGAACTGAGAAGTCAGAATTAATGATCACGTTGCCCACATACTAGGCAACTCACAACACACAACCCACTTCCACCTACGTTATCCCCACCAGTTTTCCACCTACGTTATCCCCACCAGTTCTACATTCTCTCCCTCGCTAAGGGAGAGGGCATAACCCCATATTAGAGAAGGACACTGAGGCACAGGGAGGGGGAGGGATTTGCCCAAGGTTGGCTGGTAGGGCCAAGGTGGACCTGGGTTTTCTGACTGCAACAGCAATGGTTGGTGCTGAGCCCCACTCAGTCCATCTTCAGTCTTATAAGATAGGTGCTATTATTTGGCTCCCTTTGCAAACAAAAAAACCCAAGGTACAGAGAGGGAATGTGATGTACCCAAGGTCACACAGCTAGATGGAGAAGGACCGTGATAGAAGCTCAGGTCATTTCCCTGGGGCCCACACCCTTATCTTCTACATCATCATGTTCTGCTCAGTGCACTGCACCCTGTTGCTGCTGCCTGCTTGTGTAGCTGGAATCTGGATCCAAATCATCCTCAGAAAGACCCAGGCAGGGCCCGGGTTACCAGGTGCCGGGCAGAAGGACAGGCCAGTGGCTGGGCTTAGCCTCCCAAGCAACAGGGCAGCAGATGGAACCTGGGGTAGATGCCAGGGAATTTTTTTTCCCCAGGCTGGGGTGGGGATGAGGGGGTAATGCTGAAGACTGTCCCACCTCATGCCCTAGGGTGGGCCTCTGGCTGGGCTTCTCCATGCCCGGCTTAGCACCTGCTGCACCAATGGGTACCCCTGAGCCAGCCAATCGAGGAGCAAAGGGCCAGATGGCAGCCCACTCCTGGTGGGCTACAGGCAGCCAGGGGAGGTGAGAACTAGACCCACGATTGGGGCAGTAGCTCTACAGAAGGAGAGAGCAACGAGACTGTGAGTATAGTGGGGTGGGCAAAGCAGAGGACCAGTGTGTGGGTGTGGACTCTGGTGTGCTTCCGGCAGCACAGAGAAATCAAATGAGGATGGGACAGGTGGTGACAAGAGCCTGCCTGCCTCACTGGAGGCCAAGGCTAGCTTTGGGGCCTGGACCAAGGGCAGGGGTATAATCTCCACTCACAGCAAATGGTGGGAAAGAGACGAGCAGAGGAAGCCACAGATGTGAACGCGGACAGGTCTGAGGGGAGGTGTATTCCTGTTTCCCCCTTTCCCGTGGCTCCCCATATGGGGGGTCCGGGGATAAGGATGGGAGAAAGAAATGGTACAGGGGCTCCTATTTGGAGAAAGAGACCTTGAAGGGGTCTTCCCTGTGGGGAGCTGAGGCACAGCCAAATCCAGAAGGCCCCTTAGGGAGTCAGAGAAATGGACACACATGGACCTGAAGTTCAATGGCCCCAAAGCAGCATCGACACCTCTCCCCAGACTTCCAGGCAAAGCCTTGCAGGGCCCTACTCAGAGCATCCCTCCTCAGCCCAGATTCCATGGGTCTTCAGAGGAATGACCCACCCCTAACAAGCCTGTGGCAGGTATCAGTCACCCAAGCGCCTAACAGCCCCTTCATGCTAGACCCGCCATGCTAGGAGGTCCACCTTGGGCTGTCCACTCACAACAGCAGCTCCAACTACACCCCCCTCCACTAGCACCCATGGCAGGGGGCAGAGACCAGGGGAATCCTGAGAACAGTGAAGCGGCCGGGGACAGGGCGGGGCTGGGGAACACCGGAGAACACATGTCTACAGGGCAGCCCCAGGCCAAAGGGGCCATGGGAAAATACATCCAGTATGACCGACAGTCTGACTTTTCACTAGAAGCTGAAAATTGAGTTTCTGTTGAAACTCACAGTTTTAAAGCAGTGGCAACAAAACAAAACAAAACAAAAAACACCTCTCAAAGTTTATGGCCACCCAGGCCACGTCGAGAAATTCCAACTCACTGTGTGCTCACTGTATGCAGGCCCGTGACTGCAAGGGCACACGTATTGACACAACAGCGGCTGCTCCCCCTGTACTTGGCCCAAACTCCGAAGACCATGACCTGAGCCGAAGTCAGATGCTTAACTGACTGAGCCACCCAGGGGCCCCTCAAACTCTGAAGACCACATCAAGGCTTAGGCATGGACCACGTGATCTACACACGGGACGCCCTCCTTGGCGTGCACAGGCCCTGGTACCACATCTCCCCCTCCCCTCAGAGCTGTCTGCCCCTAAAACTCTCCTCACCTATCCAAGCCTGCCTCTTCCTTGTAGGCCAGCTCAGAGCCATGACCTCCCCGGCATCTGCCCAGCTCACGGGACACAGGAGAACTTCACAGAACTGCCACCACCCTTCCTCATCCTGAGGGTCTGCGCTTTCCCCGAAGCGTCCCGTTCCTGCAGCTCTGTTGTCAGACCTAGTTATTCTAGACGCATTTTTATCTGTTTGGCCCTACCCTAAATTGCTAAGATCGGGGTCTGGCTTGCCAAGTGGGGAGACAAAAGTAAAAATGCACAGGGGGATATTCGGTGATGGGCAGGAGATTGGCAGGTAAGAGCTAGGCCTTTTCTCCTTCCATCAGAACACTCAGCTCACCTAAAAACACGTCAGGTCCTCCCGTGGCTTCCGGGGGAGCAACCCAGTGTCTTCTCCCCAAAACTCTACACACAAGGCCCTGGGCTTGTGTGGCAGGAGTGCCACCTGGTGGCCACTTTGGAAGAAAGGGGAGGCTCAGCATAGACTGTGGGTAGATACACACACAGACTCCCAAGCTTTTCTGGAGACAAACTCCTCCCTCCACCCCACCACGTCCCCACCCCCACCCACATCTCTGAGCCTCCATTCTCCATGCCCGAGGCCTGTGGCACAGCAGGATCTTGTGCCAGTCATGTGGAACCCACCCCGACTAACAGTCTCCTGACTAGATCTGGCTGAGGGGTCAAAGAGCATGTCCAAGCATGGCCCGTGACCCAAGTTAAGCAAGGCCCTGCCCCAGCCCAGGCCTCCATTTCTTTGTTTACAAAATGAGAAAGAGAAGCTATCCTTCTGGTCTCCCTCCAATCTAGACCAGAGATAGACCAAACTTTCTCGTTCTACTTTCTGCGTTTCCTTGTGTGTAGATTGAAACAAATATGCTTTTAAAACGGTCTCTGCAAGACAGGTGTCCCAGGTCCCTCCCAGCTCTGATGTGTCACCTGAGCCTGCTGGGGCCACCTGGATGAAAAGAAACACATGCAGACATGTGATCTCCCACAAACCGTTCATGTTCTTTTGTAGATAGTGATCTAAGAACTCAATTCTTGACTCTTGGAGGTCATTCAGTCCAACCTGGGAGCCCCTCACGGCAGCCTAGATGGCAGTCTTACATACCCCTTACATACCCCTGGAGATGATGAGCTCGCTCCCAAGGCATTTTACTTAGCTCTCATTAAGCCATCTCCCTTGGGAGAAGACTCTTGCCCAGTGGTCCTAAATGTGTCCTCTGAGGCCACACAGACCATGTCTAATCCCTTTTCCTGGGATACAGCCAGGGGATTTCAATAGGGAATTTCAGCAGAGGTCCTGCCCTTCTAAAGCTACTCTTTTTTCAGGGCAAAAAACCCCAATTCCAACTAGGTCCCTCATGGGGCTTCGCTTGTTCTCTGTGATCCTCGTTGATTCCTAGGACATCAGCAGTCAGTCATGTAACCAATTTCTACAGAGAAGCTCTTAGGTGCTGGGCAGCCTGGCTGTGTCCATCTCCTTCATCTACTTTTCTTTTTTAATAAGTAAACTCTACACCCAATGTAGGGCTTGAACTCACAAACCTAAGATCAAGAGTTGCACGCTTTCTTGGGGCACCTGGGTGGCTCAGTCAGTTAAGTGTCCAACTTCAGCTCAGGGAATGATCTCACAGTTTGTGGGTTCAGGCCCTGCATCGGGCTCTGTGCAGACAGCTCAGAGCCTGGAGCTTGCTTCGGATTCTGTCTCCCTCTCTCTCTGACCCTCCCCCGCTGGTACACTCTCTCTCTCTCAAAAATGAATAAGCATTTTTTTTAAAAATTAAAAAAAGAGTTACACACTCTCCTAACTGAGCCAGCTGGGCATCCCTGTGTCCATCTCCTTCAAAAATAGCACGCTGGTGGCAGATAAGAACACAAGATTTAGAGGAGAGGCTGAGTAGTAAAGGGTTGGAAGACTGATTTCCCTCCTGACTACAGCCCCACCCTCCACCCCCAAAGGCACTGCCTTATTGGGCTGAGATACCAGGCTGCTAAATCCTATTGATTGTAGCCCAGGGTCATCCTTGGGCCAATTCCCACCCATTAGCAGTGGCTTTCTGGAACACAGCTGAGAAACACTGAGTCTGAATCTGGGCCTAGGAGGGGGGAAATGAGAACCCATCCTGCATGAGAGCAACTGGTTTTCTGGTCCCCACCACAGGACCTCAGGTTGTCCCTATTCCTGTCCCTCTTGTAAGGGTTGCCCTGACTCCATCAGTCATCTAGAACATTCACCAGCCCAGCTCCGGGTGCCCTTCCATCTCTGATTTACACAGTCAATATCTACTTCTATAAACTGAGAGGAAATGTCAAACAGGACACAAGCGAGACTCCAAGAGGTTGGGCTGTCTGTGGAAAAGACCTAACTCTCAGCCAGTCTCACTGATTCCCCTCCAGGACCCGGGCTGCCACTTCCTGGAGGCCAGGAGCAGGTCCCACAGTGCCTCCGAGTGGCTTCTGAGTCTGGCAGCCAGGCCCCAGGCCCCAGGTGTGCACATGGATGGCCTCGTGCTGAAACGCTCCCACCCCAGTCCTAGAAAGGTCGGTTTCCCAGCATACACACATCCTGTTACAAGAGGAAGCACTCCTCAGTAAATGGGGTAATATCTACCTCTCAGGGTTGTTAGGAGGTTCAGCTGAGATGGCATCTGTGAGTACCCAGCTCGATGACTGGCAAAGAGAGGCTGCTTGCCAGATGAGTACTACCCTACTGGACTGCTGTCAGCCACTTTGCGGAGGTGCGGTCCAGCAGTGCCTGGGTCTCTGCACAACGCATCACAAGCACCCAGAGAGCTGAACGCTGTCACCAGCAACTGCAGAGCCTGAAGGAGCCAGACAGGGCGGGTCCAGGGAAACCAGGGGCATAGCCAAGCCGACCCAACCCCCACCCAGGCCCAGAGGGGGGTTGGGGAGGCTGGGCAAGCACACAGAGGCGTAAATAACCCCCCTGACATTCTCACCAGACGTTCCGTGCCACAACGCGTAGCAGAAGTGACAAGAGGCCAGCTCAGGGTAGGGCTCTGAGAGCTTGGTCTGGGGCCCAGGCCAGATGGGGCTGGGGCGAGGAGCAGAACCGGGGCCCATGTGCCCAGCAAGCTGTGCCAGCCCAGCCCATGCCAGCCCAGCCAAATTTGAGTTATATCAGGAGAAGGGATCTGTTCAGAAAACTCACCCATCTCTGCATATTTACATATTCTATTTTGGGGTCTCTTCCTTTTTTTTCCCCTTAGCTTCCTAGAAAAGTTCTCGTGATCAATTCCAACTTCACCTCCGCTGAACCGCAAAAGCTCACTCTCAGCCCCATCTCCCCTCCAACAGCCAGCCAGCCCCCCTCCAGCTCCCCTCCTGCAGGTGGGGTTCTCCAGAGTTCTCTGCCCTCCCTGCCTCTGCTGCCCCCACCTATTCAGGCCTCAAACCCTGCCACGGTTTTCTGCTTCCACTATAACATCTCCGTAAGGTCACTATGCTCAAGTCAGCAAGTCCAAGGTCAGCCCTGGCTGCTAGGTCTCAGCACAGCAGCTCACAGCACTGACCGTGCCCTTTGTCCAGTTCCTTCCATTCCAGCAGCTTTGATGATTGCTGGTGTCGCCTTCCCAGAAACGGTGGAGACCCCCCCCTTCCGTGTTCCACGGTCACCAGTCACCATCCCTATAAAGTCTAACTCCTTAGTGGGTGTCTGTTGCCTGCTACCCATCCCTGAAAAGCTGAATTCCCTTCTCACAGGACACGGGCTGAGTCTTCAACCCAAGACTTCTTGATCATGATCTCTAACTTAAGAGACACCCACTGTTCTACAAGACACCCCCACCTGGCTGTCCCATGGCACTGTGAGCCGGACGTGTCCCAAACCGGCCCTGCATTCCAAATCCAACCCCCAATCCCTTATTCTGGCCACCCCACCACTCACTGCCGCACTACCCACTCACGCCCCACCACCTCCTCTGTCTCCCTCGTCCCCACATCTAGTCTGTCTTTCACATCTCACGTCCCTCCACCCAGCCCCCCTACTGTGGGTGGCTCTAGTCCCCACGTGCATCCCATCTGCAGGCAGCGAGCCGCCTAGCTGGTCTCCCACCGCCAATCTCACTTCCCACAAATCCAGCCTCCACACAGCTGTCAGGTTACCACACACGAATCCGGCCCCCTCACTGCCCTGCCTAAACCCATCCAAGGGGTGCTCTCTGCCTTCAAGCTCCTCCACCTGGTCAGACCCCACACCACCTCCCACCCCTCCGCACCCACAAGCTGGGAGAAGCAGTGGGAAGTGCACCAGCTTTGGAAATAGATAGACCTGAGCTCCTAAGGCCGACTTGTCCAATGCCTAACTGTGCTTGTGGACGGATGACCTCACCTCACAACCCGTGTCCTCACCTGAAAAACAGAGATGATTAAGTAACGCTCACCTTTCCCAAGAGGCCAGAGGGACACTAATTCCTCCAATGGATCTCCACCTGCCCTCCTCCCACACCACCACACTGCCAGGTGGGCCCAGAGTCAGTGCTAAGTGGGTCACTGCTTCCTCACTGGCCTCCCTGCCTCAAGCCTGCCCCACTCCTGGCCTGTTCCCACAGAGCAGTCAGTGGTCTATCTAAAATGCAGACCTCGCTCTCCCTGGATTCAGAATCTCCTGTGACTCCCAGTGTTCTTAGGGGTAGTCCAAACTCTTGATGTGGCTTAAAACAATCCAGCCTCTGCCTATCTCAAAAATCCATCCTGCCACACAGGGCTATGAGAGCCGTATTCTCCCCACTCCTAGCTCACTCGGCACATACACCTTCCTGCCCAACTCCTTCCCTCCCTCAGCTCTCCGTCAGACACCACTCTCTCCGAGAAGCTCTCCCTCACCCACACACCTCCACCCTAACCCAAGTGGGCTCCCCTTTCTATGGGACCTGCCTTGTCCGGCTCTCACCAGGCTTTCACGTAAACATTTGTTTTTCTGCCTTCCCAGTGACGTGGCTCCGTGACAGCAAGGACTCCATGAGGTTTACCTGGCACAGAGCAGGGGCTGAACGAATGTTTGTTGGAAGGGTGAAGCAAACAATGGTGAGGAAGGCGTCCTTGGCCGCTGGAAAGCCCCAGGCTCCGTGGGGGCACTTATCAGACTCAACATATATTATTTAAAACATGGCCACAGGAAGTAAAGCCAAATTGCCAAGACCTTGGAGGAAAGAGCTGACAAAGAAGGGAAGGGGAAATCGTGGAAACGGTTCAATTCTGGGAAGCAGTACAACTGGTATTTGGGGGTCAGTTCCAGGGACAGGGCAGGGTTACCCAAATGTCCCCCAGCGTAATGGAGTGGGAGAGTTACGGAGCCCCAGTGCTTGTGATGGCAGTCCCCAGGGGCAGGGTATGAGTGGCCAAAGAATGGAAACTAGCTCTAGGCAGTGTCGTGGGGAGAAGGGCTGTGTCAGCCCCATGTGACCAAGTGGTCCCATGTGGCTGGAACTGGCCTCTGTTCCTACCACGAACAAGCCAGAGTGGTTGTTGGGTGAAAAGACAGAGCTTCCTTCCCGGTCTGTGCTCCCACCCACAAGGAGGCAGCTGGGCTGCAGGTGGACCACTGAGGCACAAAAGAGACTCAGCACCAAGAAGCCCTTTCAGCCAATGCAAACCCTTCTCCACATTAATTCTAGGATGGAGAGGGAAATGTGGCAAGGCTTCACATTTTCTGGAGGAGGGACAGGACAATGTGCTACTCAGGCCAGATCTAGAACAAGGGGCCCACCTGAGTGCCTCCCTTTAAGAGCATCACCGATAAACTGGAAGTCGTTCGTGGAGAACAGGATGTGTGAGGCACCAACACCAGCACAGGCCAAAGGGGGAAGTGCATTGTCACCCCTCTCCCTAACTAGAGCCAAGCTAACAGAGCAGAGTGGGCAGCAGGCTTGGCTGTGTGCTCCCTTGGGGCAGAAACGGGACCGAAGGACAGAACAGGCCATCCTTATAAGCAGTAGGCCTCTCGTCCCAGGAAGTGACAAGCGGAGGCTGAATGACCAGGACCGTGGCTGCGGCGGGAGGGACAACTGCCTAAGGCACAGGGCAGGGGCAGACCTGAGCTCCTTTCCACTGAAACACCATCTAAGGGGAAGGATCTCTTCCTGACAAAGTATTCCAAGCACACAAAACCCACTCGCTCAACTTGGACGTGTGCGCGACGCAGGAGGGAACACTGTGCCAAGGGGAACGAGAGCTCGGGCAGATGGAACAGCAGCTTGGGGGTTGGTGCCCTCTCATCGAGAGGAAAGCTGAGCCCTGTTCGTGTTGGTGTTGTTGTTTAGTATTGTTATTTAACTGCTCTTGTATTTACGCCTTCAGGACAGAGAAGAGGGCCCTGCCTCCTGGCACAGTTCTGAGGCCCACAGTCTGGCAGCTTTACGGGATAGGCATCGAACACTCCCTGGCGAGAGGAGGCCAGGGGGGGAATAGGGAAGCTTGTGGAAGCCTGTGGAAAGGCGAGCCGCCCTACCAGCTCACTATAAAAGTGCATCTGCTCACTCCTCAGACCCGGGGTCCTTCCAGAGGCACAAGCCTCTTCTGGCCACAGCCACCACGTAGCAGCCACCCTGACACCAGTGGCGGCTCTGCTCCAGCCTTAGGCATGTCTCGAGGCTACCACACCCCAAAGTACCAAAAGGCCTGAGGCTATCACTGGAAACTTCTCCAAAAAAGAGAACGTGGGCATCACACAGCATCCCATGACGGGGTCTACAGTTCTCTACCCAGGGCTCAGAAGGAGGGCCAGGCCACAGTCCCCGACCCCACAGCACCAAGTCCCACGCTCGCCCCACTGCCTCCACCAGCTCAGATCGGCCAGGATGGCCAAGCAATGGACAAGGCAGAAGGTGGACCATCAGATGTATTGGGGAGAGGGGAGATGGGGCACCTTCAGGAGTGCCTCCCACGGGCAGCCGCCTTGGCAGTTTGCTGGGGGGTCAGGAGGAGTAGGAGTTACGGGGCTCCTCCAGCAAAGATGAGCTCCAGGGCCGCTTGGATGTCGCCGCCAGTGGCCTGCAGGGCCCGCAGGCTCAGCTCATCGTCCTGGATGCCCATGTCGCGCAGCTGCTGCAGCTGGGGCTGCCACTGGCTCTGCAGAGAGACAGGAGAAGGGAGGCCATTAGCTGGGGTCCCCAGGAGACCTGGTCGCGTCTGCTCTTTCACAGGGAGCAGAGGAGGCCGGGTCCTAAGTCAAAGCCGCTGATGGTAGGTTCCGCAGAACACAGGGCTTCTAGGAAGCCTACCAGAGGGCCTTGAGAGTTTAGAGAACAACGAGAAGTTTTCCCAATTAAAAAAAGGAAAAATTTAACATAAGGATCAAAAAAGAAGGCACAGATTACTCACTATCTAAATTTTAAAAAATTAAATTACTTTCCTTCTCCTGCTCTATGTATAGACAGACACACACATACACACAGATGGGGGCAGGGGGTACGTTTTTAAATTAGTTTTGTTTTCGAGAGTGATGCAGAGTGAAAAGTCTCCCTCTATCCACTCCCTTTCCCACCCCAGATAACCTATTCTACTTATCTTTGAGAAAATGCAAATATATATTCCCATATCTATTCTTTTCTTAGTTAGACCTTTGTTCTACCCTCAGCACCTGCCTTTTTTCCAACATAACTAACGTATCCTGATGGTCTCTCTATGCCACTAGAGGACTTTTTAATAACTATACGATATTCCAACTCATACATGTCCTGAAATGTACCGTAACTGAGCTGTTTCCAACCTTTTGCACTATAAATGATGCCGCGGTGACTGCCTCTGTACAATGGCATTTTCTATGTGCACGCACACCTATCTCTAGGAGAAATTCCAGGAAATGGGCTGCATGGAATCACACGGCTTTAAGGCCATCAGCGCTTCCTTTCCATGAAGAGCCTGTTCCTGTCCTTTGCCCACTTTTCTATGGAGTGGTAGGTCCTAAATTACTAGAATTCTACATACCAGGAAGTTTTGCCTGGTATGTGTTACAGATTTTTCCACCTGTTTGTTGTTGGCCTTTGGCCTTTGCTTGTTTTTTTGTTTGGCTTGGTTTGTTCTTCAGAAATCTTCACTTTTACAAACTCAAAATGTATCACTTTTTATGTAATATCTCCTGATTTTGACCCTCAGCTACAAAAGGCCCTCTTTACTAAGGGCTTAAAGAGATTAACCCACATTTTCTTTTAGTACTTTCAAAGCTTTATTAATATCTCTACTTCATGAAGGAGGAAAGGCACAACTCAGGGAAGACCACAGGCTCACTCATGGGGAGAAGGCAGTGGGGATAAAAAGCAAATTCAGAGAGGCAGGCAGGCAGGCAGGCAAGGGTGAAGTGTGGCGGGTTTTTCAAAAACCACACAAACCCAACTTGGCAGGTCAGGTGGAGCCAGCAAAAGCTCTTGAACTGGAGAGCAGTGTGAACAGGCTTCTAGCTGGGAAGACGAAGGAGTGAAAAGACGAGCTGTCCATGGGTCCTGTTCCTGTTCCCCTCACCGTCCACCAAGGCCACACAGGTTTAGAGGAAGCCACATGAGCCTGAACCCTGTCCTTCCCACTTGATGGTGTTATGACCCTGGACAAATCCAGAAATGACACTCACCCCCAGGCTCAAGTGAGGAGCAAAGGAAACAGAATGAGGCAGATAGCTCATGCGCAGAGATACACAATACAACGTCGGCTCCTACGGTCTTCCACTTAGCTGGAGTGATCTTTCCATAAAGATAAAGAGTGATGGTGTAAAACCTTCCTTGGCTCCCTGGTGACTGCACAATCAAGTCTGAAATCCTTACTCAAGCACTCGAGGCTGTCACACTCAGGGTCCTGCTCCCCTGTTCTCTGGCTCCATCTGAGATCTTCTCAATGAGGACACTGCCTTCTGACCTTGCAGGCTTGGGGATGTCACATGTACCTCCACACATTTGCTCCAACGGGAGGCTGCCTCTGCCTGGACACCATCCTCCTGCCTGAATACCCCCTTCCTTGTCTGGCTAATCTCTACCCAATTCTCTGATAATCACTTCAAACACCCCTTCCTCAGAAAAGTTCTGCCTGACCCAGGCCCTTACCTCAAGCCCAGGCTGGGCTTCTCACTCTACTGCTCCACTGCTTCAGTCTCCTGGTACCCCTCCACGGCAGACATGGTGATGGCTCACCCCTGCCCCAGCAGCTGGACCGGGACCTGGTACATCAGTGCTCAACACTCAGTCAGTGCTCACAGAATGAATGAATGACTCCTTGACTAAAACTGCCATTAAGTGTCCCAGCCACACAGTCAGTGGAGTCAGGTCATGGCCACAGGGTGCAGGAATGGAAGCCACGGGGACAACTGCCCTTGCTGAAAGCACCCTCTCCTGTCACACTGCCATGCCCCAGCTGTTCCCCGGAGCAAATAAGGCCCTCTAGAGAGCAGAAAGAAGCACAGGATTCACAGTACTAAGGAAGCTGCACGGATCCCGGAGTGGGGAAAACCGACCTGAAGGCTGGGCTGCCCAGAAGCCTGCAGGGCGTGCTGTAGGGCCTGGCTGAAGAGATCGTTGGTGATGGGTGTCCCTGACTGGACACCGGATGACATTGGTGAGGTCCCTGAGGAATGACCCTAGAGACAAATCAGTGGTCAGTCCCACCCTCAGAGAAACCCCAATCTTCCAGCATATACACGAGGCTGTCACAGCACCCCCTCGTGGGTCCCTGGGGTACCCAACTACTACCTCCCAATAGAGACCTATGTGGGACAACCACACAGGGGTGCCTGAAAGCTCGCTGAGGTCAGGAAAGGTTCCATCCTCTTCCATTCCAGGGAAATGGAACTGAGCCTCGGACATAGCCTAGGACCCCAGCGCTGGGAGAGATGGCCTTGGCAGCTAGAGTGATCATTACCAGGAATGCTCAAGCCAGTGACGGCTGAGCCCTGTCGAGGATGAAGGGCACAGCACACGAGGGGAGGGGTTCTGGACTCTACTGCAGCCCGGACGCTGAGCCCTAAAGGCAAGTCAAGGGGATGGGGACTGAGCTGCAGTGAGAACCCCACCAGCAATCCAGGAAGACTTCAGCTCAAACCAGATCTCGCAGCAGGGTCAGCAAAGGTAAACCCACTGTACGACTGAGGAGCTTCTCCCCTGGGGCCCCGCCCCCATACCTGGGTGCCTGGAGTTGGCGTGTGAGAGCTGCTCTCCGGGGTGCTGGCCAGGGCCAGGGCGGTAGCCAGCTCGCTCTGGGTGATGGGCCGAGGACCAGCAGCTCCACTGTACCCCAGGGAGGCTGGGCGGGAGCTGGGAGTGCTGCTAGAGGGCGTGGACCTGGAGGTCTGGAGAAGAGAGGCACCCAGGATCAGGGAAGTGGCACCATGACATTCCCAGACGAACCCCGCCCCCGCGGCAGGAACAGAAGGAGCCTCTCCAAGCTGCCAGGCCCAGAAAGGAATAGTATGACATAGATTGGCCACCAGAGGGGTTAAGACCACCCCCCAGTTTGGGTGTGCCAAGTCCCAGGGAGAGGCGCATCCCTGGCATCATCTCCTCTAACTGGCAGGCAGCCAGGCCACTTACTGGGTGAAAGTCGTCCTCGTCGTCAGAGAGCCCTTCAAACAGGAAGCCACCTGGAGGAGGGGAGAACAGATTTCGGGAGGAAGAACAGAGAGGCACAGGCGGAGCTCCAGAATCTCGGCTCAGATACTCTCCAAATTCACATTTTCATCTCTCCCCTTGGAAAATTACAGGACAGATGCACTCCCTGACTCAAACTGAGAGTTCCCAAGGAACGCCCTCTGCCAGCGCTATACATAGCTGCTGAGTAAAGCGAATCCCTGGGCCACTGCCGGCTCCCGAGGGGGCCTCTGTTACACTCTCGGGAGCCTACCTGGCATGTCCCGGTACGAGCTGGAGGGCATGCTCCTTGAAGACGAGTCCGCTCCCGGCAGTGGGGTGCTACCCGCCACCGAGTGCAGAACCAGGACGATGGCGTTGACCAGGGCTGGGTGAGCAGGCACCAACCTGGGACAGAGGCAGGAAGAAATACAAGGGTAACTGAAGTCCTGGGTGTGCCTCAGAATAGCTGCACTCCCCTGTCGGACTTGAAATTCCTCACCACGTGCCACCAGTGGGCTCTGGTCTCCTGCTCTGCCCTCAGTAGCAGCAGCAAGGCCCCCAGCCCTAGGGTCCACTGCCAATGCTTCACCTTGCCCTCCGGCAAGGCATGATGGGACATGCACAGCCCAGGAGGCTCAGGGGTCCCTGTCTGGTCTCATCTCCGTCACTACTTTCCCAGACTCTGTCAGGTCCCTTCTGTTCCCAGGATAGAGCTGTTTTCTTCACTTGCAAAATAAGGTCTATAACTTTTATTGTCCCTTCCAGCTCTAAAATTTTAGGGACCAATGTACCTGTAACCTTCCACATCTTAAAATATTTTAAAGGCTCAGGGCACCTGGGTGGCTCCGCTGGTTAAGTGTCCAACTTCGGCTCAGGTCATGATCTCATGGCTTGTGAGTTCGAGCCCCTCATTGGGCTCTCTGCTGTCAGCATGGAGCCTGCCTTGGATCCTCTCTCTCTCTCTCTCTCTCTCTGCCCCTCCCCTGCTCACGCATGTGCATGCTCGCTCTCTCACTCTCTCTCAAAAAAAAAAAATATATGTATATATATGTATATATTTCAAAGGCTCTCCAATATCCACCAAATGAGATCTGAATGGAGCCCAGCCACAAAGCCACCTCCCTCAGAACCCTGCTTCAACTCCGCATCTCTAAGTGTCCCTGCCCTTGGGCTTTGTCGGTCTACTGGAAGCCCCTGCTCTTTCTCAACTCCTGACATACTTAAAAGGTGGACTTGGGGAGAGATGGGGTTAGGCTCTAAGAGCAGAATCTAGGGTGACGATTAGGTTTCTGGTCCAACCATGAGGAGAGATAGGGTCCCCTTTAATAAGATGGGTAGACTTACGTATCAAGCATGCTGGGGTCGGCGAAGACAGAGAAGAGGTCCTTGTCCTGGAGAACGCCTAAAGGAGAACGGGGTCACCTCAGACACTGGGAATCTAGCCAGATCCAGGAGGGTGTGGAGAGGCTTCAGGCCTCAGAGCAATCGGCTTAATAGGGACACAGGACCACAGAGTGGCTCTCGTGACAAGGGGAGGAAACAAAGCACCAAGAAGCACAACCCAAGTGTCCTCCATCGTGTTCCCCACTCACCACCTCCCTCGGCACTTAGGTCACATGCTCCATATCGACACATCAGCCTCTCTTCCCCATATGTCTAGGTTCCTCCCTTGGCCACCAACGTGTGTAGGAAGTCTTCCCTCCTGGGGGCTAAATGCTGCCCCCATCTGGCATCCTGCAGTCTGGGCCATGATGTCAGGTAGGCCATGATTTCTCGGTGGCACTGACCGCACTTGGAGGGGTGGGTATATGTAACACATCTTGGTTACCCCTCTTCCCCCAACAAGACTAGTGATTCTTCACAAGATGGTAATTGAATTGCCTCTCTCTGATTCTCCTTCTCCAACAACTCTCGTTTCCTCAAGCTCAGTCTCGTGCTTACCAAGAGCAATGGGGTCACTGCTGAGACCTGGGGTGGCCACAATGATCTGATCCAGAGATTCCTTATTGCTGAGCATCTTAAAGACCTGCAGAGGAAATGGGGGGGGGGGGGGGCGGGGGGGGG
>NW_027527920.1:656969-791273 GCF_008692635.1 Crocuta crocuta | reverse complement strand
GGGGGGGGGGGGGGGGGGGGGCGGGGCTGGTGCTGAGCATTCAACCAGCTCAATCCACTCAGCATGCCGCTGAAGTCCTTCCCCCCTCTGTGTGCTTGTCCACAATGCAACAACAGCCCCAGGAAACAGATGAACTTCTTTTTTCTCTAAGATTGTAGCTTACTGGAGGGGAAACAAACAATTTTAAAAAAAAAGAAAAAGCAAGACCCGGGTAAACCTTCCATCTCTAGTGCTTTCCCTCATCTGTGGTTCTAATGCTTCCAAAATAAAAGCTCTCTTTCAAGCCCAATAGCAAACGTTCTTCTAGGTCCCCAAAGTCCTTTCCAATCTCTCTAAAATTATCATTTCATATGCATATAGGTCAGGAAGTTTGCAGTTCTATTAATTTTGCTTATCAACTCTCCCACAGAAAGACATCAGCGCGTTTGCCCAGCAAGGAAGCCCGGGTTAAGGAGCGGTGGGCAGGCAGTTTAGCAAGTCAAAGAATGACGCCCAGCGGAAACAGCATGTGGATCCATTGGCTGTAACTATATTCATTCCTTGAGGCTGACCCAGGATCAGGAGAGGTGGTATCATTATCACGAGAGGAAATCAACAAGACCAAGCTAAGAGGCCGTTTGGGGGATGATAGGGCTCTACTGAGACCCATAGACTTGACAAAAACTCCCCAAGGAACTCTTAGTAGCCATGGCAACGGGTTTCCAGCTCCCACTCGACACCACTCACCAGTGTTCACACCCTCTCCTGCCATCCTGCCAAGAGTCTCGGGCAAAGGGCCTTGGCACACACTCACCGCCTCCCTGTAGGAGGAGCTGCTGTGCAGGGCAGTGTGCAGCACCCGGAACTCCCTCAGGGCAGCCACTCTGTCCACAGGTTCTGGGGACAAGACACTCAGTTACCTACAACCCGGTCCCGACCCTGTGCCAGATGCAGAGCACCATTCTGGCGTGTTCCCTCAGCACCCCGCAAAGATCACGAGCGCCCATTCAGAAAAACCCACTGATGCCACCGGTGATGTGAGAGCTGCACCCTCTTTCGAGCATCTGCAGTACACAAGGCAGACAAATGCAAGTGCCGGCCGAGGTGGATCTCAGCACCTGAAAGAGACCACTCTG
Organism: Crocuta crocuta; assembly: GCF_008692635.1. Lineage (NCBI taxonomy): Eukaryota > Metazoa > Chordata > Mammalia > Carnivora > Hyaenidae > Crocuta > Crocuta crocuta. Next base: position 790,158 of record NW_027527920.1, on the reverse strand, counting down.
ATCAATATCCCACTGCGGGACTTCTAGACATCGTACATTTGAGGAATGTAGAGCCAACTCAGTAGACTTTTGGACGGTGATTTAAAATAAGCACCAAAAGCCATCTGAACAATATGGAGCGATGCTGACACAATATGTTAAGAGAAAGAAATAGAACGCAGAGTTGTACATATGTTCTCTAGTAAAACTCCGTAAAATGTGTCAGCGTGCACGTGGTCCGAGGCTGGAAGGGGACAGAGGGGAGAAGAGAACTTAGGCAGGGTGACAGGCTCAAGGCTAATTGTTTTCTCTGTGATATATTCTGAGGCTTCTGTAAAATTATTTTTAATCTTAAGTATATGTATACATACACACACATATATATACAAGGGCCAAGAAAACACACTGTACCTCTAAGGTTCTTAACCTTGTATCACATGTGCCCAACAGCAAGCGTTTCACCGGGACTCAAAGCTCCTTTCTGGTCTTTGGACACTATGATTTGTGTATATGGGAAAGTTTAGCAGTTGGCTTAGTTTTAATTGGTTACTTCACCATTTAGGAGATCAGCCCATTTCACAGGTGAAGAAATTTGGGTAAAAGGAGGGGGAATAGGTAGAAGGTCACACTTTTAAGTGTGGTTACCCTCACCAAGGACAGCTGCTTGTGACTGTACAGACACAGTGTGCTGCCTAACTCCAGGGGCACCAGTCCCAAAGCAAGGTGACTGGCACCCCGCAGAGGTCAGGGCACCAACTACGTCCTATACTTCTAATCAGGGGGATGATAGCTTTCAAAAATTATTCCTCTTAAGTAAACTACCTGATTTATTCATTCAGCAAACATGTACCAAGCATCTCCTCCAGGCCTGGTTTTGGGAAAAGCACAGGAAGGCAAAAAATAAGAGTCCTTGCCACCAAGGAACTCACAGGACAGTAGAAGAAACAAGACTGGATCAAACACACAATCACAATTACACTGCCGTGGACCTCAGCAGAGGTGTGGCCCCCAGTTAGGGCACTAGGGACTGGAGGCAGACAGCCATCACGGAGAGGGAAGGGTAGAGCATAGAGCTATCTCCCAGGGGAGACCATCCGAGAGGACATTTAAGGTAAAGCGGATGCTTTCTAGGAGGAGAAGGCATTCTAAGCTTAAGGGAGAACGCAGGCAAAGACACGGATGAATAAAAGAATGAAGTGCTTTGATGGAACAGCAAGTCGTTTTTTTGTGGCTAGAGCTCAGGGAACACATCCCTGCTCAAAGAGCAGGCTAAGTAGATCCTGAAGAGATGTGTAACTTGCCACAGAGAACCATCAAAGGGATCCAGGTGGGAAGGGAGGGACTGACAGTTCTCCTAAAGGCCCTTATCCAGTGGGAGACCCAGAACTGTGCTTCCTTTTATAAGAGCATTAAAATATATCCAAAATGCCACCGTGAAACCATTTCTTTTCAGATCTAAGTTTGTTTTCACCCCCAATAAAACATGCACGTGTTCCAAAGATAAATCTGCAGGACAAAGGGAGGAGGAAAAGGACTCTACCTATCTCAAGCCAGTAATCAGCTAAGAGCTATGACTGTCTCTAACATCTCTGAGCTAATCTCCATCTCTCTTTGGAAGTAAGCAGCAGCCAGCCCAGTGGAAAGAATGTGGGCTCTAGAGCCAGGAAAACCTGATTCACATCCCAGCTCTTGCATTAATTTTCTAAGTAGGTGACCTTGAATAAATAGCTTCTCTAACGTTCCTTTTCTTCATCTATCAAATGCTAATGCTGTTACCTGGCCTGCAGGTCTAATGAGTAAATGGGGTATCAAAGAGAAACAATCTGGCTTGAAGAAGGAACAAATGTTACTTTCCTTCTGTCAGTGCCCTCCAGCCAAAGACCAGAGGGGCACACCTGCAGTGGACCAAGTTGGGTTCACGGCTCTGTACCGAGAGGATGCACAGCACGAGAAGTAGGGGGTGGGGGTGGGGATTTCAAAAAGATGATGTTAGAGAAGATTTAAAAGATTTGGGCTTTGGCTGGGGGATTTGGGGTTGGGGGGGCTGGTTTCAAGAAGTAGGGTGTTGCTCTGAATTGAATGTTGTCAGGAAGTGGGGGTGATTCTATGATTGGATAGCTAGTAATTCTCACTTAGCAGGAAAGGAAACTAGAGCGAGGCCAAAGCTTAACTAGTAAAGAAGCAACAGCTGCTCATAATAGCCAGGATGGAGGGCTATTTGGTCACTTGTGTGATGTGAACCATGTTCAGGGTTTTGTCTTTGTTCCGAAATGAGAGGGATCTTTTTTTTTGTCTTGGTCCGTGATAGCCTCAGAGTGAGTGGCCTTATAGGTATTGGCGATCTGTTGAAATTGTTCATGTTTCAAGGGCTAGCCAAGGGCCAGGCCAACCCCTGAATGTCAGAATCTGCCTTTCTCTTTCTCACTTCCCATCAGTGGACAAAAGATCTTTTTGTCCTTTATGTGTAGAATTGAAAAAAGGGGATATTTCACACTGATAACCAATCACAAGCAGTCATGAACATTTCAAAAATATGTCAGAGGGACAGTTTAACAAATCTCTTTTCACAGCTTAGCTTTATCCCCAGGGAAGCTTTTAAAACACAGACGTAAAACTGAAATTGTGAATTCCAAGCAGCACTTTTTATTAAGAAGTCAAAACGGCATTAGAGGTTTTGTATATTTTCTCCAAGAGCTACTTTAGTACTGATCAAATATTTTCAAGCTTCGGGAGAATAAACTACCAGTACAGCACAAGTGAGCTGTCTGGGGCTGCTTGTGGGGAGATTTGCTACAGCATTAGGAGAACATACAGAGTTTCAGCTTTTTTCTAGCAAGAACAAAGAGACCCAAAGTTCACGAAGAAATAAACTGTTAATCTAAAGTTTAAATAGACACACACTCCCTACCCACTAGAATACAATGGGTAATGAACTTAAAAAGTAGAGAAACAAGCCCCCTTCTGTTAGTAATGTTGGCAGCAAGTAAATCAAAATTGCACTCTATTGAGGTGCCTGGGCAGCTCAGTCGGTTAAGCGTCTGACTTCGGCTCAGGGCATGATCTCACAGTCCGTGGGTTCGAGCCCCACGTCAGGCTCTGTGCTGAGAGCTCCGACACTGGACCCTGCTTCGGATTCTGTCTCTCTCTCTCTCTGCCCTTCCCCGCTCGTACTCTGTCTCTCTCTCAAAAATAAAGAAACATTTAAAAAAAAATCAAAATTGCACTCTATTATCAATAGGACTAATCCAATACATAATATAGATTTCCTCTATCACCATCTCAGTAAATCACTGCTTTGTTCCACCCAGGCCAGCCCTCAAGAGCACACAGACCCTTTCCTTGTCAGAAAGCTCTTGTCAGAGCTTACAGAAGCTCTACTTGTCTAAGGGCCCTTCCTCACCTGGTTTCTGATCAGGCTCGGGCCAGGACTTGCGCAGAACATGCACTGTGGACCCAGGTTGGATGCCGTAGAAGTCAAGGGTCTGGTCATCTTTAAGCTTTCGGCCACAGTAGATCAGATCTAAGAAGAGAACTGTCCATTTATATTCTGCTCTTCAAAACAGTGTAGACAGTTTCTGCCTCTAACTTACCGTGATTGGACGGATAGCTGAAAAAGGATACATGCTTTAAAAAGTACTCTTAATGAATAAACACATTTTAGTAAATTATTAGCAAGTACAAACTCCTACAACACAGAATCTTTGCACAGGTAAGCTCTAGAGCTTAATATCATGCTGACTGATTGATTTAATGAATGGAAAAATGCAACAACAAAAAAGGATGAAGCCAGTGTTTTTATAACTAAGAACATACTTTTTGCCAGCTGGACACCTCAGCTGTTAAAAATTATGCTTATAATATAATTTCATGTTATATTTTAATTCCTTCTTTCTCCACCTAGAATACCCTTGCCATCTTCCTTTCCTTTTTTTACTGCCTTCCCTCTACCCAAGCAACCAAGCAAACAAAACTTCTAATCATCCCTTAAAACCCATCTCAAATGCCAAATACTGAGGGCGTCCCCCAACGAGCTCCTCCTTCCCTAGCCTATCCCAAATTCTTGCTCTTTCAGAGAAAGAATTTAACAATGTCATGGTTAAGGAACCCTGTGACAAAGGAGTTCAGTATAATGCACACTGAAATGGCAACCGATAGTTTTATTTCATGGTTTGTGTTTCTATTCACGCAACCACACTCACTTCCCTGGACCATTAACATCATGAGGCAACGTATCCCAAACTCTTAATTTACCCCTGTAATTCCAGTGTCCTCCCCAGAAAGAGAGCAGAGCAGCAGCCCAGCCTGTTCGGAGACTCACCAATCAGCTCAGGGTCTGGAACAGACTCCTGGAGTTTTCCAGCAATGAGCTGCTTCAGAAATGAAATACTATAGCCCCCCAGTGAGTATTCACCCAGTTCTGACTCCGGCAGTTGAAGAATAGACTTTGGGGCAAGTGGCTGGTCAGCCAGCTTCACCGCCAGGTGCCAATCTGAGAGAGACATCCTCTCTCTTTCGCGCTCTCTCTTTCTCCCTGGAAAGGAACAAAGCCTTAGTGGTTAAAGGAGAGCCCACCACCCTACACCACACCCACCCCACCAAGGGGCTGAAGGAAAGATAATTCAGGGGGACCCGTTGGAAAAACACAGGGTGCGACATCAGGAAGCCAGAACTAGAATCTGGGGTCTTCTCTTTACTCATCCTATGATAAACAGCAAAAACACTTGAGCTCGCTAGACCTCAGTTTCCTCTTCTTTAAAGCGGACATAAAAATGGAACGTTGTGAGGTTCAAATGAGATCATTCAACCTTCTCTCTTACGTATACTCCTTATTTCCAATTTTCTTCATCAACTCTTTCTTGAACTGCCACAGCTTTATAACAAGCCCCTGCCTCTTGCCTCTCTCCCTATCAAACATCCATGCTGCCACCCAACACATCGCTTTATTTTTTTCAATTCAGTATAGTTAACAGTGTCACATAATTTTCAGGTGTACAGTATAGTGATTCAGTAATTCTGTACATTACTCAGTGCTCACCATGATAAGGGTACTCTTAATTTCCTTCACCTATTTCACCCATCCCCCCAGACACCTCACTGCTGGTAACCATCTATTTGTTCTCCAGAGTTAATCATCGCTTTAAAACACAGATCTTATTGAAACATGCCTCTGCTTAGGACGCCTCCAACGACTCCAAAAACCACTTCTATGAATAAGTCTATAACTCCACAGACTGGCTTAAGACATTTGTTTTGTTGATGACAACATTCTTTCTGTTCCCTCTGCCTGCCTTCCGCCCCAACAGAGCCCTGCCCTGCCCTAACCTTGCCAGCACTTAAGTCCACCCCTAGGAAGCCTCCTGGCTTAAAAAGATCTTGCACTTTATATCTCTGTTCATCTGCTAACTCGGCATGTAATTCCTCCTCCCTTTGGCCTCTTAGCAAACTACCAAGATCAACTCAAATACAACCTTCTCTGTCCCGTTCCTCCTTTGTTCCCACATTCCCTCAGGGCAAAGGGTTACAAATATCTATTTACTTCTCCAACCTCAATCCCCAACCCATTCCCGAAGGCCCTTGATAGCAAAGACTAGAGTTTTTGCCTTTATTGTTCTCCAAGCTTGGCAGATGTGGGTCCCCAGAAAAATCAGAAACTCTGAGGGTGGAAAAAACCCCTAAGGACAAGCCTTCGTTATCATCATTATTGCTTCCAAAGAGGTCTCCAGTACTGAAGCTTAAAAAAAAAAAAAAAAAGGCTGTGTGGCTTTGAACCTGCACAGCGGACCCCAAGGCATCCTCAAGGTACCGATCTCCAGGCTTATGAGAAGGAAGGAAATAAATAGGTATCTTTATATACCATATCTCATTTAATCCTCACAACTGTTCCTTGAGGCAGGTATTACCAACTAAACATTAAACACGAGGGAACCGTGACTCAAAAAGGTGAAGTCACTGGCCCAAGGTTACAGACAGCTAGTAACGGGGCAGGGACGCCATCTCTTAAGTGACGACCGCCCCCCCAATCCCACGGAACCAGCTAACTAATGGCCACATGTCGAGTCCCCGCGCGACCCGGGGTCCAGAGCCCTCACCCGTCCCGCGGAAGGAACCCGGCCGCCGAGCCGCCGGTGTAAACACACTCCGGTCCTCTCGCCGGAAACCGGAAACCCTGCGCTGCATTCTGGGAGTTGCAGTTTCTGCGGCGGCCCTGTCCCTTCTAAATCGCCGGCCTGCGGGCGGCGCTACTTGCAAAGCTTCCGGTTCTGGGGAGGGCGTGGCCTCTGAGCCCCTTGAAATTTCCCGCGCAAGAGCTTCGCGGCGGCTTTCGCCTGCGAGAGATTCGGCGCCCGTCGGCCTTCCCGGGCGCGCGGCTTGTGGCAGGTGGGTGGCTTGGTCCACCGACAACGCCGGTGGAGGAGCAGAGGCCGCCGACAACGCCGGGTTGTTGCGACGCCGCAGGAGGGAAGGCCCACCCGGGTCCCCTCCTGCTCCGACCCTCGTCTTCCCCCTCCCCCCCGCTTTCCCTAGCGGTCACTTCAGGCAAGCCCAGCTGTACCTTGCGGTCCTCCCGTGGAAAACCGAGTGCTCTCCCTTGAAGGCATCCTCCTTTGTGCTTCCCGCAGCCCGTCTACCAATGGAGGCAAACCAGGAGCGGAAGGATGACTCCCTGTAAACGTGGGCTCGTGGATGGGGTGCTGTTAAGTCGGGATCCCGGTACGCTTGCTTCAACCGGCAGCGGTGAGGTTTATAGAATAGTCTCGTGGCATCGATTTGGGGAAGGGAATTCCCACTGAACTGTAATAGAGAAACTGCGTGTTTTAGATGCATGGTTAGAAATGATTTGCGTTTGCACAGAAGTTAGAATTAGCGCTGAAATCTTAAAGAAGGCTATCTTTTTTTTTTTTTTTAATCTTAGAGCGAGACAGAGCAAGGGAGAGAGAGAGAATCTTGGGCTCAGCTCAGAGCCCAAGGCAGGATTTGATCCTGTGGCCCTGGGATCACGACCTGCGCCGAAATCAAAGACTCGGACGCTCAATCGGCGTAGCCACCCGGGCGCTGCAAGAGGGGCTACTTTTAATCTGAGTCTATTTGAGAATTCAGGGAGGAAGGAAAGCAAAAGAACCGGCGAATATAAGTGAATGAGGTTGATCATGGCAGCTGGAGGCTGCTCTGGTGTGCGCAAACGTAAAAGCCTAATTCCAGAACGTCCCAATGCAGTTCTGGTACTGGGGCAGGAAGTGAGCAGGATGGCGTGGCTGAGGACAGCAGACAAACCGCAGGGTCTGGAAGGGCCTAACACTGCAGGCAAGGACCCCTCAGCTGTTCTGATATGTTATGTGGGAGATTTCCGAAAGTCCGTCCGTCTTAAGGCTGAAGGCCACATCCCTTATGTCTGTTGTCCCCAAAGTCCCCCTACCCATCTTTAGGTATAACGTCTCAGAAATCCTAACTCTCCAGCTCTCATTAGGCTCCCACCTCTCCTGTCTACTAACGTATTTGCGCCTGAATCACATAACTTAGTGTTTTATTAAATTTTGTTCGATACTGTGTTATAACTGCCTGCAGAAGACGGGAACTGTGTCTTCATTTTGTTTTCCTCAAAGTGGAGCTGCATATACTAGGTGCTCATGAATTTGTTTTGACTGATTTCATTATCATCTCCATAGAGAAAGGAGCAATGACTCTCCTACCCTACACTTCACCTTCAGCAGTTGACCAGGGCCTGGCACGTAGTAGGTGATAATAAATAGATATCGAATGAATAATTCAGGCCAAAGCTCTTTACCAAAGGTGGTCACCTTGCTGTGGTTTTGTTGCTCCCAGGAAAGGAGATAATCCTGAGTTCTGAATCGTTAACAATGTTCAGAAACACTGTAATGGTAAAAAAATTTTTTTTAGTTTTTTAATGTTTATTCATTTTTGAGAGACAGAATGTGAGTGGGGGAGGGGCAGAGAGAGAGGGAGACAACAGACTCCCAAGCAGGCTCCAGGCTTGGAGCTGGCAGGCAGCACAGAGCCCGACGCAGGGCTCGAACTCAAGAACTGTGAGATCATGACCTGAGCCGAAGTCAGACACTTAACCAACTGAGCCACCCAGGCGCCCCTGTAATAAATTATTAAATGAACAAATGAAGGAAGGAATAACCTAGGACCAAACAGGTTCTTTCAGAACCGGTTTAGCAAGTAGGTGCTGTGCTCAGAAGTGAGGGTCAGATTCTAGGTAAAATTAGAAGCCTGGACACAAGATAAAGATGGAAGACCAGACTATAGTAAAACGGAAGTGTCCTGACCCAGTCCTTCAGCCAATTGATATTTGAAGACATTAATACCCTCACTAGTTTTCTGTAGGTAATTGATGAACAAGTGTTCATTTAAACCTTCAAGGAATTGTTTGGCCCAAATATTAACTATTGGAAAACAAATTATCAGTATGCACATTTGCATTTTTTAAAACTAATTATTAACTTATTTTTTAAGAAAGGGAGAAAGAATCTTTAATTTTTTTTTAATGTCTATTTATTCTCAAGGGAGAGAGAGAGTATGCGTGAAAGGGATAGGAGCAGACAGAGAGGGAGACACAGAATCCGAAGCAGGCTCTGGGCTCTGAGCTGTCGCCACAGAGCCTGATGCAGGGCTTGAACTCAATGAACAGTGAGGTTGTGACTTGAGCCAAAAGTCAAATGCTTAACTGACTGAGCTACTCAGGCACCCCATAAGGAGAGAGACTCTTAAGCGAGCTCAAGGTCCACACCTAGCACAGAGCCTGATGTGGGGCTGTCTCATAACTGTGATTTTAATGTTTTATTTATTTCTAGGAGAGAGAGAGAGAGACAGCACGAGCAGGGGAGGGTCAGAGAGAGAGGGAGTGACAGACTCTGAAATAGGCTCCAGGCTCTGAGCTGGCAGTCAGCACAGAGCCCGACGCGGGGCTCAAACTCATGAACCACGAGATCATGACCTAAGCAAAAGTCAGACGCTCAACTGACTAAGCCACCCAGGCGCCCCAGGAAGTCAATGTTTTTTAATTTTTTAAAATATTTTATTTATTTCCGAGAGAGAAACAGCATGAGCCGGGGGAGGGTCAGAGAGAGAGGGAGACACAGAGTCTGAAGCAGGCTTCAGGCTGCAAGCTGTCAGTACAGAGCCTGATGCAGGGCTCGAACCCACAAACCGTGAGATCATGACCTGAGCCAAAGTTGGACGCTTAACCGACTGAGCCACCAGGCTTCCCAGGAAGTCAATTCTAAAAAGGGAAATAAGGAGCGCCTGGATGGCTCAGTTGGTTGAGTGTCCGACTGTTAGTCTTGGCTCAAGTCATGATCCTGGAGTTATGGGATCAAGCCCCACATCGAGCTCTGCACTGAGCATGGATTCTGCTTGGGATTCTCTCTCTCTCTCTCTCTCTCTCTCTCTCTGTCTCTCTCTCTCTCTCTCTCTCTCTCTCCCCCCCTTGCCCCCTCCCCTGCTTGCTCTTTCTCTCTAAAATAAATTTTAAAAAATAAAAATAAAAAGGGAAATAAAATGAGCAAGATAACCCACAACTATATTGTCAACTAACTTTTGACAAAGGGAAAGACTATCCAATGGAAAAAAAGACAGTCTCTTCAAGAAATAGTGTTGGGAAGGGGCGCCTGTGTGGCTTAGTCGGTTAAGCGTCCAACTTTTGCTTAGGTCATGATCTCGCGGTTCGTGGGTTCGAGCCCCGCGTCGGGCTCTGTGCTGACTGCCAGCTCAGAGCCTGGAGCCTGTTTCAGTCTGTGACTCCCTCTCTCTCTGACCCTCCCCTGCTCACGCTGTCTCTCTCTCTCCTAGAAATAAAATAAAACATGAAAAAAAAAAAAAGAAATAGTGTTGGGAAAACGAGGCAGCAACCTGCAGAAGAATGAAACTGGACCACTTTCTTACACCATACACAAAAATAAGTTCAAAACAGATGGAAGACCTAAATGTAAGACAGGAAATCATCAAAATCATAGAGGAGAACATAGGCAACAACATCTTTTGACTTCAGCTGTACCAACACTGTCAGAAGGAAATGAGCAGAAATGAACTATTGGGACTTCAAGGTAAAAAGCTTCTGCACAGCAAAGGAAACAACCAACAAAACTAAAGGGCAGCCTACGGAATGGGAGAAGATAATTGCAAATGATGTATGAGATAAAAGGTTAGTATCTAAAATCTATAAAGAACTTATTGATGCCCAAAAAACAAACAATCCATTTAAGAAATGGACAGAAGACATAAAATAAGCAAGATACAATTTATTAAAGATATTAAGGCTTTAGGAAAGAGTAAGATGTGATGAAAAAAGAACAGCCATATTTGGGAAGAACCAAAAAGAACTTTTAAAAATATCTTTCACATTAAGTCTGATTAATTTCAAATTCATTTTTATGTGGGAAGTGAGCTAAGAATCAAGGTTTTTATTTTCCATGTGAGTATCAATTGATCCAGCACTACTTTTTTTTTTTTTAATCCTGTCCCCACTGAATTTCAGTGGCAGCTTTGTCATAAATAAGGTGACTGTTTTCTGTGGGCCAATTTCTGACTATTCTGTCTCAGTGGTGTATTTTCCTATCCCTATGCCAATAGCATATGACTTGATTTCTTCAGTTTCTGAGTAAGTCTTGATATCTGGTAGCATATACCCTCCAAATTTGTTGTGTTTTAAGATGAACCTATCATTAATAGATGACAACTGTAAACTTGTTTTATCCTTCTAAAAATGTGATCATATTGAATAAATACACATATTCAACAAAATTCGGATTATTCTACACGCATTTAGTAAGCTGTATATTTCACTGAATTTGAATATTTCCCTGTATGCTCAACTTGTCTTTGAGAACATAGCTTTTTCTTTTCTTTTCTTTTGTTTTTCTTTGAGAGAGAGAGGCAGGGGTAGAAGGAAGGGAAATAAAGAATCTTAAGTAGGCTTTGTGCCCGGCATGAAGCCCAGCGCAGGACTTGATCTCTCACAACCATGTTAAGATCATGACCTAAGCTGAAATCAAGAATCAGACACTTAACTGACTGAGCCACCCAGGTGCCCCAGGAGGGTGTATGTTTCTAAGAATGTATTTATTCTAGGTTACCCAGTTTGTCATATAATTTTTCATAATAGTCTCCTATAATCCTTCGTGGTTTTGTGGTGCCTGTTGTTATATCTCCTCTTTTACTTCTGATTTTGCACCCTCTCTTTGGGGTGTGTGTATGTGTGTGTATCTAAAAGCTTATAAATTTTGTTGATCTTTTCTAAGAACCAGCTCCTGGTTTCATTGATCTGTTCAATTGGGGTTGTTTTTAGTTTCTATTTATTTCTGTTCTAATCTTTATCATCTCCTTCTTTCTGCTGGATTTGGGTTCTGTTTGTTCTTCTTTTTCTACTTCTTTTAGGTGAAAGGTAAGGTGGTTTACTTAAGAATTTTCTTGCTTCTTGAGGTAGACATATATTGCTATAAACTTCCCTTTTATAACAGCTTTTGCTGCTTCCCAAAGATTTTGGACCATTCTGTTTTCATTTTCATTTGTCTCCATGTATTTTTTTAAATTCATCTTTGATTTCTTGGTATTTGTTCATTGTTTAGTAGCACGTTATTTAATCTCCATGTATTGTGTTCTTTTCAGATTTTTTTCTTGTGGTCAATGCCTAGCTTCATAGCATAATGGCCCAAAAAGATGCATGGAATGGCTTCAGTCTTTTTGAATTTGTTGAGACTTGTTTTGTGGCCTAACATGTAATCTATTCTAGAGAGTGTTACATGTACACTTGAAAAGAATGTGTATTCCCCTGTATTCAGAACAATAGAATGTTCTAAATATATCTGTTAGATCCATCTGGTCCAGTGTGTCATTCACTGTTCCCTTGTTGAATTTTGTTTGGATGATCTATCCATTGATCTAAGTAAGGTGTTAAAAGTCCCTTACTATTATTGTATTGCTATCGATTACTTCCTTTATGTCTGTTATTAGCTGCTTTATGTATTCATGTGTTTCCACGTTGGGTGCATAAATATTTATAATTGTTATGTCTTGTTGGATTGTTCCCTTTATGATTATGTAGTATTCTTCTTTGTCTCTTATTACAATCCCTGTTTTAAAGTTTATTTTGTCTAAGTATTGCTACCCTGGCTTTCACTTCCACTTGCATGATAAATGCTTTTCCATCCCTTCACTTTCAGTCTGTGTGTGTCTTTAGGTGCGAAATGAGTCTCTTGTAGGCAGCATACTGATGGGTCTTGCTTTTTTATACATTCCACCACCCTATATCTTTTGATTGGAGCATTTGGTCCATTTACATTCAAATTATTGATGGGTATATACTTACTGCCATTTTGGTACTTGTATATGGTTGTTTTTGTAGTTCTCTGTTCCTTTCTTCTCATGCTCTCTTCTCATGATTTGCTGGCTTTCTTCAGTGATATAGTTGGATTCCTTTCTCTTTATTTTTTGCATATTTGTTACCAGTTTCTGATTTGTGGTTACCATTAGGTTTATATATAGCATCTTATGCATATAGCTGTCTATATTAAGTTGATGGTTGCTTAAGTATGAACCCATTCTGAAAGCACTAAAATTGTACTCCTGTTCTCACCATGTTTTAGGTATATAGTGTCATACTTTACATCTTTTTATTTTGTGAATTACTTGACCGATTTTTATGGATACTTAATTTTTACTGCTTTTGTGCTTCCTACTTTTCATACTCCTGCTTCTTGTCTCTCCTTTCCAGTCAAAGAACCTTCTTTAACATGTCTTGCAAGGGTGGCTTAATGGTAATTAATTCTTTTAACTTTTGTTTGTCTGGGAAATTCTCTATCTCCCCTTCTATTCTGAATGATAGTCTTGCTGGGTAGAGTATTCTTGGTTGCAGGTTTTTTCTTTTAGCACTTTGAATATATCTGCCACTCCCTTCTGACCTACAGTTTCTGTTGAAATACCAGCTGATAGCCTTATGGAAGTTTCCTTCTATGTAACTGTCTTCTTTTTTCCTTGCTGCTTTTAAAATTCTCTTTATCAGTGCTTTTGCTATTTTAATTACTATGTGTCTTGGTATGGACCTCCTTGTGTTGATTTTGTTGGGGACTCTCTGTGCCTCCTAGATCTGGATTTCTGCTTCCTTCCCCAGATTCCTGAAGTTTTCAGCTATAATTTCTTCACATACATTTTCTGTCACCTTTTCTGTCTTTAATCCTTCTGGGATCTCTACAATGCAAATGTCATGTGCTTGATGGTGTCACTGTGTTCCCTTAATCTGTTTTCATTTTTTATTATACTTTTTCTCTCTCCCCTTCAGCTTGATTCCTTTCCATTACTCTCCTCCAGATTGCTGATCTGTTCTTCTGCTTCCTCTAGTCTACTATTTATTCCATCTTGTATACTTTTAATATCAGTTATTCAATTCTTCATCTCTGATTGGTTCTTTTTTATGTTTGTTTTCTCTCTCTTTGTTGAGGGTCTCACTGAGGTCCTCCATTCTTTTCTCAAGTCCACTGAGTGTGTTTATGACTACTACTTTAAATTTTATATCAGGCATATTACTTAACTCTGTTTCATTTAGTTCTCTTATTGTGATTTTGTCCTGTTCTTTCATTTGGGACATATTCATCTACTCATTCTGTCTAACTCTCTGTTAGAGAGTTTCTAAGTGTTGGGAAAGTCATCTAAATCTCCTCTTGCAAGTAGTGGCCTTATGAAGAAGAGGTTCTGTGGTACCCCGTAGTGCAGTGGCCCCTATTTACCAGAACCTGGCACTTCTAAGATGTCTCCTACATGTGTTGCATATGCCCTACTGTTGTGGCTGAGCCATCTTTGCCTTTAGTCCAGTTGCCTGCAATTGCTCTCTTTGCTTGTTGTGAACAGGTTTTGGTCCCTGTATTGTTAGTGGGCAAATCTGGGGTTACTTTCTTGGGCTTGAGTGAGTCAGACCAAGTGTTTGCCAGAAATGCAGTAGCACCAAACTTCAGGGCATTTTCCCTGTATTGTCCCCTGAAAAATCTTTCATTAATGGGTAGGGCCTGCAGTCAGACCAGATGTCTGCCCCACCCCACTGCTATGTGTGGTGTGTGGTTATCATTCCCCCACCCCTGCTGTGGTGCTGACCTATTGAGGCTGCTTGCACACTGCCCAGCTTATGGTTCTGCTTTGGATGGACTCCTGTTGAGGGCATGGTGGTTGGGGCCGGTCTACAGGAGAACATGGGGACAGGGCATGCTGTTAGCAAGCTAGTTATAGAGTGTTTACACAGTGCTGGTTCCCATACCTAGGTAGAAGTTGTAAAAGGAGCACATCACTTTATAATAGCCAAAAGGTAAACCCAAGTGTTCATCAACAGGTGAATGGCTAAACAAAATGTAGTATGTATATACAATGGAATATTATTCAGCCTTAAAAAGGAAGGAAATTCTGACATATACTACAACATGGATGATTCTTGAGGACATTATGCTATTGAAATAATTCAGTCACAAAGAGACTGTCTCACTCCCCTTACATGAGGTACCTGAAATAGTCACATGCATAAAGACAGAAAGTACACTCTGTACAGTGTGGAGGTTCCTCAAAAAATTAAAAATAGAGCTACCCTAGGACCCAGCAATAGCAATAGCAATACTAGGAATTTGCCCAAGGGATACAGAAGTGCTGATGCGTAGGGTCACATGTACTGCAATGTTCATAGCAGTGCTTTCAACAATAACCAAATTATGGAAAGCCTAAATGTCCATCAACTGATGAATGGATAAAGAAGATGTGATTTATATATTCAATGGAATACTACTTAGCAATGAGAAGAATGAAATCATGCTATCTGCAGCAATGTGCATGGAACTGGAAGGTATTATCTGAGTGAAATAAGTCAGTCAGAGAAGGACAGATATCATATGTTTTCACTCATATGTGGATCTTGAGAAACTAAACAAAACCAGAGGGGAAGGGAAGGGGGAAAAATAGATACAAACAGAGGGAGGCAAACCACAAATACAGAGAACCAACTAAGGGTGGATGAGGAGTGGGGGAGAGGGAAAATGGGTGATGGACATTGAGGAGGGCACTTGTTGGGATGAGCACTGGGTGTTGTATATAAGCCACTTTGATGATAAATTATATTCATAAAAAAATTTTTTTAATAAAAGAGAAAGTAAAATGGTGGCTTCCAGGGTGTGGGGGGCAGGGAGAGTGAAGAGTTATTGTTTAATGTGTAGAGTTTCAGTTTGGGAATGTTACTTTCTAGAGATGAATGGTGGTGGTAGTTGTGCAGTAATATGAACGTACTTAATGCACTGACTGCACCCTTAAAAAAAGTTAAGATGGTAAATTTCATGTTACATCTATTTTACCACAATGTAAAAAAAGAAGAAGACCCCCATCACCACGAACCCGCCCAAAAAAGGAACACATCGAAATTTGAATGATCCCAGCCATCAGTCATTGGGCTGGAACTTCTCCAACCCTTCACTTAACAGGAGACTATTCTATGAATGGAGATTATGAGCTCACTGAAAAGACTATAAATTATAAAGACAGGTATTACCGGATATGTGGGGTTCTTTTTTCCTCTGGGGCTTGAAATAAATAGGACTACCTTTATGGCTGAACATTAATTTCACAAATGTTCAAGTGCCTATTTTATGCAAGGCATTATGCCAGGAGCTGTGGAAAATGTGAAAATGAAGCATATTCAAGAAGTTCATAGTCTGGAAAGGATATATCCATGCATAAATTTTTTCATGAATAATATGAATATGAGATAAAACATGACACATTCCCTTTTCTGTGCCCTTAAAGCACCCTGTACTTCTCTCAATTATTGTTTGTGTTTCACTGTATTGTCATTAACTTCAAGCTTCTTTTTCTTGCACCGTGGAAGATTGTGTTCATGGCCCAATTCTTCATCCCTGTATCCGTGCCCTTTACCATGTAACTGTGCAATGCCTGCCCACCATCAGTAGAGTAAGCTGCCTGCCCCTTGATTCCAGTTTCCACCATTGACTTGCTTTGGCCAGTGGAATGCTAACAGCTCTGATGGAAGCAGAGGCTTTATATGGACTTGAAATTGGGAGCTACCCTTTTTGCACCTTGCCATCACCATGAGAACATGCCTGGACTGTCCTGAGGAGGATGACAGGCACATGTTGCAGAGCTGATTTTCCTGAACTGCCCTAGGAGAGGCCTAGCAGACAGACTAGGTAGCTGTCTGTCAGATGAACCTCCAGATACCAACCAAGAAAAGGGTACAAATTAGAGTTGTACAACTTGATAAATTTTCACTAAGTGAACATATCCATATAACCACCACCCAGATCAAAAACCAGAACACTGGAAGCATCTTGCCTGCTTCTTTCTAGTCATTACTCACCTCTTCCCCCAAAGATAACCATTTTCTTGATTTTTAACACCGTAGATTAGTTTTTGCTTACTCTTGAACTTCTACTAAATGGAAACATACCATATATGGTCTTTTGTGTCTGACTTCTTTCATTTAACCACGTGTTAACAAGATTTTCTCCTGTTGCTATGAATAGAAGTAGTTTCTTGATTTGCAGTTCTTAATTGTATAGATGATATGAAACTCACACAATGTATTTACTAATTCAACTATTTGGGGTATTTCCCAGTCAGAACTGTTAAGAATGGTACTGCAGTGAATATTCCTATGCATCATCCTTTGCATGAACATACGTATGCATTTCTCTCATACACATAGTTATGGTAAGTGTGTATAAGATATATAGGATACATAGGAAAAGTGGATATAGATATAGGATAAGTTTATGTTCAGCTTCATACGTGTTGCCAAACAGACTTCCCAAGTAGATATACCAACTTACACTCCCAGGAGAAATGTATGAATCCCACTTTCTCTACTTTCTTGTAAACACTTGGTATTATCAGTCTTTTTAATTTTAGTCATTCCAGTGGGTAGGTAGTAGTATCTCATTTTGGTTTTTTAAATATTTTAATGTTTATTTTTGAGAGAGGCAGACAGAGTATGAGTGGAGGGAAAGAGAGAGGGAGACTCAGAAGCAGGCTCCAGGCTCTGAGCTCTCAGCACAGATCCCGATGCAGGGCTCAAACTCGAACTGCGAGATCATGACCTGAGCTGCGGTTAAATGCTTAACCGACTGAGCCACCCAGGCACCCCACATTTTGGCTTTAATTTATATATCCCTCATGACTAATGAACATGAATACGTTTTCCTATGAATATTTGAATATCCTCTTTTCTGAACTGTCTGTTCATGTAAGATTTAAGTTTGTGCCTCATAGGGTTCTTCTGTTGGATCAGACGGGCAGCTAGGCAGGTCATGAAGCTCCCAGCAAGAGATCCTGAAAATAAAAAAGAATTTTGCATCAGCTCAAACCCAACCTTAGCGACATCAGGAATAATACAGTAGGATTCCAGCATAAGACACTGAATCCAATGAAGCCTCAAATAAATACCCTGAGCAGGTGAAGGACTGGACACATGACAGTGACTGGTTGCTGATAGACTCCCACGTTTTCAGATATCTTGGAAACACCAGGACTTCGGGGTCGGATTCTCAGCCACATAGGCTCAGAAAGGAGCTTTTGCAGGTACAGTGAGTGAGAAATTACTATAAAACCCAGAATGCTGAAGTGTTAGTTCACGCTGTGAACCAGAATTCCCATGCATTCCAGTCTCTGATTAGGGTATCTCCCTCTAAGAATAGAGTTTGGGAAGTCAAACACAATCAGAAGCCTGCATGGTGAGCTGGAATTAGAGCACAAGAGTGAGAGATGGGGACTGGGAATAACAAGAGTGTGCTTTCAAGACCTTCACAGTAAAAACAGATCTGCCATTGGAACTGGACAAGATATGACCTTGGGCCAAGCCTCCCTCTTCTCCACCAGTGCTTAGACAAATGAATGCTGTCATTGTTACTTCAGAGACTTGCCTTTTCTCCCCCCATACAGCTCCTGGGATGATTCCACCCCAAATCTAGGTTCGGAGCTTTCCACCCAGGCAGAGCAATCAGCACACTCCGTCCCCTGAGCCCAGTGATGGGTTGAGCATGTTAGTTGCAAGTGCTGGGATCCTGATACTCTCCATTTCCTAGTGGGCATGAATGAGAAAGCCTGTAGCCCTGGGAGCCATCTGAGGACCACAAGGGGAGTCAACCTCAGATTATTCTGAGACGGAAGAAGACAGACTGGAAAGCTAAAGAGAAACTGGATTCTTGGTGATTTCTCTAAGGTATTGGATCAAGCAAGCACAACCTGTGGACTTTTCAGTTACTTGAGCCAAGGTATTCCTTTTCTTGTACATTTTGCATTGGTCCAGCAGACTCCGTTGACTATCCAATATCTATTCTCCTTCCTTACTTACAGAACCTCCAGTTTACTCATAGTTTAAGAATATTCATCTCCCCAGTTTCCCCTGGACCTAAGGGTGGCATGTGGCCACTAAGATGCAAATGAAACTCACTAAGAATATTGATTCTGGAAAAGTGATCAATTTCCTGATTAAAAAAAAAGAAGGCAGACTCAACTGGCACATACATTCTGCCTTCCTCTACCCCTCTCTTCCTGGCTGCAGAGCAGATACAATATCCAGAAGAATGACCACCAATTTGTGAGTATAAAGCCAAAAGATACTAAGGATAGCAAAAGAAGCAGCAGCAGCCTGGGGCACCTGGGTGCCTCAATCAGTTAAGAGTCTGACTTTGATTTCAGCTCAGGTCATGATCCCAGAGTCATGGGATTGAGCCCCACATCGAGCTCTGTGCTAAGCGTGGAGCCTGCTTTAGATTCTCTCTCTCTCTCTCTCTCTCTCTCTCTCCCTCCCTCCCCCTTCTCCTCCCCCCCCACTCTCTCAGTCTCTAAAATTAAAAAATAATAAATAAAAAGATAGGGGCACCTGGGTGGCTCAGTCGGTTAAGCATCTGACTTCAGCTCAGGTCATGATCTCGTGGTCCGTGGGTTCAAGCCCCCACATCAGGCTCTGTGCTGACAGCTCATCAGACTCTGTGCTGGAGCCTGTTTCAGATTCTGTGTCTTCCTCTCTCTCTGCCCCTCCCCAGCTTATGCTCTGTCTCAAAAATAAATAAACGTTAAAAAAAAAAATAAGAAGATAGAATGAGCCTGATTCTTTGAGAAGCTGTACCAGCTCTGGACTACATACCCCAGACTCTTCATAATGTGAAAAAAGCGAACCCCTTATTGAGTTAGCCACTGTGTTAGGTTTCTGTAAAATGCAGCCAAATGCAGTCACTTAGAGAATTCTGTCCATGAAATATGGACTCAGTAGTGTGGTAGAGATAGGGCCTTGGGCTGTGAGAATACAGATATTGCAGATTGGAATGCTCATGACCTCATGATGCAGTGGTGAAACATTTGGTCAATTTGCTTTTCTGTGGAAGATACCCCACATGCCAACCAAGTCTGTTGTGTTAGGGGAAATAGCTGGAATAATTCAGAATGTTCGCACTTGAAGGTGATTTCATTCCACTTTCAACAAAGTCCTGAAAGAAACCAATGTACTAGTTTTCCAGGCTAAAGGAAAAAGGGAAGGAAATTCTTGTTTACAGAGCTCCTCCACTAAGGAAAAACACTATGCCTAAGGCCTGCAAATCTTTGAAGGAGCCTCTCATAATTTGGAGATTTGCAGGGCTGAACAAGCTTGTTCTTTCTGTTCTCTAAATAGGTGGGCTGCCAAGCAATAGCTTAGAAGAAGATGAGACTGGTATTCTGGATCTTTCCTAAGTACCGTCCTTTAAGAAAAACCATTCAACAGAAGAAGTGAGGGCTGTGAAGTGTCTCTTCCCACTAGAGCCTTTTGTTTTCAGTGGTCTCAAATCAGTACACATTAAGTTGAAGGTTAGAGGGATAGGACAGAACACAGAGGCCAGATGGTCATAGAGGAGGCCTTTCAGATTTAAAGACCATGGCTATAATGGATAAGGAAGATGTAGTATGTATATACAATGGAATATTACTTGGTGATCAAAAAGAATGAAATCTTGCCATTTGCAGCAACATGGAACTAAAAGGTATTATGCTAAGTGAAATTTGTCAGTCAGAGAAAGACAAATAACCTATGGCTTCACTGATGTGGAATTTGAGATACAAAACAGATGAACATAACAGAAGGGAAGCAAAAATAAAAACGGAAGAGGACAAAACATAAGAGACTTTTTTTTTTTTTTACAAATAGTTTATTGTCAAATTAGTTAAGAGACTCTTAAATACAGAGAAAAAACTGAGGGTTGCCGGAGGGTTTGGGGTGGGAAGGATGGGATAAATGGGCAAGGGGCATTAAGGAGGACACTTGTTGGGATGAGCACTGGATTCTTCTCCTGAAATCATTATTGTACTATATGCTAACTAACTTGGATGTAACTAGATAGATAGATGATAGATAGATAGATAGATAGATAGATAGATAGATAGATAGATAGATAGATAGATGTGATGGCTGTATAGGTGTTTTGGCTGTGGCTACTCTCACACATAGAACTGAATAAGAGATAAATAGACTGAAAGCTTACAACATTTTTGAGGGAAGCATATCACCAAAAATGAGACTCTAAGAATCTGGCCAGCAACACCTTATCGTTTTACGGCCCACACCCCTGAACACACATAATAGAACAGGCCTCCTCCCCAAAGTTCACTTCACGTACGATTGAGAGAGGATAATGAGCAAGAAGTCATCTGCAAAGAAGATGGAACTTAGACCATAGACCACAACCAAAGGAGGATATCCTCTCAGAGAGTCAGTTGGTTGAGTAAGGAAATTACTGTCTGGGAGGGAGTCCTGGCCACTCCTCTCTAGTAGCATCTGGTATTTGCTGTAGATGTACTTCCCATCCTTCCCTTTCCTGTGTGGGAGTTGTATTTCATTCCTTCTCCACTATTATATATGGAATACATTGGGGAAAGATAACTTGCCTTTTAGTTTGTAGATTATTGGACTCAGGATCCACGTCAGGGTTACATGGAGAAAACTATTGACTGGCTATAGATCTGGGCTTTTGAGATGGATGTAATGTCTGGATGAGACATTGGCACCATCCCCATTAGGGCAGGTGTATATTCTACCTATAGGAGGATGGATAGCCAGCAGGGTGGACCGTAGCAGTGACTGCTTTTTCCTGCCTAAGGACTATTCTCCTTTTCTTCTTTATTAACCTTGAATTTGTTTGGGAAGGCAACATGCCCAGCTAAAAACAACACCAAAGTTTTCTGGCCAGTGAGACATAGGAAAATTCTGCCAAAGATATCTAGAAAAAGCTTTGCTTTCTCTCCTTTTCATTTCCTCTTTTCTTGCCTGGAACCAAATGGAAACTTGAATCTTCAGAGCATCGGAAATGGTAAATATGTCAATAAATGTCACAGACTGTTTATTCCTCTTGGTTTCTTTACATGCATGTGACTACTTAAATACAATGTGGGAGTTTCCCTTTTCCACACTCTGGAACATTCTAAGTAACTTGGAAGGTTTAGGAAATCCTCCTATGAATCCATCTGGGTCTTGTATCTTTTGAGCA
The DNA here is from genome assembly GCF_008692635.1 of Crocuta crocuta. Taxonomy (NCBI): domain Eukaryota; kingdom Metazoa; phylum Chordata; class Mammalia; order Carnivora; family Hyaenidae; genus Crocuta; species Crocuta crocuta. The sequence continues at coordinate 768,670 of NW_027527920.1, read as the reverse complement.
GTAATCCTTTCATTTGTTTAAATTTTTTATGTTTACCAGGGTCAATTTTGGTGAATGATATTCTCCTAGGAAATCATCTTTGGTTTTCAAGGGTATTGGTCTAGACTTAGGAAAAGTAGTAGCTTAAGATTTTTAATTTTTCTTCTGTTTCAGTGGCTATTTCCTCTCTGTCAGTTCTTATCTTCTCTATGCCTTTTCTTTTTTGTTCCTGATTCAAGGTTAGCTAATGGTTTGACTTTTTGATTGTTTGGATTGATTAGATTTTTTTAAGAACATATGGTTGAATTTATTTATTCTTTTTACATATTTTTCTGTTCATATTTTTCTAACTCATTAATTTCTGCTTCTATCTGTATCTTTGTTCTGCTTTCTTTTGGCTTTCGTATTTTTAGCTTCTTTTAATGTTTATTTGTTTTTGAATGGAGGGGAGGGAGGGGCAGAGAGAAAGGGAGACAGAGGAAGCAAAGCGGGCTCTGTGCTGAGGGCAGAGCCCAAAGCAGGGCTCCATGCAGGGCTTAATATAAGGCTCCATGTGGGGCTCAAACTCACCAATCATGAGATCATGAACTGAGCCAAAGTCAGATGCTAAACTGACTGAGGCACTCAGGTGCCCCTTTAATTGATGTGTAATTTTACTGATACAGGTATTTCATGTAATATATTTCCTTCTAACAACTTTTGCAGTATCTTATAGCTTCAGATAAGCTGCTTTCATTATTACTATTTCATAAAATTCTGCAATTTTAGCTTATATTGCCTTATTGGCCCATGAGTTGCTTAATACACAGTTCTTTAAATTGGCAGGGGTTTTTGCCATTTAAAAATAATTGTTTTTAGCAGTGCCTGGGTGGCTTAGTCAATTAAGTGTCTGACTTCAGCTCAGGTCATGCATGATCTTACAGTCTGTGAGTTCGAGCCCTGCATCAGGCTCTGTGCTGACAGCTCAGAGCCTGGAGCCTGCTTCAGATTCTGAGTCTCCCTCTCTCTGCCCCTCCCTGGTTAGCATTCAGTCTCTCTCTCTTAAAAATAAATAAACATTAAAAAAAAAAAAAAGAGGTGCTTGGGTAGCTAAGTTGGTTAAGCGTCTGACTTTGGCTCAGGTCAAGATCTCATGGCTCAGGGATTGAAGCCCCACGTCAGGCTCTGTGCTGACAGCTCAGAGCCTGGAGCCTGTGTTGGATTCTGTGTCTCCCTGTCTCTCTCCCCCTCCCCTACTCAAGCGCTCGCTCGCGCTCTCTCTCTCTCTCTCTCTCTCTGCCCCTCTCTCAAAACTAAATAAACATTAAAAAAAAAAAAAGTCGGATGCTTGACTGACTGAGCCACCCAGGAGCCCCCTTTTTGCTTTTGATTTGCTATTAATTTATAATTTTATTGATTTGTGATCAGAGAATGTTGCTCGTGCTATTGCTGTTTTTAAAGTTACTGAAATTCTTTTGTGTGACCCAATGAATCATCCATTTTCATGAATATTCCTTTCAATTACCCAGTAGCCCGTGTTCTGATCCACCAGGTCTCAGATCTGTCCTCAGTATCTCCTTTCACAGGATCGAAGCCTCTCCTAGCTGATATTGTTGGTATTGGCCTCCTCTAGGACAAGCTGGACTCCTCTCTTCCACATACAATCCCTGCCCCCCACGCCTCATTTCTGATGTGAGCTCTGGAGCTGACTCTGTGAGTTCCAGATATTTATCTGCCCATTTACATGTAAATTGAAAGTTGAGATATTCTCTGTCTGCTAGAATGCTATGGGTGAGAGCTGGGGTGATTTAATTTGCTCTCATTGTTGATCTGTGTGGTTTCCAGAGGATTGTGAAAGAATTTAGGCATCTACCATTATTGTACAGGAATCAGGGAGCTCTGTGCTTTCCTTTTATCATATTGACTTTGCTGGGTTTTTTTTTTTTCTCCCAATCTTGCCTTCCATTGGTTTAAATATTCTCTTTTGCCCATCCCTTTTCCCTCAGCATTGAAGTCACTTTTTTTTTAAGATTTATTTATTTTTGGGAGAGAGCATAAGTGGGGGAGGGAGGGGACAGAGGATCCGAAGCAGGCTCCACACTAACAGTAACCAGCCAATGCAGGACTCAAACCCACAAACCATGAAATCATGACCTGGGCTGAAGTTGGACACTCAACCAGTTGAGCCACTCAACCTCCCCCTTGAAGTCACAGTTCTACTTCCATTCTCTCTCTCTTCTTTTTTTTTTTTTAATGTTTATTCATTTTTGAGAGACAGAGAGAAAGAGCATGAGTGGGGGAGGGGTAGAGAGAGAGGGAAACACATAATGTGAGTCAGGCTCCAGGTTCTAAACTTCAATGCAGAGCCCGATGCGTGGCTCGAACTCACGAACCGCGAGGTAACGACCTGAGCCAAAGTCGGGGGCTTAACCAACTGAGCCACCCAGGCGCCCCTCTACTTCCATTCTCTTAATGGTAACTGTGAAAAGTGTAGCATGCACATAGCAAAGTCTAACGATAACATCACTGCCTTCCTTCCAAACAAGGTAAGGACCTTAGGATGTATGAACTCATGTCATCTCTCTCTCATATTGCAGTTCATTTACCAAACAATTTTGAGTGCTTACTGTGTGCCAGGTTGATACAATAATGAACAAAAGTTTGGTGAGGGAGGGGTAGAATCCCTATTCTAAAGGATTTACATTTTAGTAGGGGAGAGAAACAAGACACAAATTTAAAATATGTAATATGTTACATAATAATAAGTACTGAGGAGCAAAAAAAAAAAAAAAGTTAAGCAAGGTAGGGGACTGTGAAATCTCCCCTGTGCATGTGTGCCTGTGTGTCTAGCTAGCCATGCAGGTATCTTGGGAAAGAACATTCTAGCCAAAGAGAACGTCAGGTGCAAAAAAACCTTAAAGGACTTTTTTTTTTAAATTTTAATGTTTATTTATTTTTTGAGAGACAGACAAAGTGTGAGTAGGGGAGGGGCAGAGAGAGAGAGGGAGACACAGAATCCAAAGCAGGCTCCAGGCTCTGAGCTGTCAGCACAGAGCCCAATACGAGGCTCAAACTCACAAATGGTGAGATCATGATTTGAGCCGAAGCCAGATGCTTAACTGACTTAGCCACGCAGGTGCCCCAAAACCTTCAAGGACTTCTTGACAAGGAGGCCTGGGAAGCTCAGTGGAGTGAAAGGGAGAAGAATGGTAGGGTTTGAGGTCATGGAGCGAACAAGGAGACCAGAGTGGGACCTCATGAGGATTACAGTCTAGATTACATTGCACATTAGGGATTTTGGCTTTTATTCCAAGATGGACAGAGGAATGACATGGTCTGGCATATGTCGTAGCAGGACCACTCTGGTTATTGAGGCCAACCTAGTTAGGAGGTTACCACTGCACATGAGAGATGATGATGGCTGGCCCAAGACAGGACACCAGGAAGTGATGTGGAATTGGTTGTATTCTGTTTATTTTGAAAGTTGAGCTGACAGAATTTGATAACTGACTAGTGTTAAAAATAAGGCAACAGACTGAAAATGGAGTCAGTTATGCTAAGCCCCAAGTCACCAAACTGAGACTTAATTATAGTTTTGGCCTTTCCCATGAGTAGAATCTTAAGTCAATTGATCAGGAATCACCTGGTCAGCACTAGCAAGGTAATCTGCCTGCTAGACCCCTGCCATCCCCTAAAGTGACCTTGTCACAGCACTCCACTTTTTGCTTGTATTAGCTTCCTTGTTCCCTTCTGCCTGTAACAGTCTTTCATTTTTTAGGAAAGCAATTTGGAGCTCCTTTCTCCCTGCTAGATGGGATGCTGCCTGGTTCATGAATAAAGCCAATAAGATCTATAAGATTTACTCAACTGAGTTTTGTTTTTTAACTGCAGTGAGGTATAAGGAAAAGCAAGAGGACAAGGATGACACCAAAAACATTGCCCCGGCAACTGAAGGGTAGAGTTGTCATTAGCTTCCTATTGCCTGGCATTTAGTCACTGTAGGAGGCTGAATTCTAGGAATGTCAGCCCTCAATGTCCTGTGAAGTCCCTCCCCTTTGAGTGTGGGTGTGATCTCATCCTGGGATCATGTTTCGTTACATGGCTCTCCAGGTGGGCCTACTTTAATCCCAGGCCCTTTAAAAGCACAGCTTTTTCCTGCTGGTGGGCAGAAAGGGAAGTCAGAGATTCAAAGCCAGAGAAGACTTGCTCAGTTTTAGAGATGGAGAAGGCCACATGAGGAGGGGTCAGAGGAGCAGGAAATGGGACCTCAGATCCATGGCCACAAGGATCTGGCTTCTGCCAACAGCCTGAGTGAGTTTGGAAGCAGGTTCTTCTCCAGAGCCTCCGGACAAGAGCCTCACCCAGCTGACACCTTGATTTTGGCCTTGTGGGACCCCAAGCAGAAAATAGCCAAGCCCAGACTTCTGACCTACAGAACTCTGAGACAGTAAGTCATGTTGGTGTAAGCTACTAAGTTTGTGGCAGAGCTTAGTACACTGCAATAGAAAATGAATTCTCAGGGCCACACACAACTCTTAGAGGGGCTGGGAGATGGTGTCCCCAGCTGGGCATTCATGTGCACTGTTAAATTTGAAGGTGGGAGGATGTGCGTATAATAAAAGAAATTGAAGAATGAGCACTAGTGGGATGATATGATGTTCTGGCGTGGAATGTAATCCTGCAGGATCCAATACAGCGGACACTAGCCACATGTGGACATTGAGCACTTGAAATGTGGCCGGTCCAAACTGAGATGGGCCATAAGTGTAAAATACCCACTAGATTTTGAAGACTTCATATGAAAAAAAAGGAATGTAAACTATCTCATTAAGTATATTTTGTATCGTTTATATTTTGAAATATTTTTCATATATTTGCTTAAATAAAATACATTGTTAAACTTAATTTCAACCTGTTTCTTTTTACTTTAAAAAAATTTGGAGGGGGGCATCTGAGTGGGGGGCAACTGAGGCACCTCTGTTAAGCCTCAGACCCTTGGTTTCAGCTCAGGTCATGGTCTCAGTTTCGTGAATTCGATCCCCACATTGGGCTCTGCGCTGATAGTGCAAAGCCTGCTTGGGATTTCTCTCTCTCTCTCTCTCTCTCTCTCCCCCCCCACTCTCTGCCCCTCCCCTACTCACTCTGTCTCTGTCTCTCAAAATAAATAAGCTCTAAATATTTTTATTTTATATTTTATTTTATTTTGTAATGTTTTTATTATTTGTTTTTATTATTTATTTTGAGAGAGATAGAGTACAAACAGGGGAGGGGCAGAGAGAGAGAGGGAGACACACAATCCAAAGCAGGCTCCAGACTCTGAGCTGTCAGCACAGAGCACGACACGCGGCTCAAACTCCTGAAAAGTGAGATCATGACCTGAGCTGATGTGGGCCACTTAACCGACTGAACCACCCAGGTGCCCCTAAAAACAATTTTTAAAAATTTGGTCACATGTGTAACTGAAAATTTTAAATTATATCTGTGGCTCCCATTATAGCTTATTGGGCAGTAAACATCTTACATTTTCTTCACACGCCCATGAATTTAATTTTTTAAACATTGTTTTTTTTTCTTTTCAACATTAAAGATTTAAAAAGGCAATGCTCCCAGAAGAAATAATGGCAAAGAAAAGAGTTCCTAGTCACACTCAGCAAACTTGTTTTCCCAGACTACACAAATACACTAGTTGATGCTGGTACATGTGTAGGAGGTGGGGTTGATGAAGGTTATGATATTCAGTGACTGCCATCTTGGTGATGGAAATATTGCTTATACCATCATGATTCATCCCTTAAGGCTGGGCACACACACCACAGCCCCAAATAAAATGTAAGTTCTAGCAGCAAAAGGGGAGGGGTGACTGTTACATAGGCAGGTAATCACAACCTATCATGATGGGAGGGAGAAGAAAGGATCGTCTCTTCAAGACACATGTGTACTTCCCCCTGGTGGACTATGGTGGCACTTCAGACCAATCAGAATCCCTTCTTCTTAACCACCTCCACCCTTGTCCAAACCATCACCTTAGGCAAGCATTATCCTGAGAGATTCCTAATGGGTCTCCTTCCTTCCCCTCCTGTCCTCCAGAACGATTCTTTAAGACCTCATCAGATCATGTTACTCTTCTGCTCAAAACTGAGGAGCAACTTTCTTTCTCAGAGTTAAAGCTAATGTCTTCACTTCCCCCTCCTACCCAGCCACCCCCAACATGCTAGCCGTGTGGGCTGCTTGCTCTTCCTCTGTTAGTGTAACACAGCGCATGCACCTGCCCTGGCAGTTGCTATCTCTTCTACCAGGAATCCATGGGTTACTCTTTCACACCTGTGCTCAAACATAACCCTATCACCTTATTGCCCTAAAAAACAAAAACAAAAACAAAAAAAAGTTACTCCACCGTTCTATATCCCTCCCCTCAGCCCCACCACTGGATTTTTTTTTCTGTAGCATGTAACACCATGTGACATATTGCATATTTTTTTGTTTTGTATTCTATGTATTTGTTTGTTACCCGTCTCCCCTGCTGGAATGTAAACTTGAAAAAGGCAGGAAATTTATATGTTTTGTTCACAGTTGCATCTCCAGCATTTAGGATTGGGCTTAGCAGGTAGTAGGTGCTCAAAAATATTTGTTAGATGGGCACCTGGGTGGCTCAGTTGGTTAAGCGTTTGGCTTCAGCTCAGGTCATGATCTCGCGGTTTGTGGGTTCAAGCCCCACGTCGGGCTCTGTGCTGATAGCTAGGTCAGAGCCTAGAGCCTGTCTTCGGATTCTGTGTCTCCCTCTCTTTCTGTCCCTTTCCTGCTCATGCTGTCTCTCTCTCAAAAATAAATAAAAACATTAAAAAAACTTTTTAATATATTTGTTAGATAAATAAGTGAAACAAGATCTAAACAATGAACAGGCATTGTATGGCCTTCATTGTTTTATCCTAGGATATGAAGACTTCATGTCACAAAAAAGGCAACTCCATACATTTACATAAAATTAATAAAATTCCAGGGGCACCTGACTGGCTCAGTCAGAAGAGCATGTGACTCTTGATCTTGGGGTCATGAGTTCAAGCCCCATGTTGAGTGCAGAAATTACTTAAATAAAAAACTTAAAAATTTTTTTAAATAAAAATAAATTGATAAAATTCCAATTACAATCCCCACAGATTTCTTTTTAATTGGATTAGATTATCTTAAAATTCATTTGGAAAGAATAAATGACCATGAATAGCCAATAATGCAAGAAGAAGTACACTAAGGGTAACTTGGCTCGGCAGATATTGGAAGACCCTGTAAACCTACCATAAGAAAACCCATATGATATTGGCATAAGAATAGACAAATGAGCCAGTGTAACGAACTGGAAAAATCCAGGAATGGATATCTGTTTATAAGAACAGGACATATTAAGGTGAAATTCAGTAATAAAAGAGGACTATATAGTAAATGGTGTTGATGTTATATACCAGGGAAAAAAACTAGACCCCCATTTTATACATTTACAAAAAACAAGTGCCAAGTAGATTAAGTGCTGAAATGTAACTGGGACTTTAAGAACTCTAACATAAATACAGAGTTTTTTAAATTTTGTCCTCATGCCAAATGAAGACATATGGCTGATTTCATCACAGTCAGAATTTATAGTGCACATTTTTTTACTTTTTTAAATGTTTTTTTATTTATTTCTGAGAGAGAGAGACAATGTGAGCAGAGGAGGGTCAGAGAGAGAGGGAGACACAGAATCCGAAGCAGGCTCTAAGCTCTGAGCTAGCTGTCAGCACAGAGCCTGATGCAGGGCTCAAACCCACAAACCATGAGATCATGACCTAAGCCGAAGTCAGACGCTTAACCAACTGAGCCACCCAGGCGCCCCTATAATGCACATTTTTAACCCCTTTGCTTTAACAAAAAATTCTGTTTCATGACTGGGCACAGAGTATCAAAGCCCAAGCAGAATGAGGAGGGAGTCTGGTGGGGAGTGGTGGGTTGGTGATGGCCAAGAATGAGGTGCTGGAACTCAAGGACAAGAAGAGGGACATGGTAGTAGCCACCCAGCTGGGATGTCAACATCTAAGCCAGGTAAGGAGAGGGTTTGCAGAGGGACAGGAAAGTGGTGACACGATACAAAGGGATTGATCAAATAACTAAATATTTCAAGGATAATTGGATAAGATGAACCACGTTTCTCACTATCAAAAATGAAAGGATGGGGCACCTATGTGGCTCAGTCAATTAAGCATCCAACTCTTGGTTTCAGCTCGGGTCATGATCTCATGGTTTCGTGAATTTGAGCCCCTCGCCAACTCCTGCAGTCTCAGTCTCTCTCAAAATAAATAAATAAAACTTTAAAAAAAAAATGAAAGGACAAATATAATAATGGAGAAACTAGAAAAACACTGTGGTGTTGGATTAGAATTGGAATGGTTTTCATTTTATATAAATAGGTAATAATGTGTGTATAAGTGTATTTGTCTATATCTAAAACATATGTTTCCTTGATCTGTCCACTGAGAAAGACTGAGAACAACAACATCCTGAAGCAAGGAGCCTTCTTAGCACTGAGATCTTAGATTCTGAGTGCTGAGAAGCCTGGAAGAGGGCATCTTAACCAAGTAAATCAGAGAGTCAAAGCTAGCATCACAATTAATGCAGTTAATACTCCAGGTATCCAGTGTCAGTGTCAACATAGACCCTGTCTCAAACCTTGATATGTCAGGGTATTCTCCCAGTGCAGTTGCCCAAGTAAATGGCCATAGATCTCTTTGGGAAAGGGCTGGGGGAATCATTAGCATATATTCTTGCTAGTGTTTAGGGTCCTTCCTCCTACAGACCCAGCCACTTCTTCAGTCATGGTTTGAAAACTGCCTCAAGTCTGGACTCTGGGAAGGGATTGTGACTTTTGAGGAGAGCTAGTGCCTTCCATCTTCCAGTCACCTACACAATTTTTTTCTGCTGGCACAAGCTAAGTAGTACCCTTGACAGTCGCTCATCTATTTTGCCTCTCGGGATATTTTGCTCTATTAACCATCTCCATAACTCCCTGTGCGCCAGGTCCCCCTCACTGCCACTCCAGCCTTACCAGCCATTATGATAATTGTCATTCCCTTGCTTCTGGAAGTTAGGCACTGCCACTTGGCCTTTGTTGTTTCAGGGTCCAGTTGTCTCCATTACTATCAGTGAGCCAAATTCTGTAACAGTCTCTTCCATTGTCAGTCCTGGTCTTTGGAGGAGAGCCACCATTTAACCTTTTTAGAGATGCTGGTGGTCTGTCACCAGCAGATTCTCATGGTCTTGGTAAATAGTGTGTCGTTTGGTTCTTTCCATGGAACATAATTATCCATTGGGTTTTCTGGTTATCCTTAGTCTATTATCATTATCTTGTGGGTCTTCTTGTTATCCATAGTCTATTCTGGCATACCCACTTCCCTGAGTCTTGTAATCACACTGCATCATCTTCCAGAGCAATTCTAACACTTAAGCTCTTTAGCGTGGGTCATCACTTTTTCCAGGCTTTTTCCACCCTAGTAGTGAGTTTGCACCATCTCCTTGTCCTTGCCAGGATATTGATCGCATAACTCAAGAGATGGATCTCAAATTTATTCCTGGGTTGCAAGTGTGGTTCAATATTTTCAAATCAATCAGTGTGTTACATCACATTAATAAAAAATGTTAAGAACCATACGATCATTTCAATAGATGCAGAAAAAGCATTCGACAAAGTACAACATCCATTCATGGTAAAAACTCTCAACAACATAGGTTTAGAGGGAACATACTCAACATAATAAAGTCCATATATGAAAAACCCACAGTTAATATCACCCTTAATGTGGAAAAACTGAGAGCTTTTCCTCTATGGTCAGGAGCAAGACAGAGATGTCCACTCTCACCAATTTTATTCAACATAGCACACAGCAATCAGCCAATGACAAAAATAAATAAATAAAAGGCATCCAAATTGGCAAGGAAGAAGTAAAACTTGTACTATTTGCAGATGACATGATACTATATATATAAACCCAAAAGGCTCCACTGAAAAACTGCTAGAACTGATAAATGAATTCAGTAAAGTTGCAGGAAACAAAATCAACACACAGAAATCTGTTCCATTTTATACACCAATAATGAAGCAGTAAAAACAGAAATTAAGGAATCAATCCCATTTATAACTACACCAAATGTAATAAGATACCTAGGAATAAACCTAAGAGGTGAAAGACCTATTCTTTGAAAACTATAAAACACTGATGAAAGAAATTGAAAATGACACAAACAAATGGAAAGGTATTCCATGCTCATTGATTGCAAGAACAAATATTGTTAAAATGTCTATACTACCCAAAGCAATCTACACATTTAATGCCATCCCTATCAAAATAGCAACAGCATTTTTCACAGAGCTAAAACAAACAATCCTAAAATTTGTATGGAACCACAGAAGACCCAATATAGCCAAATAATCTTGAAAAGAGAAGCAAAGCTGGAGGCATCACAATTCCAGACTTCGGGTTATATTACAAAGCTGTAGCAATCAAAACAGTATGGCACTGGCACAAAAATAGACATAAAGATCAATGGAACAAATAGAAAACCCAGAAATGAACCCACAACTATATGATCAATTAATCTTCAACAAAGGAGGCAAGAAAATCAAATGGGAAAGAGACAGTCTCTTCAACAAATGGTGCTGGGAGAACTGGACAGCAACATGCAAAAGAATGAAACTGGACCACTTTATTAATGATACACAAAAATAAACTCAAAATGGATTAAAGACCTAAGTGTGAGACCTGAAACCATGAAAATCCTAGAAGAGAACACATGCAATAACTTCTTTGATACTGGCCATAGCAACTTCTTTCTAGATATGTCTCCTGACGTAAGAGAAACAAAAGCAAAAAATAAACTATTGGGACTACATCGAAATAAAAAACTCCTATACAGTGAAGGAAACAATCAACAAAACTAAAAGACAACTACAGAATGGGAGAAGATATTTGCAAATGACATATCTGATCAACAGTACCTGAAATACATAAAGAACTTATAAAACTCAACACCCAAAATATGAATAATCCAATTTAAAATTAGGTAGAAGACATGAATAGATAGTTTTCCAAAGAAGACATCCAGATGACCAACAGACACATGAAAAGATGCTCAGTATCACTCATCATCAGAGAAATGCATGTCAAAACTAAAATGAGTTATCACCTCACACGTGTCAGAATGGCTAAAATCAACAACGCAAGAAACAACAGGTGTAGAGAAAAAGGAACCCTCTTGTACAGTTGGTGGGAATGCAAACTGGTGCAGCCACTGTGGGAGACAGTATGGAGGTTCCTCAGAAAGTTAAAAATAGGAGAACCTGGGTGGCTCAGTTGTTAAGCATATGACCCTGGATCTCAGCCCAGGTTTTGATTTCAGGGTTGTGTAAGCCCTATGTTGGCCTCCATGCTGGGTGTGGAGCCTACTTTAAAAAAAAAAAAAAAAAAGAAAGTTAAAAATAGAACTACCCTTTTATCCAGCAATCGCACTACTAGGTATTTATTCGAAGAATATAAAAATACTAATTCAAAGGAATACATGCATCCCGATATTTATAGCAGCATTATCTACAATAGTCTAATTATGAAAACAATCCATGTGTCCCTCTATTAATGAAGGAATAAAAAAGTAATATATATATGTATATATAGATATTCATTCAATTGTGTGTATATATTTACATACATACATAATGGAATATTACTCAGCCATAAAAAAGAAGGAAATCTTGCCATTTGCAATGACTTGGATGGAGCTAGAGAGTATAATGCTAAGCAAAGTAAGTCAGTCAGAGAAAGACAGATACCATATGATTTCACTCATGTGGAATTTAAGAAAGAAATGAGCAAAGGGAAAGAGAGAGAGAAACCAAGAAACAGACTCTTAACTATAGAGAACAAACTGATGGTTACCAGAAGGGAGGTGGGTGGAGGGATGGTTCAATGAGTGATGGGGACTAAGGAGGGCACTTGTGATGAGCACCAGGTGATGTATGGAAGTGTTGAATCACTACATTGTACACCTGAAACTAATATTACACTGTATGTTAACTAACCAGACTTTTAAATAAAAACTTCTCCCCCAAAATAAGTAGTTGGTCCAAAATTGGGTACATGTAAAAAAAGGGGGGGTGGGGGTAAGAAAGAGAGAGATCCTAAGTCAATAAACTCTTCCTTTCTTGATTTTATGTTCCTTCCCCCTCCAGCAAGCACTCTGAGAATTCCATTCCCCATACACCCCTTCTGGCTCCTCCCGTTCATACTGGCTAGGCCTTGTCACTCCTACGGGGCAGAGTCCCTTTCTTCTCTTACTAGGCCCAACACTTGCATGCTGGGTTATGTCACAGCTAACCTAGCATAGGCCTCGTGGCTAGGAGGAGATGGGGTAGATCCTGAAGGGGTACCTGTTGCTTTATGAGGGAGAGCTGCCTGCACTGCCTCCCAGGGGAGAGGGAGTGCTGGCTCTCAGTAGGGAAGGGTGGGCTACTTCTGCAGGCTCACAAGATACAGAGGAATTTGTGGAGTTAAAATCTTCAGAAACATCCACCCAGATATCTCCATTCCATGTGTCAGAGTCTTAGGTTTTTCCAACTAGGACCCTGACTTTAGCCTAAGAGATCTGCCTTATTTGGCCACTTAACTGTCTTGAAGTTAGTTATTCAGACTAAGTCCTGGGCTTAGTTTCTCTCCTCCTCAGTTTCTCCGCTCTTCCACTGCAGGAAATGTGGGCTTCATTGTATGTACCAAAATGTTCATACCCTCTGGTGTTCATACCCGACTTTTCCTGGCTAATTGCTCATTACCCTGTAACACATCCATGGAACTTATAACTAGCCATTCAATTCCATCATCCTTATAGCTACTATGTCCTCCATACATCTCAACCATCTGCAAGTGTGCCCTCTAGAGCATTCCATTGTATTGGTTCACTCTCCCAATTCACCACCAGGTGTGCTCCACCTACTGCTAGTAATGGGGTTCTCTTTGTCAGGTGGGTGGTGATCCAGTTCCAAAACCTCATCTTATCTAAACCAGCTTTCTCGTCTGCTTCTGGTACCAGCTGTCAGAAGGTCAGACTCTCAAGCGTTGAGGCTGAGATAGAGTTTAGGATATAAAATGCTTGTTAGAGATCCATACCTATGAAAGAAAGGGAGCAAAAGCAGAATTGGGCTGAAGGAAGTCTGTGCTGCGGAGTCACCAAAGTCTCAGCCAATCAGCAGGTCACCTTGGAGTGAGAAGTCCCATCAACATCAAGTCTAAATGGCTAGACCTTTATATCCCTGCTTTGTTCAGTCCCCAGATGCAGCCTGCACCAGGAAGGGCATGACCTTAGACAAGACAGCCCCCTGCAGGCTCTGAAGGAACTGACACTGGAGACTGTCCGCTAACCACTATCCCTGCAGCCGGGCAGCGGGCCCTTCCTTGAAGGGGGATCTGGGCAATGCATCGCCGTGTGTCCCACAGTAACATGCTAGTGCATAAATCCTGAGTGGACAGCCTCACAAACTCACCCAGGTGCAATCACCCAGCTCAAGAAACAATTTGCCAAAACCACACACACACACACACACACACACACAATTTATGCCTCTTAGTGTTTCTCCCTCAAGGTAACTATCCTTCCATCACCATAGACTCATTTCCCCATGGTTTTTTTTTTTAACTGTAGCCAAATACATATCACATAAAATTTACCATCTTAATTATTTTTTAATGTTTATTTATTTATTTTGAGAGAGAGAGAGAGAGAGAGAGAAAATGCAAGCAGGGGAGGGGCAGGGAGAGAGAGTATCCCAAGCAGGCTTTGGACTATCAGTGCAGAAACGGACGTGGGGCTCAATCTCACAAGCTGCGAGATAATGACCTGAGCCAAAATCAAGAGTTGGTCCCTTAACCAACTGAGCCACCCAGGTGTCCCTTAAATATTTTTAAGGGTACAATTCAGTAGTGTTAAGTATATTCACATTGTTGTGCAACCAATCTCCAGAATTCTTTTCTTCTTGCAAAGCTGACCCTCTCTCTAATACATATGTACCCACTAAACAACTTCCCATTCTCTCCTTTTCTCACCCCCTGGCAGCCGCCGTTCTACTTTCTGTTTCTATGATTTGACCTCTCTAGAATCCTCATATAAATGGGATCATACAGTATTTGTCTATTGGTGGCTGGCTTGTTTTACTGAGGTTCCATGTTTTAGCATGTGTCAAACTCCATCCTTTTTAAGGCTGAATGATTTTCCATTGTATGGGTATACCTTTTTTGTTTATCTATTCATAAAAACCATACTTTGTTTATCCATTCATCCATCAACAGACACTTAGGTTACTTTCACCTTTAGACTACTGTGGATAATACTGCTGTGAATGAGTGTACTCCTTTACCTGCGCTTTTGAACTTTATACAACAGAATAAATTATATCGTGTATTCTTTTGTAGCTTCTTTCCTTCAACATTAATATTTGTGAAATTCATCCATCTTATCACATATAACAACATTCTTTCTCATTGATATATATTATTCCATTATATGATTGCATCTTAATTTGCTTATCCATTCTACCATTGATGGATATTGAGGTGGTTCCTGGGTTTTAGGATTTATTTATAAATAGTACCGCTATGCATATTATTCTTCATGTCTTCTAGTATACACATGTGTATACACGTGTGTGCATTTCTGAGGGTATATACCTAGGAGTTAAAACTGCTGAGTCATAGGTTATGTATGTTCAGTGTTACTACATTCTGCCTCATAGTTGTCCAGTGGGCTGTACTAATCTCCCCTCTCAGGAGCACTGAATGAGAGTTCTAGTTATTTCACAGCCTTAGCAGCACTTACTATCATCAGTCATTGTAATTTTAGCCAATCTCATCAGTATAAAGCATATCTCATTGTGGTTTTAATTTGCCTTTCCCTGATGACTAATGAGGTTCAAACACTTTCATGCTTATCAGTCAATTGCATATCCTCTTTTGTGAAGTGCTTATTCATGTCTTTTACCCTTTTCTTAATTGAGTTGCCTTTTTTCTCATCAATTTTTAGTTTTGTAGCACTTGTATCTATTTTCCAAGGCGTGTTTAATTCTTCATTGCAGATGGCTTGGTCTTGTTCCAGAACCCCAGGCATCTCTCTGGGGCTTGTCACAAGTTATGCACACCATCTTCTCCCATTTCCCACCACCATGTGTGCGTGTGTTCTTAGTAAGTGTCGATTGTTGGATATGTGCGTTTCAAATATATTCTCCCTCTTTCTGGTTTGCCTTTTTGCTCTCTTAATGGTGTCTTTGACGGACAATAGTTCTTCATCTTAATAAGTTTGAATTATCAATCTTTTATTCTTATGGTTAGTACTTTTTATGTTCCACTTACTAGTTATTTTTTAAGTTTATTTTTGAGAATGAGAGAGAGAGAGAGTGCAAGCAGGGGAGGAGCAGAGAGAGGAAGAGAGAGAATCCCAAGCAGGCTCAATACTGTCAGTGCAGAGCCCAACATGGGGCTCAATTCCATGAACAGTGAGATCACCACCTGAGCCAAAATCAAGAGCCAGACCCTTGGGGCACCTGGGTGGCTCAGTCGGTTAAGCATCAGCTCAGGTCATGATCTCACAGTTTGTGAGTTAGAGCCCTGCATCAAGCCCGGCTGACAGTACAGAGCCTGCTTGGGTTTCTCCGTCTCCCTCTCTCTCCCCCACTCACTTTCTATCTCCCTCTCTCTCTCAAAATAAATAAGCGTTAAAAAAAAAGTCAGATGCTTAGCTAACTGAACCACCCAGGCACCCCTAATTATTTTTTTAAATGAAATATAAATGTAATGAGTTAATTGTAAGGAAGTAATATTTTAACAGGATAAAATTAAAAAGTAAACCCTATTAAATTTCTCCTGGTAGCATTCTTTTTTTTATTTTTTTTTACAAATAGTTTATTGTCAAGTTGGCTTCCATATAACACCCAGTGCTCATCCCCACAAGTGCCCTCCTCCATGCCCATCACCCCCCTCCCCCCCACACCCATCAGTCCTCAGTTTGTTCTCAGCATTCAAGAGTCTCTCATGGTTTGCCTCTCTCCCTCTCCCCCACTATCTAACCCTAACCCCTAATTATTTTTAAATTATGTGTAAGAATACATATGTATCTACTGAAATAAGAATCTCCTTTTGTGGCCTGCTTAAGGTTATGTTGTGTAACACCAGTGGTCCTCAATGGCCCACTGGATGAAACTCAGATTGGCCAGCACAAATCACATTACCACAGTCCTGGCCAAGCTCCCCAGGCTCCTCTTAATGCTCTGTTCTCAACTATTTGCTAACCAACCACCCTGCACTTGTATCAGCAATTCTGGAAACAGTGTGTCAAGAACTGTAGCAAACACTCCTCTTTCCCACCAGGACCATGACTTTTGATTTATTTATCATTTTTTTAAAGTAATTTCTACATCCAATGTGGGGCCCAAACTCACAACCCCAAGACCGAGAGTCGCATGCTCCACTGCCCAAGACCCTGATTGTGTTCAGGCATCCACCCTCCTCCAAGTGGCCCTGTGCATCGGAGGCCCTGAGCTTCAGGAGGGGGCATCCCGATTGCCTAATCCAATCATGGCTATACATTCCCCCTGCCATGGACTTGGGACCCGAATCTGGTTAAGGAAATGTGCACAGCTCCTGGGAAAATCATCCTTGCTCCTCCTAAAGAGGAAGAGGTGCCTCTTCCTAGGAAAAGGTGCCCTATTTCTCACGTTGGAGGTTATGGGGACTCAGGGCAAATTCCATACAACAGAGATTTGCCTGAAGGAATCCTGGGCCTTTGATGAAGGTGGGTACCTGTGACCATCCTATGCCTGAAGAACAAGCTTCTGCCAGTCTGCGTTCCCTTCTGACTTAAGCCAGTTTGCATCAGGGTTTCAGTCCCTTTCAACAGAAAGCACCCAGTGGCATTGAGTGAATGTGGACATCTTTGGTGGATTGTGATGTGCAGGGCCAGCCTCACCGCTGTGTGACTTGCTGCCACGTGAGGCCTCGTGCTTGGTAGTGCCCCCAACCACGCTTGGTTTACTGTTCTGTTGTTCCTGTTTTGAAATTCTTAATAATTTATGATCAAGGGGCCCTACCTTTTCATTTTGCGCTAGGCCCCCCAGATCCTGTAGCAGGTCTTAGTGACATGACATTTCTTATCTCCTTGTTTTTCTTCATCTGGCTTCTTAAACTGAATCTTCACAGCTCCATCTTTAAGACCCTAGTCTAGCTGCCTCATCTGTAAAACCCACCAACTTAACTGTAAAATGAGGAGGTTGAACCATTCATCAGCTCATCCTTTGGAATACTTTCCATCACTGTTAAGAATTCAGCTTTCCCCCTAACCCATTTTGGCGAGTAATGACGTTTCTTTTTTTTTTAAGTTTTTTTTACATGTTTATTTATTTTTGAGACAGAGACAGAGCGCAAGCAGGGGAGGGGCAGAGAGAGACAGGGAGACACAGAATCCAAAGCAGGCTCCAGGCTCTGAGCTGTCAGCTCAGAACCTGACGCAGGGCTCGAACCATGAAAAGCGAGATCATGACCTGAGCCAAAGTCGGACGTTTAACCAACTTTTCAGCACCCCTAGTGTCCTCTACAGGCAAAATCCAAGCCCCCTGGCCTAGCACTCATCTTCTGATTTGATAAGTTGTTCATGTCGCTGTTTGTTTGTTTTTGAATTTTTTTAAATGTTTATTTACTTTTTGAGAGTGAAAGAGACAGCATGAGCAGGGGAGGAGCAGAGTGAGAGGGAGACACAGAATCTGAAACAGGTTCCAGGGTCTGAGCTAGCTGTCAGCACAGAGCCTGACACAGGGCTCGAACTCAGGAGCTGTGAGATCATGAGTAGAGCCAAAGTTAGACACTCAGTTGACTGAGCCACCCAGGTGGCCCATATGTGGCTATTTCATTCTCAACCTCCATTACTCTCCAGTGGGAATCATCTTCTTCAGTCAAAATGAAAACAACAGGAGGTGCCTGGCTGGATCAGTTGGAGAGCATGTGACTCTTGATCTCAGGTCGTGAGTGTGAGCCCCAAATTGGATGTAGAGACTACTATCAGCACCAAAACTTAAAAAAAAAAGAAAGAAAGAAAGAAAAAAAGAAAGAAAGAAAGAAAAGAAAAGAACAATAATGAAAACAAGGCATGTGATAGTGGTTTACAGACTACATTAACATATATGATAATATTTGATCCTTGCAATAATTCTGTGAGACATAATTTTAAAATTACCTTGGGAGCACCCTAGGTGGCTCAGTCAGTTGAGCATTTGACTTTAGTTCATGTCATGATCTCATGGTTTGTAAGTTCGAGCCCCATATCAGGCTCTGTGCTGACAGTGTGGAGCCTGCTTTGAATCCTTGGTTTCTCTGTCCCCCTCTCTCTGCCCCTTCCCCACTCGAGTTCTTGTTCTCTCTAAAATAAATAAACATTTTAAAAATAAAAATGAAAATAAAATGAAAATTAAATTACCCAGTGCCTTCATTTTGCTAGAATCTGCTGATCAGGATTACTTATAGTGCAAAAGTCCACAAATTTAATTAGTATACTTAGTTACTAGTTGCTTTTTTTTATTTTTAAAATTTTTTGGGGTGTGTGTGGGTGGCTCAGCCAGTCAAGAGTCCAATTTCAGCTCAGATCATGATCTCGTGGTTGGTGGGTTCAAGCCCTGCCTCAGGCTCTGTGCTGACAGCTCAGAGCCTAGAGCCTGCTTCCGATTCTGTGTCTCCCTCTCTCTCTGCCCCTCCCCCACTCATTCTCTGTCTCTCTGTCTTTCTGTCTCTGTCTCTCTCTGTCAAATATAAACAAACATTTAAACATTTTTTTTTATATTTTAGAGAGAAAGAGAGCATGCACTCAAATGGAAGAGAGGGGCAGGGGGAAAGAGAGAGAGAAGGCTCTATGCCCAGCACAGAGCCTGCCATAGGGCTCAATCGCACAACTCTGGGATCATGACCTGAGCTCAAATATAGAGTCAGATGCTCACTGAGCCACCCAGGCACCCCAGTTACCAGCCACTTTTAGTGACTTTTTATTTTGAGAGAATTTCAGACTTACAGAATGGTTGCATGAAGCGTACAAAGACCTACCATATACCTTTTATTCAGATTCCCAAAATGTCACCATTTTATCACATTCTTCACCCCAATATATATATATGTGTATTTACATATATACATATATACATATGTAAATATACATATATACATATATAAATATACATATATATTCATTTAGGGGTAAAAAGGCTACCTGCAATTTACTCCCAAATGGTCAAATGGTTCAGGAAATAATTATATAATTACATATATTATTAGTTATATTTTTATATTTATATGTTTAAAGCTATATATTATACATTTGTATGTTAATATATAAAAATGTATTCGTCTTATTATCTGTATATTTCCTGAGCCATTTGAGAGTAAATTGCAGGCATGATACCTTTTTACCCCTAAATACTTGAATATTTCCTGAAACAAGGGCATTCTTGATGTAACAATAGAACAATTATAAAATTCAAAATATGATATTGATGAAATAATGCTGTCTAACCTACTGATCTTATTCAGATATCATCAATTGTCTCAATGATGATTTTTTGTTCTTTTAGAGCAAAGAGGGAAAAATTTTTTTCTGGTTCAGGACACCATCCAGGATCACATATTGTGCAGAATCAATGTAGAATAACTCCTCAGTCTCTCTTTACTGCCATTACCTTGTCACTTGCCATTACCTTGTACAAGCCAGATATTCTTTACAAAAATCATTCCATTAGGTTTTTTCCCATGATTAAGTTCAGGCTATTCTTTTTTTTTAAATTTTTAATGTTTATTTTTGAGAGAGAGACAGAGCATGAGTGGAGGAGGGGCAGAGAGAGAAGGAGACACAGAATCCAAAGCAGGCTGAGCTGTCAGCACAGAGCCTGACATGGGGCTCAAACCCACCAACCGTGATATGATGACCTGAGCTGAAGCCGGACGCTTAACCGACTGAGCCACCCAAGCGCCCCCAGGCTGTTCATTTTTGGCAAGAATACCACAGAAAAAAATGATTATGTGCT
The DNA here is from genome assembly GCF_008692635.1 of Crocuta crocuta. Taxonomy (NCBI): domain Eukaryota; kingdom Metazoa; phylum Chordata; class Mammalia; order Carnivora; family Hyaenidae; genus Crocuta; species Crocuta crocuta. The sequence goes on along the minus strand of NW_027527920.1, from coordinate 748,605 downwards.
CTTCTCAGTTCATTAAATCAGGAGGCATATGAGGTCTATTTATCCCATTCCTGATGATGTTAATTAACTGATCACTTGGCTAAGATGGTCAGGGTTTCCTCTGTAAAGTTATTCTCGTTCCATTTGTACTTAATAAGTATCATGTGAGGAGGTATTTTTATCCTTCATCCTATTCCTCATGAAACTCTCACCCATCAGGGGCGGCTCAGTTGGTTAAATGTCCAACTCTCAGTTTCAGCTCAGGTCATGGTCTCACCGTTTCATGGGTTTGAGCCCCACATCAGACTCTGCTGACAGTGCAGAACCTGCTTGGGATTCTCTCTCTCCCTCTCTATTTGCCCCTCCCCGATGCATGCTCTCTCTCTCAAAATAAATAAATAAACTATAAAAAAAAAAAAGATTTAGCCATTAGATTTTAAAAAAACTTTCACCCATTAATTTTAGTATCTATTGATGCTACAGCTGCTGCTGCTGCTGCTGCTGCTGCTGCTGCTGCTTCTAGGATTTTATTTTTAAATGATCTCTACACCCAACACAGGGCTCAAACCCATAACCCCAAGATCAGGAGTCACCTGCTAAGTACCAGTCACCAACCGGGCACCCCGAATTACTAATTATTTTAACTGAAAAAGTATCCAGGACCCAATGGTTCAAAACCCCCTAATAACATTGTGAACACAGTGAGTTTTACAGTGAAGAGTAAGTCTTCTGAGATCAGATCCTGACTCCTCCCTCCTCCTAGGTCCTTGTGGCAGAGACGATGTTGCAGGATACTGAAAACCCATTTCATTTTCATCTTTATGGGCCTGCGAGAGGACAGCACTTCCTACCTCGCCTTGCAGTGAGGCTGCACCCAGGAGTCTAGTTCTGGCTCAAGGGCTCTACACAGAAGTGATATGTGCGCTGCTGGGCCCTGAATATGTACGTCTGGTGGATGAGACGCCAGCTCTTCCTTCCCTTGCAACAATCGCTGTGGAAGCCATGTGTTTAGATGGTGGAGTTACCCGATGGAAACAGCCTGGATCCGCAGGGAGAAGGCCTGCTGTCCAGAATTGCCCATCTTGCGTTGAACATGTGTATATGTAAGAATTATAAGCCTTTCCTCTGCTGAGTAGCTGATATTTCAAGTTTAGTATGTTACTACAACATGATTTAGTTTATCCTAGTAACAGTTTCCTTAAAATGTTCCTTGTGCATGAAAAATATGTATTGAGCCATCGTTTTATTGTATGTAAGTAGGTATATTATGAAATATTCTATTTCTTCCTTTTCTTACCTAAAAACATCTTTGAGATGTTTCTGCATCAGAATGGATAGCTCATTCTTTTTTTTCTGTATCTNTGCCCCTATGCATCAGCACTCCTGTATCCCTTGGGTAAATTCCTACCAGGGCTATTGCTGGGTCATAGGGGAGTTCTATTGTTAGTTTTTTGAGGAACCTCCACACTGTTTTCCAGAAGGGCTGCACCAGTTTACATTCCCACCAACAGTGAAGGAAAGTGCCCGTTTCTCCACATCTTCGCCAGCATCTAGAGTCTCCTGATTTGTTCATTTTAGCCACTCTGACTGGCGTGAGGTGGTATCTCAGTGTGGTTTTGATTTGTATTTCCCTGATGATGAGGGACGCTGTAGCTCATTCTTTAAAAGAGTTAGGAAGTGCTCTATTCTGTGAACGTACTTAAATATATTTGCAAGGTAACTTTCTTTAATTTAAATTTCTTAAATAGTTACTACATACATATAATTTAAAAGCAGTTCAAAGAGTATATGTGAAAAATTCTCCCTCCCACGGCTTCCCTGAGCCAACACATTTCCCACCAGAAGTAACCAGTATTTCCTGTTCCACATGTATACTTCCAAAGATACATCATACATAGGATGTTGAAATGAAGCCCACTTAAGTCTCCGGTTTGTCTCAGATCCCAAAACAATTAGATCATATTCAAAGTTAGATGCAAAGCCACCACCGCAGGATTTACAGTGGAAGATTGTAGAAAACCAGTTTTTCACTCCTAGTTCACCAACATCTCCAGACTATAAAAGATGTTGGAGAGGTTTCTAGAGAAAGCTGTTGGTATTCTGACTCATTGCCACACCCCTAACCTCATCATAAGGAACATGTGCCCATCACCTCACACTAATGGAAGGAGTTTTACTGGGAGCACACAGCAATATACAATGTGTGTTCCTTCCAATCTGAGAGACCCAGTGGCCAGTGTCTGAGTTATGCCTGGAGTGTGTAAAAGGTGAAGGGCTGGCTCAGGCATCCTGTGGGGTAGAGATGAGGCCATGGTTTGGGATAGCAGCACTCCCAACAGTGGGTCAAATGAACATGTTTTGGCTAGTGTAGGTATGGTGCATTCGTGTAGGGGGTCTGGAGTTGCACTGTCTTAGATCCTGTTCAAAAACACAGCCCAGGGGCACCTGGGTAGCTCAGTCAGTTAAGTGTCCGACTTTGGTTCAGGTCATGATCTCACAGTTCATGGGTTCAAACCCCGCGTCGGGCTCTGTGCTGACAGCTAGCTTAGAGCCTGGAGCCTGTCTTCAGATTCTGTGTCTTCTTCTCTCTCTGCCCCTCCCCTGCTCATGCTGTCTCTATCTCTCTCTCTCTCTCAAAAATAAATAAAACATTAAAAAAATTCAAAAACACTGCCCAAAGAAGGGACTGGAATTCAGCAGGAGAAAGGTAGAGGCACATCACCGAAGGCCCAGAGTCTTGAGAAATATTATAAACAAACACCTGTAAAAGCAACGCACTCATCTACACTAGAGAAACTGCAGAGATGAGATCCCCATTGATGGAATGAGGGAGCTTTCAAGAACTAAGGAAGGCAGTCTCTTCCCCAAAAAGAGTAACCTTAAGGGTCTGTGAACCCCAGAGAATGTAGATGCCACTCATGATCGCACTGATCATAGATGAACTTGACTGCCTAGCCTATTACTTCCTCCATATGCTCCAACTTCAATAGGCCTTATGGTTGTGCAAGTCATTCACCGAAAAGGGTGTGAACAGGGGCTGCAACCTAGCCTGCTTTCCATGCTCCAAACCGTATGCCCTGGTGGGGGCCATGTTCTCTGGGAGGAAGAATTGCCTTTTTCTTCTTTACACAGAGGCACAGTTCTCTCCCCATGGGGTTGCATCCATCCACAAGGGGAACCTCTTTCTGATCTTTACCGAGACAGCACCTGAACTGGCAGCCAACAGCTTGGAGGGCTCAGAGGCGATTGCTAGCAAGACGAGGAAGGGAATGGAAGCATCGAGTGAGGAAGGCCTGGTTACACAGTCCTTTTCCACAGGAGGTAACCCCCCTCACAGAGGTCCAAGCTGGAAGGGAGGGAGAAGCCTCAGTTTTAAATCATTTTTTTAAATGTATTTATTGATTTTGAGCGAGAGAGAGCATGCACATGATTAGGGGAGGGACAGAGAGAGAGAGGAGAGAGAGAATCCTAAGCAGGCTCTGCACTGTCAGTACAAGTGTCAGATCCCATGAACTGTGAGATCCTGACCTGAGCTGAAACCAAGAGTCAAATGCTCAACTGAGTGAGCCACCCAGGCATCCCTAAATCACAAGGAGTTGGGCATTTTTGTTGCTTAACTGATATGTTTGGGAGACTAGCATGATATGAGGACTTGTGACATGTAAGAGTGACCAGCAAAGTTGAGGGACCTGACCAAGAGTTCATCTAAGGGGGCAAGAGAAAACTAGAGCCCCAGGGAATAGATTAAAGGGTTGGTGGAAAAGTTGCACCCTGTAGTGGAGACCTCTAGCTCCTTACCGGTTCACATTGTCTCCTTTGGGCACAAAATGAGGCAATGTCTCCCAGTGTCCCTTGCAATCAGGTAGACTCTATAGACTAAATTCTCTCCAATGGAACATGAGACGGGTTAGAGTTAATCTGATGGGTGCCACTTCCAGGACTGGCCTAGCAACAACCTCTCTCCACTCCCTGCCGTGAAACTCGTTTCTTTCCTTTTCTGCTAAATGGATAGAGGTGGTAACAAGAACACCAAGGGTGATAGACAGAAGGAACTCAAGTCCATACAAAATACTTAATAATTACAAAGGGACAAAGAATGACTTCACAGTGGAGAGAACTGGAAGACAACCACCTCAGCCAAGTGGTCAAAGTTACCATCGCCATACTCCATGCCTCATGATATGATGAGGCACCACTTCTGTAGCATTCCTTCCAGAAATACAGATCCTCACATCTGATCAGCAAACCCAAACTGAGGATAATGAACAAATTAATGGGCCTGTACTCTTCAAAAATGTCAAAGTCATAAAAGACAAAGACTGTAGATTATTTATTTAAANTATAAAGTCTACTTAGGAGATATTTAGAAAAATAAGAGTATGATAGATAAGTTAGATACCAGTATGGTGTCAAAGTTAATTTCCAGATTTTGAGAATCATACAATGGTTATATAGGAGAATGTACTTGTATTTATGAAACACATACCAAAATTTTTAGGCATAAAGGGATGTTGTGTCTGTAAATTACTATCCAGTGATCCATAGAATATAATAATAATATGTATACAGAGAGAGAAAGAATGTAAGGCAAATGTGGGGAAATGTTAACATTTGCAAACTCTTGGGACAGGGTATATGGGAACTCTTTATACAATCTTGCAGGTTTTTTTATAAGTCTGAAATTATTACCAAATAACTTTAAAATTTTTTTAAGTTTATTTATTTATTTTGAGAGAGAGAGAGAACAAGGGTTACCTTGTTCACACGTGAGCCATGCATTGACCATGTCTTCTCCCGTCTCAGAAAAGTGTCTCCATCAATGTTGAATATCATGGCCATTTTGTCCCTTCTGTCCAGTGTCCAGAGAAAATGAGTGCGGGGAAGGGCAGAGAGAAAGGGCTCTGTTAGTGTAGAGCCCGACTTGGGGCTCAAACTCGCAAACCATGACCTGAGTAGAAATCAATCAAAAGTTGGACGCCTAACTGACTGAGCCACCCAGACACCTCTCTACCAAATAACTTTTTAATTATATAAGCCTGAACACCTAGAGTGGGAAATTATGGCTCACAGAATAGAGAACAAAAGCACGGAAAGCGGGGCATCTCAGTATGTTGTTCTTGGGTAGAGGCTTTGCACTTCATACGGTCATCAGCTTGCTCCAGGTTTCTTGTGTTCAGTAGCAACATCTAAGGGTCATCTGCTTTCTGGCAGCTCTCTAGGACATCAGCTGAGAATTTCCAGTAAGTGCAATTTTCTGATTTTTATTGCTATATGAAAGATAATGTCATCTTAGCAGAGTAACATGAATCCAAAGATCAATCCTGTGGAGTTTGACTGCTGTGATAAGGTCCTTTTTCAAGCAAGGTTTAAGTTCCTCAGATAGTTCCAAAATACCCAATCACCTGGTCTAATAAGGGTGTCTAGAAGAGGTTGGGTGGCTGGCAAGGGAATTTGGCATGTGCCTGTTTACTGATCAGACTGAGTTGATTCGGTTAATCCTTTATAACATTCAGCCAGCTCTGCCTGGAAGAGATTAGAATCCAGTATAGGTAGAGAGATCCCTAGTCATATAGGCCTGCCTGCTTGTTACCAGTTCATAGGAAGACAATCTGTGAGTTCCTGAATGGGAAGAACATGGAGTCTTAAGAACCAAGGACAGCACTTAAGGCCATGGGAACTCAAGTGTGTCCACTAATGCAGCTAATTAAAGTATCCATATTCCTTTTATTCTCTCTACATTTCTAGCTGATTAAGAGTGATAAACGCGGTGAGACTTCTACATGAGAGGTGATGCTTTACCAAACTCAAGAATAATTGCCCCAGTGAAATATGTTCCTTTGTCATGAGACACGAAGTTAGAATATCTTAAGGAGGGAATGCAAAGTGCAATAGTTCCTTAGCTGCTGGGAGTGCTGTGGCTTTTTTGACAGGGGCATGCTTCAGCTGCTCCAGAAAAGAAACCCACTCTCATCGTAAGTATCCGTAACTCATGCAGGGAGGTAATTGTGTGAAGTCTCTTTGGAAATATTCCAAGAATCTCTTAGAACATGATTCCAACATGTGCTCCACTTTTATAAGGTTTCCTGGGTTACCTTGTTCACAGGTGAGGCCTGCATTGACCATGTCTTCTCCCATCTCAGAAAAGTTTCCCCATCAGTGTTTAATATGGTGGCAAATTTGTCCCTTCTGTGATGTCCAGTGTCCATTTGAACTTTTCTGGTGCTAGTGGAGTTTGTCTTCCTGGATCTTGCAACCAATCTTTTTCATATATGATGGCATGCTTGATCCTCTCCATATGCTCATCATTCTGTTTTTAAAAGAAATCGCTGTGTAAAGACTTCAGATAGAGCAGCTTGTGAGCATAATGATTTATAAAGCATTTCCTCTAATTTGTGTGTGTGTGAGCCTCCACTTAATGACAGTAATTTCCAAGACATCAAGAAACTCACTTTTTGGTGTCCATTTTTAATAGGCACAATTGAGGAGGTAAAAATAAAAAAAGAGTATCTTTCTTTCCATGGTATTCTGAAATCATGGGCCATGAGTCAAAATGCCAGAGTGTACTGCCTGTTCCTTGCTGTGTTTCCCAAGATATTGTAACAGGTAAGCTCAGCTAGAACGTCCTGGTTTGTAAGCAGAAATGAAAAGGAATTGACAGAGCCCAGAAGTAGGGCCTTATACCTGAACGGCAGGAAAAAAGACAGAAAAGGTTTTGAGAGCCAAAGTCCACTAAGATATTTCAGTTAAACTGAGGAATTCAGCACTAGTGCAAAGAACAGTTTCAAGGCGTTCCTTCCACCTAAGCCTATTGTTTCATACAGCTTCACTGTAACTGCCATTAAGTTGAGAAGGGGGCATGGAGTAAAGAAATAAATGAAAGTTGACACTTCTATCTTGGGAAAAAAAAAATTCTTTGGCCATGATTTCTGACACAAGAAGCTGCTTAGAAGCAAATAGACCTGAATTTTCTGAGGGAATTGTATTGCCGAAAACCCACAAGCCTGGCCTGAATAAGCAAAGCCAGAAGACAACACTTGGATCTCCAGACTTGCACTAGCAGAAGTAGAATGTTAAGGCTGTAATGTCCCCAAGGAGGGCATGCTCCCTACTTCCTATGTAGCCAGGGAGAGCTATGGCTGAGGGCAGAACCAGGGTATAAAGAGAACATGGACAAGAGAATTTTTCCTAAAGAGCAAAATTGGATCTAATCTAGGAACTTCTTTTACTGCCAGGAAAGGGGGTCTTCACAATGTACATCTAGCAGGATTCCATGATTGCACTTCATGTGACTGTTTGTGATCCCCATTCTCCCTTTTCCCAATAGTTTTTATTGCAGTTTTCCTGTCCCCTCTGTCACTGCGCAGTCGGGTAGTGATGAAGTGGCAATAACTTGGCTTTCATTTTATTTTTTAAGTAGGCTTCACACCCAATGCGGACCCAGCATGGGGCTTGAACTAATGACCTTGAGATCAAGACCTGAGCTGAGATCAAGAGTTGGCTGCCTAACCAACGGAGCCAGGCACTCCTAACAGCTTGGCTTTTAGTTCGTAGGTGGCTGGACCACGAGGAAATTCATCCAGGTCAACTGGAGAAAACTACAATCCAGATTTTGATATGAATGCCACAACTGGATGGGACTTTCTTGTCATCTCCTGTGGGGGAAGGGTGAATACACTTGGTGACCAGAAAGACTGACAATCACAGAGACCTCTTGCCGTCTAATGAAAGCCATTATTCTCTGCAGGCACACAGCTAGACTTTCTCACATCCCCTTCCAATCTGGGAGTGGCCATATGACCAAGTGTACTCCAGTGTGACATGAGCAGAAGCAATGAGTACCACTTCGTGACCTAGGGGGTGATAGAGCATAGGATGGATGGGGCCTAGGGCCCAGGATAACAGCAATGAAAGAGCTGCCTCTCTGCCCTGAATATCTGCCGAGGACTGTTAGGTGAGCAAGAAATAAGCTATTTTGCTGAGTCATGTTTTAGACGTATCTGTTTCCATAGTTTAGAGACATACCCCATGAGTCATGCTTGTTCAACAAAATGATCACACATGTACATCATTTGCAAACACAATTATTAATGGTAACATACTAAACACCCTGTAACGAACTTTGGTTTTTTTCATTTAATGTCCTGGAAAGTTTCCATATGAGTACATCAGAGACCTCCTCATTTTTCTCTTCTTTCTTTTTTGCTTTTTTGAGAGCTCAAGGACCACACTATTTAACCAGCTCCCTGCTGATAGACATTTGGGCTGTTTCTGATCTTTTGCTAGCGTCACATGTTTAAGTTCTTTCAGTTGGTACTCTACAAACACAAGATATAGATCAGCTTCATGTTCAGCATGATCCAGTTTCTGTCTCTGATGCACGACTTGACTTGGCTTCTTTTCGCCAAATTGCAAAGCTAATTATGTGACAGTATTGATTGTCTGTGGCACACTGTTATAAATTGTATGTTGAAAAATACACTCTGGACACCTGGGGTCTTTTAAGGGCCCAACTCTTGATCTCAGCTCAGGTCTTGATCTCGGGGTCGTGAGTTCAAGCCCCGTGTTGGTCTCCACGCTGGGCATGAAGCCAGCTTAAAAAAGAGAAAGAAAGAAAAAGAAACTCAAATGGCTATAAGTCAAATATTGACACTGCTGAGAGGAATATGGCATGGTGGTTACCAGCATGACAGCCCTGGGTTCAAATCCCAGGTCTGCTCCCTATAACACGTAACTTAACCTTGGGCATGTTAGTTAACTCCTTATAAGCATGTTATCTCACTTGTAAAATTGTGGTTATTATGAGGATTAAAGGAGAAGGTAAGTGAAGTGATAAGTGTAAAATAACTATCAGTAAATAAATACTGTAGATTTTTCCTTAATAGAGCATTTTTCTAATTACCAAAGAAAGCAAAAGTTGAACTTGAGTCTGAGGATAGGACATGCATCATAAATGTATTTCTTCTTCTTCTTTTTTTTAAATGTGTATTTGTTTGTTTTGAGAAAGAAAGGGATAGGGAGCATGCGCACATCAGGGGAAGGGCAGAGAGAGAGGGAGAGAGACTCTCAAGCAGGCTACCTGCTCAGCACTGAGCCCAACGCAGGGCTTGATCTCAAGACCGTGAGATCATGAACTGAGCCTAACTCAAGAGCCGGACACTTATCTGACTGAGCCACCTAGGCACCCCATAAGTATCTTTATTTAAAAAAAAATTTTTTTTGGACTACTTATTTTTGAGATGGGGGGAATGGGCAGAGAGAGAAGGAGACACAGAATCTGAAGCAGTCTCCAGGCTCTGAGCTGTCAGCCCAGAGCCCAACGTGGGGCTTGAACCCACAAACTGTGAGATCATGACCTGGGCTGAAGTCAGACGCTTAACCGACTGAGCCACCCAGGCACCCCATAAGCATCTTTATTCTTAAGGTGGGAATTGTTTTTCAAAAGATTAAATCATCATTCAATTTTCTTTCGAAATGATTTTCTTTTACATACTTTCCTGCTACTTGGGTAGTTTCTTTTTAAATTCTACCACTGACATCTTCTCATGTCAGTAGAAAATATTGACTTGATTGTTTATAGTGGCTATAACCATTGTTTTGATAGCTATTCATTTTTTAATAAGGGGAAAGCCCTCAAATCTTATGACTATTCATTTGAGTTTTCTATCTAACTATTAGAGTTCAATTATAGTGGGTCAGGGCTTATACTGCAGGTTCTGGAAATTCACTTATTACGATGTCATAATTGACAAAAACACAGAGGCCTCATTGCTTTGCAGAGAAAAAGAATGATAGAAAATACATGCAAATGTAAATGCCATTCTTCTAGCACTTGAATTCCAGAAGTGAAACTGGAGGGCTGAACTGTCCATATTAGGAAATGATTGGTGGCTTGGTGACCACACAGTTAAGCTAAGTATTTTGCTTTTAGGGGGTGGGTGACATGGAAGAGAATTGGTCACGAGGATATTGTTATTAGATCAGTGAGATTTATAACCACCCTATATTCTTCCAACATAATCCTAGTGCAGTTAGAAGCATTATAAAATCAAATGTTCACTTTAATTGGAGAGACTTGAAAACCCAGCTCAGTTTTTAAAGATGAAGTTATCTGTCATTCCCTGAAATTGCAGCAGGTTAAAAGCCCACGTTTGAATCAGGGGCTCCTGGGTGGCTTAGTTGGTTGAGTGTTTGACTCTTGGTTTTGGTTTGGGTCATAGTTCCAAGGTTATGGGATTGAGCCCTGTGTTGGGCTCTGAGCTGAGTATGGAGCCTGCTTGGGATTCTCTCTCTCTCCCTCTCCGCCATTTACTCTCTCTCTCTCTCTCTCTCTGTCTCTCTCTCTCAAAAAAAGACAGGTTTGAATTAAAGCATTCAACATGTGCTTTTGCTATGAAGCAGTACATGAAGGTCTGGGATACAGACAATCTTTCAACCTCTCTGGCATTGAATATATTTCACCCTTGTAAAATATCTGGAATTCCCATTATAGTATACTCCATTTTCTTTAGCTAAGAATCAGGGATAAAAGGGCAGTAAGCTGGCAACAGGAACATGCTGTGTCATGTGCTTTGTGGTGGCAATAAAGACACGATGAGCCCGGGACCCAAACACCTCAAACCTAATAAAAGAAGTGCTCTCCACCCTCTGCCTGAGAAACTCCTTTTCTCTACCCTATATTTAGGAAACTTCTTTTCCACTGAAGTTTCTCTAGGAGACCTTGCATCATCTGAGCCCATGTTTCCAAAATACTTACCTCCATAAATTCTCTATACTTTTTTTCCTGAAATTGACAGTTTTTTTTAAATTCAGAGAGGACAAGAGTCCTGGCCAACCTTAAAAATAGAAAATGCACATTACTGTTCTTGATAACTCAACATTCAGTGTTGGGGCTTGGAAAGAAAGATTATTTTGATGGATATAAAGCCCCTGGGCATGTGTAGGTGTCTGTGGACACATTTACAGCACCTGGTTGGCTCCATGATTCTCCCAGCCGACCAAGTTCACTGCCAGGTCAACTTCAGCTCAGGTGCCCTCTCCTCTTAGACTCACCAGCACTTGATGGTGTCTGGCTTATCAGAACTCTGTTGGGTGGGGGGCCAGATGGCTCCCAAAAAGCCCCAACCAGAGGCACAGATGGCTTGAACTGCCTCCTGCTGCCTTTGCTCTGCCAGTCTGTGGGACTACCGAGTGCTAGAGCCACCACAGAAATCTGGATGGAGTTTGCAAAGACAGTTTTCCATTAAGTATCAAGGAGAGTGAGGTGATCTAATGTTTTCAAAGGTGAGTGAATCACTTTGGGATTGGCCTTTTTATTTGCTTTAGAGGTCTGACTTGTTCTATTCCTAGGTGAAGGAAAGAACAATAGAGTCAAGGCAGTTCATCAGAATGTTGGCAAAACCCAAAGCCACGGGACTGGAAAGGGCTTTTGCAGTGGAAGCAGGTCGAAAGGGAATGTGGTGAGATAGCAGCTACCTACAGAAGCGTGCTGGCTGTCCACCACCAGGAGCCCTTATTACTTTGAAGATGTTCTCCAAGCTCAGCTTTGGGCCACAGTAATTAGGTGCTGGCAGTCCCCCAGAGTTGACCGGCTTGTGGGAGCTGACACACCATGTAACCCAAGTCATCAGACACCAAATAACAATTTTCTGATTCAAAACATAAACAGTCCTATAAAAGAGAAGACTGAAGAGTCAGCCTGATGGCATCCCCCAGCCTCCTATAGGAAAACACGCTGGACAATGAAAGCTCCATCAGGCCGCAGATGACATTATTGGTGCCTCCACCTCCATGACGAGGTCTCCTCAGGAATGCATGGACTTGATCCACCTCCTTTCATACGCTCTTGGCCAATCACACTCTTTCTGTACACACGTTAATGACATTTACTCAGCAGTGGCTATACACATGCTCTTATATAGCTCCTGAGGCTATACCTTGATCTTGGGACAAAAGGAAACCTTAATCATCTAGTTACATTTTAGTTTTCCAAGGCATTAAAGGTACAGTAAGTAACTGCAGAACAGCCCCTCCTGCCTTACTGTATCATTGTGTCCCCCTTTTGTGGGGCCAATACAAGTTGAAAATATAATCACCGGTAATTTCAATGGAAAAATATTTTATGTTTCTTGAGTCCCCCAACTGACACCCACTCATGTTAAAATACCAAATCTCATTAAGAGAAACACAACTACATCAATAATTAATATTGGCTATCATAAACACAAACTGAAGCCATTCTTTTCTTTACTAGTTATGATTAATTGCATTATTATTCTGTGATGTGACCATTTCTCTGTTGTTGCTTAGCTTTTATGCCCTAACATTTAAGATTAAATTTATAATAGGACACACATAAAAATGATACCCGATACGTATACAATTCAACCTTTATTTAAAAAAAAAAAGTATAAAATCAATGAAAACCATGTTATTAGTTTTACCAGACAAGTTGAAATACAGCAGACAGGACATGTAAGATCATGCCTGCTGTATATAAGCAAAACAATGAGAAATCAGATGAGAGAACATAAGGTAACACACTAACTTTGTGAAGATGATGCATGCTGATTATCTTCTTTAGGTGCTAAGCAGCTCCAAGAAGGACACCCAAACAAATCCAGCCCAAAAGATGCAAAGAAACGACCTGGGTATCCGTTATCTTTTATTGTGAAACAGACCACTTCACAACTTATTGCTTTAACTTTAAAACAATAAACATTATTTTTCACTGGTCTCTGGGTCCACTGGGAGTTTCTCCTGGTCTAGGCCAGCACAACTGGACTTAGATAGTCTACAATGGCCCGGCTCATATCTCTGGTGGTTGGCAGGCTAGTTGATCTAATGGGCCACACTCATAGATTTGGCAATTGGTTAGACGTCAGATGAGGTGTTGACCTTGTGTTTCTCATCACCCATCAGTCACCCAAGAGTTTTTCACAAGATGGTGGAAGAGTTCCCAGCACCAAGAGAGAGCAAGGTGCTTACCAGATTCACAAGCACTTTTTAAGAATCCCCATGTGTCAGATTTGCTAATATCCCATAGAACAAAGCAAGCCTCGAATCAAAGAATGGGGAGAGACCATACCTGTTGATGGGAGAAGCTGAAAAATACCAAGGCTATTCTCTTCAATCTACTATACCTTGGAAGCCAAAATAGAGAGATAGAATGATATTTCCTTTAACCAGAATGGATGATTATCTCAGGGTTGAAACATATTTCTATGGGGAGGACTTTTCTGTTTTAACTACCAAGGTCATCTAGTAAGGCTGCCCTCTTGGGTCTGCTACTACACCTGAGGCAAAGAGATGAAACCAAAGAGGTAGGCAGAGGTTAGGGCTCTGTAGGTTACATGAAGGAATTTCAGTCTTGATCCCAAGAGCAATGGGAAGCCGTAGAGCACTTTAAGTAGAGATAAGATCACTTGGGCTGCAGTGAGGACAGTAATTCTAGAAGCTTTTCCAGGAAGGGGAATAGTGAGATAAGCCTTTAGTCATAGAACATGGGGTCAAGGGAAAGGGTTGGTTTTTTGTTTTTGTGTTTTTTTTTTTTCTAAAGAAAAAGATGGTTGAAACTAGAGCTCGATTGAATACTGTTGGAAGAATCCAGTATTCAAGAGGTGAGAGGGAGAGCTCTGGGTATTGGGAAGGGAAACTCGAGCATGCATGCAATGTTTGGCTTTAAAAAATCATACAATAAAATTGACTATATTTTTTATATAGTTTCTATTTTCTATTGTATAGTTTAACACATCCATAGATTCACACAACTGCCACCAAAATCAGGATAGAGTATTTCCATCTTCCCAAACCCTCCTTTTTGCTGTCCCTTTATTATTTTATTTGAGAGACTGAGTGAGAGAGAGAGAGAGCTGGGAAGAGGGGAGAGAGAGAAAGAGGGAGAGAATCTTAAGCAGGCCCCATGTTGAGCGTGGAGCCCAAGTTGGGGCTCGATCCAATGTCTCTGGGATCATAACCTGAGCTGAAACCAAGAATTGGACACTCAGCCGAGACACCCTGGTGCCCTTTGTTGTCCCTTTATAATTAATTACTCCTCTGCCCCTAATTCCTGGCAACCACTGACTTATTCTCCACCCCTATATGTTTATCTTTCAAGAGCATCATTTTCAGACTAGCTTCTTTCTTTCAACATAATGCCTTTATCATTAGTTGTTATAATGCCAAGTTGTTTGGTAGATCAACACCTCACCCTTTTTTTTTTTTTTTTATTGCTGAGTACTATCCCATTGGGGCAGCTTCTGATAGCATTCCTCAGGTCAGAAAATGGTTTCACTATTCTACCAGTTATTGGGCCAAAAACCTTGGTTTCATCCTTGATTCTCTTCTCCAACCTACATATCCAATCCATCAGTAAATCCTGGTGGCTTTACTTTCAGAATAGACCTGGAATTTAACTACTTACCAGTTTCTTTGCTGTCATCTAGTTCAGGCCACCATCATGCTCTGCCAGGACTAGTGCTTCCACTCTTACCCCTCCACCCTCAGTCTATTCTCCACACAACAGCTAGAATGAGACTTTTAGAGACTTAAATCTGATCAAGCCACTCTTCTACTCAACTCTCCAGTGGTTTCAATGTTAACAACCCAAAGTTGTCACCATGGCCTAAAAGGCCCTGCCTGATTGGGCCCCTGGCTACCTCTCAGATCTCTTTTCCTGCCACTCTCCCCCTCACTCATTCTGTACCAGTTATAGGGGTCTTCTTGCTATTCTGTTAGCAAGTCAAGTATGCTCCTGCCTCAGAGTGTTTGAATCTTCTGTCTCCTCTGTCTGGAACATTCCTTTTCTAGGTATCTACAAGTCAACTCCAGTTTCTGCTAATCAGTCCTTCTCTGACTGACATCTAAAATAGCAGCTACCTGATACCACTGTCTAACCCTTTCTCTGTTTTGTTCTTCATATAGCACATATATATTTGTTTTTCTGTCTTTCAACACTAGAAAAATCTTTTAGGACGAGGGATTTTTGTGTTCACCACTTAACAAACACCTAGAGAGGTGCCTTGCCTGGCATATGGTGGTAGTTCAACGAATATTTTTTATTTAATTCGTTATAGGAGGAAGAGACAGAATAGGAACACATGTAGACTTCAGGATTTTAGGGCATTCTGCATTTATTTCATCTTATTTTAATTCCAGTATAATTAACATACAGTATTAGATTACTTTCAGGTGTACAATATAGTGACTCAGCAATTCCATACATCACCCAGTTCCCATCATGACAAGTGCCCTCCTTAATCCTCATCATCTGTATCATCCATCCCCTCCTGCGCCCCCCCTCCCCCGTTAGCATCAGTTTGTTCTCTATAGTTAAAAGTCTGTTTCTTGGTTTGTGTCCCTTTTGTTCCCTTTTACTCTTGTTTTGTTTCTTAAATTCCACATATGAGTGAAATTATATTGTATGTCTTTCTTTGCCTGACTTATTTCACTTAGCATCATACTCTCTAGTTTCATCCACACCGTTGCAAATGGCAATATTTTGTTCTCTATTATGGCTGAATAATATTCCATTGTGTGTGTGTGTGTGTGTACACATACCACATCTTCTTTATCCGTTCATCTATCAATGGACACTTGGGCTGTTTTCATAAATCGGCCATTGTAAACAATGCGGCAATAAACATAGGGATGCATGTATTACTTTTAATTAGTGTTTCTGTATTTTGGTGTATAAGGCATTCTACACTTTGTTACTTATACAGTAAGATAATCAGGGGAAGGTGTATGGGAAGTGTAGGGTTACAGATTTGCAAAGATAGTGGGCAGCAAATTAACTAGAAAAATATTATAATGAAATTTCCAGGCACTAAAAAATTTCAGAGCCCATTTATGGTTGAAATTAATAAGCTAGTGATGCCAGTCTGTTCAGCAGGACAATTTTCTATGACCTACTGCAGGAATACAGAGGCATGTGGGTCCATCTAGGGTGGAGGGCTTAGTTGGAGAAAAAGGGCGTGGCAGGCAACTTCAGGAGTAAGAGCCAGATTGTAATGGTATATCCTTGTATCTAAGACGCCTAAGAAGGGAAATGAAGAATGCAGACTACGGGGAGGCTTTCAACCTATTCGAGGTACCGATAAAATGAAAAAAGTTCTGAACAAGTTTTTCAGCAGTCAAGGTGAAAGGACATCAGGTTGCAACTGGACAGAGGATGTTCCAATTACTAATTTGTGATACGATAACGTTTCTGGTGACAAGGTCCATGGTTTTGACTGAGATTGGGAGGCTGATGTAAGGGTCAATAAAGATGAGGCCCAGGTACTAACAGGTAGTTTGACTTAAATGGTCAAGATGGAAGATAGAGGAGAGCAAGTTAAAACACGAGCTGGATGCACAAATAAACATGATTTCTTAGAGACGGTTATATAGGTGGCAAAGTCTTAAGAGTAAGTGTCCGCAAAGCAAAGGTTTTTACAAGAGGTGACCGTATTCCGCACATAGCACCCCCCCCTTTTTGAACCTGCGAAGTGAGACTACTAGTTCATGTGAGGGGGTTCCAGAGGATGCAGTATTCTCCGAAGACAACCAGGTCTCAGTCCAAGACGTTCAGAGAAAACTCATGTGGAAGCGGGAATCTCAGGGGAAAATCGGTTTGAAAGCAGGTGGTAGGGAAGGGGTCGGAAAGCAGAATAAAAACACGGACACCTTTCGTCCTTTATTTACCTTCCTACCAACCTGACGCCGCGCCACAATCTCCGCGAACAGAAAACAGGCAAAGAGGGAACGCAGACCTGCTCTTTTCAACTCCGCGCGGAAGCCCCCACACCGGAACGCCGTGGGGCCCGCGCTTTCCCATTGGCGGAACCTTNAGCCCTGGGAGGAGACCCGAGGCGCCCTGCAACCATTAGGGTGATTTGAGATAAAGAGATGGGAAGAGTAAGGGCCCCCCGGGAACTGAGGGCGACGATAGGTGGGGTTGGGGCGATCGAAGAAGAGCCAGCGGATTGGCTGGGAGGGCTTGGTAGAGGTAAAAGTGATAGGGCTGGATTGGGGGGTATAATGAAGGGGGGTGGCGGAACCAAGGGAAGGAGGTGTGGGGCTTGAAGGGGCCGGGGCCAGAGGGATCCGGCAACTAAGGTAGCGGGAATGGTAGGGGAGGCCGGGTTCAAAGCTGCAAGCGGTCCGTTGCGCCGGGCTTGGTGGTCCGGGAACTTTAGGGGAAATGGGGGAGGGGGCCGTGTGAAGGGATGAACTGGCTTAGATTTCTGAGACACAAGTTTTCTAAATGCAGGCAGGTGGCATTGTTGTTTGGATCTTTCTGCTTAGGGACAGGGGGTCGACGGGCTCTTTGGGGGAGGGTGTGTGTATTGAGTTGTGGAACTGAGTCATTTCAGTCTTACTAAAGAGGCTGTGCGACACCTCCCCGTCTGCTGGGGACAGTATACTGAGAAGATGGTGCCACAGGACAAGAAGCAGTTATTCAGTGACTGGCAGGACTCAGTCGAGAAATTATTCCTCTTGTGATTGACTTAAGTGATGATAATGAAAATTAAAACGACCACCGAATTATTTGCTTTATTCTTTCGTTTAATTTTTTTTTTTTTTGACGCCAGTTGTTTTTATCCTAAGTGAATACTTTTGCCAACTGGATTTAATGTGGGTGTAAATCTTTTCATGTTGTTACACTATAAAAAGGGCTAAAGCTGCAGGCGCAACTCACACTTTCTCAAGTGCCAAGAGAGGAAGTAAAGGCAGTAAGAGGCAAATTGGAATTTGAATCTTTCACAAAATACAAAAGGCAAAAGCAGTGCTTCTCAGATAAACGGGAAAATGAGAATTCTTATCTGCTTTTTTGGTCTTGCTTTAAAAATTGTACCTTTTCCCGCTAACTCGTTAAAAAATTAGAAATTCAAACAGTTTTTACTGCTAGGGATGTGATTACTTACTTCCCCATGAATTTTTGAAGATGCTGAAGGCATTTAGGTTTTTTTTAATCTTTATACTCAGCTCGAATACAGTGAAACAATGCAAATATCAAGTCCCAACCTGTGTACCAGCTTCTTTCATGTGATGACAACATTGTACTCCATGTTGAAAGTCCTGTTCACCTAAAATTTGCCTGAGCATAGTAATCTATTCAGTTATGGGGAAACGTAACTCATATGAGGTTTGTGGGGGGTGGAGATCTGGAGAGGAGGAAGAGAAAGAGGGAGCTAGCGGAGAAGAGGGATGTGTTTGGAGACTGGTAAGAATGCTGATAAACCTGCCCCCTGAGTACTTATGGCCTGAAAGCCTTTTCTTTTTGGTATTTGTCATAGAATATCATAGTAGAAGTGAATCCAAAAGAAAAGGGTTGTGAAGAGATTTCCTTTGCCGCTTATAAAAAAAAAAAAAAGCATTAACTTGTTGTTTGGACAATATTGATATCTGTTTCAATTTAATTAACTTTAAAATCTCCAGGGGAATTCCTCTACTGTTTGTTTTTTGAATGACCACTGCAATTTGAAACTCTTGCCTCCTTGCGTATTTCTTTCATGTTGTTGAAATTGGATTCTTTTTGAGGCCATAATGTACAGTTAACATGGCTCAGCCCCCTTGAGAAGCAGGCTGGCAATTTGATCTGGGAAATTTGAAAAGTCTAAACGTAAGAGCCGTTTGCTAGGTTCTGCTTTTATACGAGAGAACTCATTCCGTCTGCTTGATTGCTCTGTGTTTAGCTTGGATGGTACTTTCTTTCTCCCATGGGCCTGGGAACGTAAACAGAGTTCTCTCAGGACCTTCTTTCCTTTCTTCTTGTGGTTTCGTACTCACAGCCTTTGTGCAGTGCAAACCCAGTTGCCTTTTCACTAATAAACTGGCTAATGTTCGATAATGTTCGAGAGAGAAAGATCAGAACACAGAAGTTCACAGGCTAGATATTGTCTGGATTTACTTCTTTTTAGATCCACGGTAGTCCACCACTGCTGAGATGCATCCCGTATTTCCTCTCTTAAATCCCGTTCTTCTTCACTCCATCCCTTCCAACCCCTCTCCCCCCAACTCCCCTATTCCTCTTTTTTTAATTTTTATTTATTTTTAATTTTTTTAATGTTTATTTTTATTATTGAGAGACAGAGAGAGAAGAGCATGAGCATGGGAGGGACAGAGAGAGGGGGAGACACAGAATCCAAAGCAGGCTCCAGGCTCTGAGCTGTTAGCACAGAGCCTGATGCGAGGCTTGAACTCCCGAGCGGTGAGATCATGACCTGAGCTGAAGTTGGACGCTCAACTGACTGAGCCACCCAGGCTCCTCGTTCCTCTTAAAACCCAGGCTTAGGAGTATATATTTAGTGTTCAGAACTCACACCCTTTACTGGAAAAAAGAAAGTCTTTTAATACCTGTTATACGTTCTTTCCCCCCTTGTTTCTCCTTCTTTGTGGTTTCTGTTAATCACTTAAGGTTCGGACCCAGTGTGCCCGCTGGGCTGTGCTCAGGTTCAGAGCCATGCCAATTGGTGGGTGAACCTTGAGGCAGTGATGGAGCCACTGCAGCAACAGAAGCAGCCACCGCCGCCTCCGCCACCGCCGCCCCCACCCCCACACCTGGCTCCGCTGCAGATGGACGCCAGAGAGAAGCAGGGACAGCAGATGAGGGAAGCCTCATTCTTATACACCCAGAAGCTGGTCACGCAGCAGAGTCTCCTTTCTGCCCCCCCTGGAAGGTCTTCTGGCAGCCCCGCCCTGGGCCCCCTGGCCAGAATTCCACCAGCCACAGCCACAGCCCGAGCGTTTGAACGGAGCAACGTGAACTCAGAGCCTGAGGAAGAGGAAGGGGGTCTGGAAGATGAGGAGGGGGATGATGAAGTTGCCGAGGTGGCTGAGAAAGAGGCCCAGGCTCCTTCAAAGTATTTTCATGTGCAGAAAGTAGTTCGCCAGGACCCCCGAGCGGCACCTGTTTCTGCCCTGCTTCCGGCACCCGGGCTTCCGCTGCGTGGACAGCAAGCAAAAGAAGACCATACCAAAGATGCTTGCAAGGCTCCACCTTCGGTCTCCACAGTGGGACAGCCGAGCTGGAATCTGGATGAGCAGCTCAAGCAGGTGAGTCTCTGTGGTACAGGGGGTCATTTGTTCCTCCTAAAGGCTGGCAGAGAGGGGTACCACGGGGGCCGGGTCTCTGCCGGTCTATGCCGTCTCACCCCACTTCGGTGACCCAGCGGTCTCACTGTAAGTAGACTCTGAATTGTTTTTCTCATGCTTGTGTCTTTGAAACGGGCAAGTTACTCCTCATATAGTTTCGCGTTGGATGTGAAAGAATGTCAGTACAGTCTCTCTTTAGAAAGGAAGGATGAGAGGGGCGCCTGGGTGGCTTAGTCGGTTGGGCGTCCGACTTTCGCTTGGGTCATGATCTCGCGGTTCGTGGGTTCGAGCCCCGCGTCGGGCTCTGTGCTGACTGCCAGCTCAGAGCCTGGAGCCTGTTTCAGTCTGTGACTCCCTCTCTCTCTGACCCTCCCCTGCTCACGCTGTCTCTCTCTCTCTCTCCTAGAAATGAATAAAACATTTAAAAAAAAAAAAAAGAAAGGAAGGATGAGGTTGCAACAGTGGTATGAGGGTCATCTAAAAATGCGACGCGTGACTCTCATTACAGTTTTTGTACTTTAGGAAAAGAACAATAATCTTGCCTAAGACCGTTTCTTAGCCCCAGGCTAACCCAGGATCATACTCTTTAAGGACAGTTTTGTTGTTTTTGCAGTTCAGTACCGCTGAGAAGAAACACTTGTGTTTTGTATGTTTTCCAACAAAGAGTATTGTAGACACGATTTTGTTTCACCCTTACACCACCCCCTTTGAAACAGGAAGAGGTAGACCTCAAAATTCCAATTTTAGCCAAGGTAAGCTGAAGTGATTTTCAAGGGGTGTTTGAGACAGGGGTAGGGGCAGAGAGGGAGAGAGAGAGAATCCCAAGTAGGCTCCACGCTCAGCACAGAGCTGGACATGGGGCTTGATCTCACAACCGCAAGATCATGACTTGAGCCGAAATCAAGAGTCAGACACTTAACCGTCTGAACCACCCAGGTGCCCCAAGCACAAGTGATCTTCAAACATGACTGAGCACCACAGTCATCCTGTAAGCTTTAAAAAATACAGTTCCCAGTGTCTTAAAGAATTATATTTGGGAGGACGTCTGGGTGGCTGAGTCAGTTAAGTGTCTGACTCTTGATTTTGGCTCAGGTCACGCATGGTCTCACGGTTTGTGAATTCCAGCCCTGAGTCGGGCGCTGTGCTGGCAGCGCAGAGCCTGCTTGGGATTTTCTGCTCCTTTTCTCTCCTCGTTCTCTGCCTCTCCCCCTGCTTGCCTGCACTCCCTCTGTCTTTCAAAATAAATAAACATTAAAAATAAAAAGGAACTCTCTTTGGGTGAAGCCTGAGGAATCTGTGTTTTCAGCCAAGCCTTTAACTTCTAATTCCTCTTCTCTTCCTGACCTACAGTGCAGTTTTTCCTCACCCCCAGAAAGGGAGTGTTGATGGATCGTTCCAGGTTCAGTGACTTGTTGGTGCTTAGACAGGGAGTTCGTCGTGATCAAAGCCAGTAATATCTGGGTACTCCCCACAAGTGCATGCTCTTCATGTGGCCCCGTGGTGCTCTTTGGAAATGAGTTATAAAGAGCTGTGGGGGTTCACAGGGCAACTGAGAAGTCCCGTAAGAAAGGGCCTTTGGAACCTCAGAAATCGGCGGCTTTGAACCAGGGAGCCCTGTGTAGCTAGCTGGTCTGCGCTTTACCACAGCAGTGTCTCAGTATATTCCAGAGCCTGCAAGGTGGGGTTCAGTTCCACTTGTTACCCCTGGGATCCTTTAGTAGGGCTCTCAGTCTGTGAGCCTGTGTCCTTTCATCTGTGCAGTGCAAGCAGGCATACCTCCTGAGGGCGGTGTGAGGATGGACTGAGCCAGCTAGTCGGAGGGCTCTGGGCGCTCGCCTGCCCACGGAGCACCACCCCCCACCGCAGCCACCGGGGGCCCTGGAGCAGGCAAGAGGTCCAGGTGCCCCAGGTGTTCCCTCAGATCCCCGGGAGGGAGGGAGTGGCGGGGCCAGGCTGGGGCTCAGAGAGTCCCCGCTTCCACGACAGCGGCCAGGTGGCCGCCAGCCCAGACCCGCCTCCTGGCCTATCGCTTTGGTTTAGCAAAACAGCTGTGAGCCGCCGCAGCCCCCGCGCGGCCTGGCTGCTGGCAGAGTTCCCTGNGGGAAGGGGCAGGCCCGGGGCGGCGGGGCTGCCCCTGCCTTGGCAGCTGGCCAGCCCCTGCGTGTGTGCGGTCGTTCCTAGAAAGTGCAGCCGCGTGCGAGGAACAAGTGGAGCTCCAGAGCCTGTCTGTCTTCAGGAAGTGTAGCAGGTGTTGAGGTCAAGCCATTAGAGCTTTGAAAAAAGAGACTCTTCCGAGCCAGCGTGTGCACACACACACGGATG
Organism: Crocuta crocuta; assembly: GCF_008692635.1. NCBI lineage: Eukaryota > Metazoa > Chordata > Mammalia > Carnivora > Hyaenidae > Crocuta > Crocuta crocuta. Next base: position 726,231 of record NW_027527920.1, on the reverse strand, counting down.
CCCGGTGGCAGGCACCCAGCGCCGTGCTCTGGGCGGGGCGGCCCCAAGCCCACACAGCTCAGTGCTCGGGGTCTGGCTATTGGTCTCAAAACCCTTTTGAGTTCATTTGAAGTTTCTGAGACATCCGCACTAATTATGGACTGCCTGGCAGAGAGCACCTGCCAGAATGTTTTACAAACAGCAGTGTAGCCAAGGCCTAATGTCGCACCCTGAATTTCCCGTCCCTTCCCCTTGGAGTTGGAGACCAAGAACTGGCGAGGGAAAAGCTCAGATGCATACCTTTTCCTTTCGAGTTTAATTTTAGAAAATTGCTTTGGTCTGTGCCCTCCTCCTCTGTCTAATCCTGCCTTTAAATACATCTTTTTTTAAGATTTATTTATTTTTGAGAGAGACAGGGTATGAGTAGGGGAGGGAGAGAGAAAGAGGGAGCATCCGAAGAGAGGGAGAATCTGAAGCAGGCTCCAGGACTTGAGCTCACAAACAGCCAAGATCATGCCCTGAGCCGAAGTCGGATGCTTAACCTACTGAGCCACCTGGGGGCTCCTATTCTTGCCTTTAAAGAAGTAAATAATGTGCTTGGGATTGAAAAAACTTTTTAAAAAAGTTTTGCTTAGAACAGGAGTGCTGAAAAACTATCCTTGAGGAGAGCCTGTAGGAGCCATCACAGAGCATGAAACTAGCTTCTTTATTGTTCAGTCTTCTGTTTCTGATGTAGTTCACTTGTAGAGAGCAGGAATTGGGCATCCCCTGCTCCAGCAGCAGTTACAGAGATGTTCTACAGGTAACACAAAATGATCTCATTATTAATGCGTTGCAGTAGCCATTTTGTTCTTTTACACAACAGACTTTTACTTCTTTGGGGGGACGGACTGAGCTCCATGGACTCCATGTCCCTCTCAGGACGCTCACAGTCTAAGCAGAGGCCGTGTTGAAACCTCTGGGAGGTCTGGGTCTTGGGTGGCAGTAATTTCACTCTGTCCTAAGTCAGCCAGAGCCCAGCTGCCCAGTCTTAGCGAGGCTGCAGATACTTTAAAGCGAGGTTTTGTTTCAGACATTCACACCCGAAGGTAAAAAAGTTAATTTTGACAACAGCATAGCTAGCACAGCTTGGGAAACCAGCAGGAGCACGCAAGTCTCTTACAAGACTTTGGGGGCTTGGGCCGGCAGGCATCTTCCAGGCCAAAAGCAGAATTTAAAAAGCCCGAGGACTCCACAGATTATCTTTTGTTCTATAGTCCCTTTCTTAGAACATGTGAAGTCAAAATAATTTAATGGATTCTCCTTAAAGAAACTCTTAGAAGAGAATTGCTTCTTAAGGCCTGGATCGTTAGACAGATGTAGTTTTCTCTGACCCCGGAGTGATGGGAAGATGGATAATGCCATTGAACCAAGCATTCTAAAGCCCATCAGATTTCGACGAGCAGAGTAAATAATTGTAAAACAAGGCAGCAGACAAAGAGCTGAGTGTCCCTTCTCTCAAGGGAGATCAGTAGAGCCCTGTCAGCATACAACCAAGTGGGGGCTGTTGCTGGCCTATTAGGGGTGGTCTCTCCTCCTGGGAAGAGGGTAGTTCAGGCAATACAGGCTTTGTCTGTCTTGAGCCTGTTAGTGGAGCCAGGAGTTTTCCAGAAGAGTGTAGACTCCCTCCCAGAGAATAGAAAGATGAGCAATGGCTTGATAGGTGTGGGGGAGCCGAAGTGTATGGGTCTGATTTTCGGCCTCCTTTGGCGGTCACCCCGGTTACCAGTGTGGGAAGGACGAAGGATGGCTGAGTGCTTGGTCTCCAGAATCTGTTACTAAGAGTTCCTTAAAGTAGTAAGGAGCCATTTCTTGGGCTAGGCCTCTTTTTCTCAGGACATGCCTGCATGTCTTTGGAACATTTGATGTTTTTTGTAAAGACTGTGCAAACTCTTGCCTGAAAAACAAATAAGGTCATAAGCTTTCCTCACTTTCTTGGTAGGTCTGTCTTGTGTGCCCTTAGCTTCTGCCATCACAGTGGAATCCAACCAGTGGTTCTGAATTGAGGTCAGTCTTCCCCTACCCTGCTCCCAGAGGTTGTTGGGCGTCAGGAGACATGTTTTGGTTGTCGGGACTGGGGTGGGGGAGATGTGCTACTTGCATATAGGGAGTAGGGGCCCTACTGCTAAACATCCCGTACTGCACAGGACGGTCCCCCACAGCGAAGAATTACCTGGTCCCAAATGTCACTGGTACCATATTGAGAAACCCTGCTTTATGGTGTGTGATTGGAAACAATGTACGCAGAGCCTTCCTCAGACGCCACCCTACACCCTGTTTCTTTGTGTTTTGGTCTTGGTCACTGAAGAGTTTGTCAGCCTAAAGTTTTTGTCACTTCTACTTGCCATATCTGTGTTGAGTTCATGTCTTTCCCCATAGTCACCTGGGTGGCCAAACTGTCACTTAGGAGAGGATTGAGACCTAGAACTTGTACTGTCTGGTTTGTTTCTACCAGGGGTGCTTCCAGCCTAGCGTTCCGTGATGTCTAAAAATGTCTGTGGTGATTTGTGAGACAGCTTGGTTGCCCTTTTGGACATTAACCCCAAAAGGGTAAGGCATATGTACTGAGCAAACTTGTTCATTCGTAGCAGATTTAATTAGTAAATGAGCATTGGTTTTAGAGACAGAAGATGTGGCTTTAGATCCTAGCTTCACTGCTTGCTTGGGACAGGTGTCCTAGCCTCTCGCTCTGAACCTGTACACACATGTGTCTGTCCCACAGGATGGTAATCCTCTCCCACCATGTTCAGTGAGCAGTTGTACAGATATTACCAAGGCGGGCAAAGATTAGACATGTGAAAGATCTTTGTAAAATTTATACCATCATACAAGGGTTGGGTCAGATTGTCATTAGCACCGAGATGCTTTTTGAAGTTTTTGCTACCCATGTAAGTAAAATGCTCCATGAATCTTAGATACTGCTCTACAACAATTCCTTTTCAAGTTTCCTAGAGTTGTAGCCAAACTACAGTGTTCTGGAGTTCTCTGAAACATTTCAGGATAATGTCCTCTGAAGCCATTGCACTTTTTTTTTTTAATCAGCACCTTTAAAAAACCTTGTATTTTCTCTTTGTTGAGAAACCATTGCACTTTTGAAGCTGTTTCTTTCTACATTAAAATAGGGATACATGAGGGGCGCCTGGGTAGCTCAGTCAGTTAAGCATCCGGCTCTTGATCTCAGGGTCGTGACTTTGGGTCCCACATTGGGCTCCACATTGGGCAGGGACACTACTTAAGAAAAATTGGGATATGTGCATATTTCTTCTTTAGGTAGAACTAAGCTTTATTTATGTTGAATTCTTATAAATCCATGGTAACAACTTAAGTTAGCTCCTTACTGTTCTTCCCCACCAGTGTGTTTACCCTCCACATGTGTCTGAGATCCTGTCCCCTTCTAATTCTCAGGGACTTGCTCCATCAGAAAAAGGACTATTTCTTTGGACTCGCTGACTTCTGAAGCCTTTTTCCACATTCACACGTGTTCTGCTATCTCCCAAATTTAAAAACAACAATGACAAAAAGCTCCTTTAATCAATAAATCTGAGTCCTTTGTTACAAAGGAATGAGGAGTACTTTTTAAAACCCTCCCTTGACCACACATCTCCTTCCAGCTTAGTCCTTGTCTCCCCTCCCCATGACATAGCTGCTCAGAAGACTTGTTGGCACTCCCCATCTTCACTTTGTCACGTCCTGTTCACCCCTCAGCGCACTTCAGTCTGGACTCTGTCTCTTCCACGTTCCTGAAGTTCCTCTTGGGAAGTCCTCCCGGTGACCGCCATGTTGCTAAGCCCAGCCTACCCTCACCTCACTTGATTTCTCGGTGATTCCAAATACAGTGGACCCCTCTCCTTGAAGCATTCTCTTCCTTTGCTTTCATACCCCCTCCATTGCCTTATTTTCCTTTCTCTTCTGTCTGACTGCTAGAGCCCCAAGTTCCCCAGGTCCTAGACTTAAGCCTTCTCTATATGCTCCCCTGGGCAATTTTTTTTCCACTCTCATGGTTTTAAATACTGTTCACAAGCTATTGACTCCAATATGCATTGTTGGAGCCCTTTTTTCCATTCTGAGCTTAATCGCTGAGCCCCAACTACGTTTCTGAAATGTCCGCCTAGGTGTTTTATCGGCATCTCTTGCTTTCCAACCTACTCCCCTGTAATTACTGCCTCCTTTATTTTTCCTTCTGTGTAAGTGACATTTTTCTCCACTCGGTCTTCATGTCAGAAAGCTCACAGTTGGGGCGCCTGGGTGGCTCAGTCGGTTAAGCGTCCAACTTCGGCTCAGGTCATGATCTCACAGTTCATGGGTTCGAGCCCTGCATCTGGCTCTGTGCTGACAGTTAACTCAGAGCCTGGAGCCTGTTTCAGATTCTGTGTCTCCCTCTCTCTCTGACCCTCCCCTTCTCATGCTGTCTCCTTCTCTCAGAAATAAATAAAACATTGAAAAAAATTAAAAACAAAAAACCTCACAGTTGACCATCTCTCATACCTCCTACTCTGTCACTCCATCTGATGTCTAGTCTAGCATCAAGTCTTATCAGTTCTCCCAATGAAGTGTCTAGAACTGTGTCCCTTCTCTCCTTCCTATCACCTACCTGATCCGGGCAGCCTACCTGCTGCTGGAGCTATCAACAAGTTTCTGTGTCTTCCCTCACCCATTCTAATCCATTCTATACACAGCATCTAGAATGATCTTCTAAAAAATAAATCCGATTATGTCACTCCGCTAATGCCATCCAAGTATGGTGTCAGTTGCTCCAGTTGTAAAAGCCAAAATCTGCATAATCTGATCCCTGCCTGTTTGTCCAGCCTTCTGGAATCTCCTGACCTTTTTTTGTGAATTTTTTGTGAATCTCCTGACCTATCACTTTATTCCAACCACCCTAGCCTTTCTTTTCATATGCTGGTCTTTCCACCTAGAATATTCTTTTAAACTAACTCCTATCCAGCCTTCAGTTCTCACCTTAAACATCTCTTTATCAGAGGCACTGTCTTCACCTTTGGTGGAGATCAGGTTATATGCTATCATTGAACATTATACTTTTATATTTGTGGGGTTACTCTGTTTGCTATCTGATTCCTATACTAGATGCAACCTCTAAGAGGACAGGGATCATATCTGTTTTGCTTATCACTGTGTCCCAGTACCTAGCAGAGTGAAAGCAGATAATAGGTGCTGAATAAATATTTGTGTCTTCCACTGCCTTTTAGTTTGCCCTGTTTTTCTTTTTTTAATATGGGTAGCACCATTTCATTTTTTTTTAGAGCAGTCTTAGGTTCATAGCAAAGTTGAGCAGAAGGTACAGTGATTTCCCATATGGCCCCTGCCCCAACCTACGTACAGCCTCTCCCACTATCAAAATCCCCCACTAGAGTGGTACATCTCCTGCAGTCGATGAACCTATATTGACACATCATTATCACCCAAAGTCTGTGATTACATAGGGTTCACTCTTAGTGGTGTACATTCTGTGGGTTTTGACAAATGTATACTGACATATCTTCCATTGTGGTATCCTACAGAGTGGTTTCACCGCCTTAAAAATCTTCTGTATTCCACCTGTTCATCCCTCCTTCCCTGGCAACCACTGATTTTTTTTTTTTAATTGTCTCCATAGGTTTACTTTCTTTAGAATATCATATAGTTGGGGGCTCCTGGATGGCTCAGTTGGTTAAATGTCCGAATTGGGGCTAGGTCATGATCTCATGGTTTGTGAGTTTGAGCCCAAGTTGGGCTCTGTGCTGACGGTAAGGAGCCTGGAACCTGCTTTGGATTCTGTGTCTCCCTCTCTTTCTCTGCCCCTCCCTGCTCATACTCTGTCTCTCTCTCTCAAAAATAAATAAATAAATAAATAAAACATTAAAAAAATTTCAGAATATCATGTAGTTGGAATCATAACAGCATGTAGCCTCTTGAGATTGGCTTCTTTCACTTAATAATGTGCATCTAAGATTCCTGCATGTCTTTACATGGCTCGATAACTCATTTCTTTTTAGCACTGAATAATATTCCATTGTCTGGATGTGCCACAGTTCATCCATTCACCTTTTGAAGGATATCTTGGTTGCTTTGGCAAGTATGAATGAAGCTGCTGTAAACATCTGTGTACAGGTTTTTTTGTAAATGTAAGTTTTCAGCTCATTTGGGTAAATACCAAGGAGCACAACTGCTAGATTGTATGTTAAGAATATGATTAGTCTTGTAGGAAACTGCCAGACTGTCTTCCAAAGTGGCTGTATCATTTTGTATTCCCACCACCAACGAATGAAGTTCCTGTTACTCCACATCCTTGCCAGCATTTCGTGGTGGTAGCGTTTGCTATTTTGGCCTTTTTTTTTTAATTGAAATTTTCATTGGGATAATTGCAGATTAACATGCCAGTATAAAAAATGACTTAGATCTCTGTACATGTTGCCTAATTTCCCCCGGTGGTAACATTTTATAAAACTATAGTATTCTATCACAACCTAAATATTGACTGTGATATTATCCACTGATCTTAGATTTTCCAAATTTTACTTGTACTCTGTATGTGTGTCTCATTTTTTAAAATAAGTTTATTTAATTTTGAGAGAGAGAGAGAAAGTGAGGGAGGGGCAGAGAGAGAGGGAGACAGAGAATCCCAACCAGGCTCCATGCTGTCAGTGCAGCGTTCCATGTGGGGCTTGATCTCACAAACTGTGAGATCATGACCTGAGCTGAAATTAAGAGTCAGGACACTTAACTGATGGAGGCGCCCACGTGCCCCTGAGTCTATTTTGTTTTTAGGCTTATTTAATTTTATGTTTAATATAGCTTCTGAAATTCTTGTTACTTAATAAATGCATTTAAAGTTGTAGATTTCTCTCAAGGTTGCACTTTTGGCTATCCCACAAATGTTGCTGTGTCATGTTTTCACTGGTTAGTACTAAACATTTCATGATTTCAGTTGTGATTTCTTCTTTAACCCCTGAGTTGTTCAGAAGTATTTTTTAGTTTCCAAATATGTGGGTTTTTAAAAAAACGTAGGTTTTTTTTTTTTTTAAAAGATACTAATTTATAGCTTAAGAATGCTACACATCCAACGTGGGGCTTGAACTCACAATCCTGAGATCAAGAGTTGCATGCTCTCCTGACTGAGCCAGCCAGGAGCCCTCTAATTTAGCTTGTAATTAAGTTCTGGCCATGGTGGTTAGAGAACTGGTAGGATACCAATTTTCTGGAATTTTTTATGACGTCCTTTGTGTTGGCCTTAATGTATGATCAGTTTCTATATACTCTCCATGCGTGCTTGGAAAGAATGTCAGTTTTCTTTTTGATAGATGTGGGGTTGCGTATCTGTCTAATGAATGGATCAAGATTATGAAATGTGTTATTCAAATCTTCCTTATCCTTACTAAATTTTGTTTGTGTGATCAGTTTCAGAGAGAGGTGAATTAAAGTATTCCAGTGTAGGACTGGCTTTCTTTTGACTAGTGTTAGTACGTTTTTTTCCTCACACAGTGCAATCTTTATTTTATTTGTATTTTAAATGTTTTATTATTTATTTTTGAGAGAGAGTTGGGAGGGGCAGAGAGAGAGGGAGGAGAGGTTCCCAAGCAAGCTTTGTGCTGTCAGCACAGAGCCCAGTATGGGGCTTGAACTCATGAACTGTGAGATCAGGACCTGAGCCTAAATCAAGAGTTGTCCGCTTAGCTAACTGAGATACCCAGGCGCCCCTGACATATTCCAATCTTTGTATCTTAAGGCCACGTATAAAAGACCACAAGGCACCTAAGTGCCTCAGTCGGTTAGGTGTCTGATTTTCTGTTTTGGTTCAGGTCATGATCTCACAGTCATGAGATCAAGCCCCAAGTGAAGCTTCATTCTAAGCTTGGCATGGAGCCTGCTTAAGATTCTCTTTCTCTCGGGGCACCTGGGTGGCTCAGTTGATTAAGTGTCCGACTTTGGCTCAGGTCATGATCTCATAGTTAGTGGGTTCAAGCCCTGTGTCGGGCTCGGTGCTGACTACTTGCTCAGAGCCTGGAGCCTGCTTCAGATTCTGTGTCTCCCTCTCTCTCTGCCCCTCCCCTGCTCATGCGCTGTCTCTCAAAAATAAATAAGTGTTTAAAAAAATTAATTAAAAAAAATTATCTTTCTCTCATGCCCCTGGGTGGTTCTTTGGTTAAGCCTCCTACTTCGGCTGGGGTCATGATCTCACAGTTCATGAGTTTGTCAAGCCCCACTTCGAGTGAGCCCTGCTTCCCGCATGCGTGCTCTCTCTCTCTCCCTTCCTCTCCCTCCCTTCTTCTCCCTCTGTCTCCTCCTCCTTCCCCTCCCTCCCCCTTGCTCATTTGTGTCCCCCCACTCTCTCTCAAAAAAAAGATTCTCTTTCTCTCTCTCTCTCCCTCCCTTTCCCTCTGCTCCTCTCTTGTGCATGCTTGCTTTATCTCTCACTCTCTCACAAATAAAATAAATTTTTTTGAAAAGACCTATAATCTCTGCCTTTTTATTAGCTTAATTTAAGCTATGTAGTTATTAGGATTGGTGATACATGTGGATCTATTTCTACCCTCTAACTTTGGGTTTTCAGTTCAACCATAGGCTTTCTTTGCCTCTTGCTTTTTTCTTTCCTGTCATTTGTTCATTTGATTGAGGGGTTTTTTTTTAATTTATATATTTATTTTGAGAGAGAAAGAGAGAATGAATGGGGGAAGGGCAGAGAGAGATGGAGAGAATCCCGAGAAGGCTCCACACTGTCTGCACAGAGCCTACATTGGGCTCAATCTAATGAAATGTGAGATCATGACCTGAGCCAAAGTGAAGAATCAGATGCTTAATCAACTTAGCCATCCAGGTGCTCCATGATGGAGTTTTTAAAATTCAATCTTTGTTTCATCTACCGGTTTAGAAATTAATTTCTGTTTCTGTTCTTTTATTGGGTACATTTAGCTTTTAACTTGCATTCTTGACTTTTTATACTACTCTCAAAAAATATTAGGACATTCAAGATTCTAGTTTTAACATTTATTCTGCTCCCATCTTCCAGTTTATTTTAGCTAGTATTTTAGTTGCAGTTCATTCTAACCCCTCCCCTAAATTAATTTTTTCCTTTAATGATAAGTAATTATTTAGACTTCCCAACAAGCTTATCCATTTCTTTTCTCTCCATAGCTTCTTACAGCCCACTCGTTCCCTTTTGGGCTTGGTCTTCTTTTTCCTTTTTTTCCTAATTAATTCTCTTACGAGAGATTTGCATGTAGCAAACTCAGTCTTGGTAAGTCTGAAAAAAAAGTTTTTAACTTATATTCTTTATTTTGCCCTTACTCTTTTATGATTGTTCATAGTATTAAATTCTAGATTGACCCTGATTTTCTTTGGGCTCCACACCCCAATACAGAGCTCAAACTCAAAACATCAAGACCCGAGCTGAGATCAATAGTCGCTTACCAAACTGAGCCATCCAGGTGTCCCAGACCTTGATTTTTCTTAGCACTTTGATGATATGATCCCATTCTCTTCAAGCAGCTATTTCTCTGTTGAGTCGTCTGTTATCAGTGTAATTGTCACCTTTGTGATTCCTTTTTCTCTCTTGTGGCTTTTAAGATTTTTCTTTTCAACTCTGCTATTTTTCACTTACACCTCAGTACTCTAGGTTTGGACTTATTTTTATTTTTTCCACTTGGCCTTGTTCTGCTCATTCAACCTGATCTGTCTCCTTTTTTTCTTGGCTGCTTTTTTTTTTTTTCTTCACTACTGTTCTAACAGAAGTATTTGGACCTTCTCATTCAATATTCTCTGTACCTTTTCTTTTATATAGCCTTTTATCTCTTTATGTCATTCTCCTTCATTCTGGAACATTTTCACATTCTATTTTCCAATTTTGAATTCTCTATTCAGCTGTCTATTCTACATAATAACTGAAAAAAATTGTTTATCTTACAGGGCACCTGACTGGCTCAGTTGATAGAGCATTTAACTCTTGATCTCAGGGTCATGATTTCAAGCCCCACAAAGGACAAAGAATCAACTTAAAAATTTTTTTTTGTTTATCTTAATGTTGTCTTTCATTTCTTTACTTTTTTTGGCTCTTAAAAATCTGCCTCTTTTTACCAATCGGTTTGTATTCCTTCTTTTAAGCTCTTTGAACATCTTTAACTTTTTTATTAATATTTCTTTATTTTTATTAAAAAAATTTTTTACATTTATTTATTTTTGAGAGACAGAGCACAAGCGGGGGAGGGGCAGAGAGAGGAGAAGACACAGAATCTGAAGCAGGCTCAGAGCAAGTAGTCAGCACAGAGCCTGACAAGGGGCTCGAACCCACTAACTGTGAGATCATGACCTGAGCTAAAGTTGGACACTTAACCAACTGAGCCACCTAGGCGCCCCTAAACATGCTTTTTTTAAAGATGCTTTTAGATTATTCTATTATTATCTCACTGTTGGAGTACAAGTTCTTCTTTCATGTTACTCTCCCCTGTGACGGTTTATTTCCTCTTATGGTGTTTTTGTTTTCCCAGTATAAACTCATTTTGAGTTGGGATTTGTTTCCCTGGGAGTCCCATGTGCTCTGGATTATGGAAGCATTCCTAAGAGGAGTTTTGTTTTCTCCTCTGTTGGGACCCTGCAAGTTTAGCTAGTTGTCATTGCTTTTCAGTAATGTGGATTTGGAGTCTCCATCTGTGCCTGGTGAGAGTCTGGGCTTCTGTTTCTTACGCACCCTATTTTTCCACGAGGGCCCTGGCAAATGGCAAGGTTCCTTACTTTATTTCTCCAGTCTGGTGTGCAATTTTTTAAGCCCCATCTAATGAGGGATGGAAGTGTATTCCTTCATGACTTCAGGCTTTATGCATGATCTCAGTTCTGGTTCCTGTTACGCAGGGGCCTTCAGCCTGGACTCCTCTCCGTTGGGATTAAATCCCCAGTCCTCAACCCTTAGATGTTTAGAACTATATCCAGGTCCCTTCTCCCTTGAGTCCTACAGCTTTGGCACCTGCTCACTGTTGGCTGATTCCTTCTTGTTCCTTGTGCTGTGACTCTGCTTTCTCTCTTGTTTCAGCTTAGCTGTAATGTATAAGGAATGTAGAGGACTGACTTGTAGCTCGTATTTCTAGGTGAGGTTTTCTCAGCGAGAGAGGGAAGCAGTAGAGTTCCTCCACATCAGACTGTCCTCAATCATGGTTTTGTTTGCTGCTTTTGTTTTTTTGTTTTTGATTTTTAATAGTTTAGGCTTTTTGACCTCTTGTATGCCTGGTACTTGCCTTATTTCATTGAGTTGTGTGAGGCAGGCTTTGATATCATCACCTTTTCTGGGTTTTATTTTATAGATGAGGAAAGAGTTGTGGAGTGGGCTGCTTGTAGTCTCACAGTTGGGAAGCTGGGTTGTTAACCTAGGGGTTCTGACTCTAGCCTCTATGCTTCATCTCTTCCCATGCTCCCTCTCACTCCTTTCCAGATAGAGCAGGGCAAGGATAATCCACCCCTAGTGCTCCATTACCCTGAAAGTAACTTTGATTTATTTCTTCTGATTGTCAGAGTGATTCGTACTCATTTTAGAAAACATGGAAAATGTAAACATTTGTAAAGGAGAAAATATAATCACTGTAACCACATAACACAGATATGTAAGCTGTAAACATTTTCCTGTGCAGTTGACCCTTGAACAACACAGTTTTGAACTGGCTGAGTCCACTTTATATGTGAATTTTCCCCCATAAATACAGTACATTGCTACAAGTGTTATTTTTTCTTCCTTGTGATTTTTTTTAAGTTCCTTTTTATTTTTATTTTAATGTTTATTTTTGAGAGAGAGAGAGAGGGAGACACAGAATCCGAAGCAGGCTCCAGGCTCCTCGCTGTCAGCACAGAGCCCGACATGGGGCTCGAACTCACAAACTGCGAGATCATGATCCAAGCCAAAGTCGGAGGCTTAACCGCCTGAGCCACCCAGGTGCCCTATTTCCTTTGTGTTTAAAAAAAAAAAATGCCTGCAATAGGCATTTTATATATAATTTTGTGCTCCAGTTTTGTCACCTAGTAGACCATGAGCAATTTTTATCATTAAAATTTATTTTAAAGAATAATTTTAAAATGGTTTAAAATTTTAAAAAACATATTGCAGAAGTTCTATTGACTCAAATAATTTTAGAAATATAGAAATGTATAAAGTAAAAGCCTGACTTTCAGTTGGTTTTTGTTGTTAAAAGTTGGGTGCTCTGTACTTTTTCAGAACTTTTTTTCTTTTCAAATACATTTTGCTTGTTTTTAACAAAAACAGGTACTCTGCACATTATTCTGCAATGTATTTTTTTAATGTTTATTTTGAGAGAGAGGGAGAGCATGCACGTACGAGAGCAGGGAAGGGGCCAGAGAGAGAAGATGGAGAGAATATCCCAAGTAGGCTCTGTCAGTGCAGAGCCTGCCCAGGGACTTGATCCCATGAACCACAATATCAAGATTCGAGCTGAAATCAAGAGTCACATGTTTGACCAACTGAACGCCCCAGGTGCCCCTGCAACACATTTTTTTTACTCCGTGTTATGGCTATCTTTCCATGTTTGTGTTCATAATGATCCATTTATTAATATTTTTATAATCACTTATCTCAGAATTACCCAAGTAATATTGAAGAGATGCTCAGGAAAATTAAAACCACCTAGGAAAGTACAAAATAAAAGTTTATAGTTTAAAAAAATGTAGTGTTCTGTTGCCTATGCCGCCCCTCCCACCCCAGCCCACCCCACTCACAGGAAGCCACTTGGCATCCATCAGCTTCTGGGGCTGTTTCTATATTATCTACCTACTTAACTGTGTAGTTACAGAATGTGTTAAAGAGTGTGTGTATGTGCATGTGTTCATTATAAACATACACAATCTCTGTAGCTGCTCTATAACCCCACGTCCTTGTGTCTGTATTTCTGTGTTATCCTAGAGATTGGGTTTCTTATATCAGAGGGTATATGTATATTATTATCTTTTCATCTGTTTGCCTTTTGTATTTGTTCTTATCCTGCTTGTAGCTTCTGTCCACTTTTTTCTTTTTTTTAATTGTAAAAAACACATGAGATTACCCTCCTAACAAAGCTGTAAGTGTATAATGCACATTATTAACTATGAACACAGTGCTGCACAGAAGATCTCTAGAACTTTTTCATCTTGCGTGACTGAAACTTAAACCCATTGAGCAGCCGTTCCCCATTTCCCTTCCCATCCCCCTGGGCTCCCTGCATCCACCATTCCGGTTTCTGCTTTGATGAGTCTGACTACTCTAGATGCCTTCTGTAAAGTGCAATCATGAAGTATTTGTCCTTATGTGACTAGCTGATTTCACTTCAGTTACATTTATTTGACTTCTACTGAAATGTTTACAATATTTAACATCTTGCTCTCCAGGTTCATCTATGTTAGCACATGTTACAGAATTTTCTTCTTTTTAATGACTGGTTAATATTCCACCATTATCGTTGACACACAAAGTTCCATTAGTTTCAGGCGTACCACCTAGTGCTTGAACGAGTCTATACTCCGTGCTGTGCTCACCAGAAGTGTAGCTCCCGTCTGTCACCATGCAACAATATTATAATACCATTAACTGTATTCCCTCTACTGCACCTTTTATCCTCGCGACCCATTCATTCCATAGCTGGAAACCTGTATTTCCCACTCCCCTTCACCCATTGTGCCCATCCAGCTACCTCCCCCACCTCTCTGGCAACCATCAGTTTGTTCTTTGTATTCGTGGGTCTGTTTCTGCCTTTTCTTTGTGTGTTTATTCGTTTGTTTTTTTAGATTCCACATATAAGTCAAATCATATGTTTTTTGTCTTTGTCTGACTTATTTCACTTAGCATGATACCCTCTGTGTCCATCCATCTTGTTGGAAATGGCAGGACCTCATTCTTTTTTCATGGCTGAATAATAGTCCGTTGTATCTGACTCCCACGTCTTCTTTATCCATTCATCTATCAGTGGACCCTTAGGTTGCTTCCATATCTTGGCTATTGTATTCTTTCTTTTAAGTATTTTTTTCTTTTGAGAGAGAGAGAGCATGAGGGGGGCTGGGGAGAGAATATCCCAAGCAGGTTCCAGCTGCCAGCACAGAGCTCGATCCCACAAACTATGAGATCATGACCTGAGCCAAGATCAAGAGTCAGGCACTTAACCAACTGAGCCAGCCACGCACCCCCATATCTCGACTGTTGGAAATAATGCTGCAGTAAACATAGGAGTGCTGTTGTCTTTTCAAATTAGTGTTTTTATTTTCTTTCCATAAACACCCACTAATAGAACTACGAGATTCATATCCTATTTCTATCTTTAAGTTTTTGAGGAACCTCCTTACTCATAGTGGCCACGCCAGTTTACATTCCCACAGTGCACCAGGGTTCCTTTTTCTCTACTTTCTCACCAACATTTGTTCTTTTTTTTTTTTTTTAAGTTTTTATTTTTAAGTAATCTCTACGCCCAACATGGGGCTTGAATTCACAACCTGAAATCAAGAGTCACATGCTCCACTGGCTGAGCCAACCAGGCGCCCTTCGTCTTTTTTATTCTAACCATTTTAACAGGTGTTAGGTGATATCTCATTGTGATTTTGATTTGCACTTCCCTGAGGATTAGTGATGTTGGGCATCTTTTCATGTGTCTGTTGGCTTCTGTATGCTTTTGGGAAAATGTCTATTCAGGTCTTCTGCCCATTTTAAAATCCGATTATTTGTGGGTTGTTTTGGTGTTGAATTGTGTAAGTTCTTTATTCAGTAGGTTGCCTTTTCATTTTGTTGATGATTTCCTTTGCTGTGCAAAAGATCTTAGTTTTGGTGTGGTCCCAGTAATTTATTTTTGCTTCTGTTTCCCTTGCCTGTTGAGACATCTAAAAAAATGTTGCTAAGGCTGATGTGAAAGAAATTCTCCCATTGTTCTCTTCCAGGAGTTTTACGGTTCCAGGTCTCACATTTAGATCTTTAATCCATTTTAAGTTTATGTTTGTGTATGGTGTAAGAAAGTGGTCCGCTTTCATTCTTTGCATGTAGCTGTCTAGTTTTCCCAGGACCATTTATTGAAGAGACTATCTTTTCCCCATTGTATATTCTTGCCTCCTTTGTTGTAGATTAATTGACCATGTAAGTTTGGGTTTATTTCTGGTATACCACATTTTTGTTATTCATTCATCCATTGATGGGCACTTAGGTTGATTCTGTATCTTGTTTATTGTGAGCAGTGCTTCAGTGAGCATGAGAGTGCAGGTACTTCTTCAAGGTCCTGATTCTAATTCTTTTTTTTTTTTCTTAATGACAGATGACTTTCTATTCAGTATTTAAGCCATTTAGGCTTCTAGATGGTAGGATACTAAGGCTACCACAGCATTCTCCATAAAATACGAAGCTTAGTGTAACAGTTGGAAATTTTACACTTAGCACTGAGAACCATGCTTGAATTATTTTTTTTAGTTTTTTTAGTTTAAATTCAAATTAGTTACCATACAATGTGGTATTGGTGTCAGGAGTAGAACCCAGTGATTCATCACTTCCATTTAACACTCAGTGCTTATCCCAACAAATGCCCTCCTTAATGCCCATCACCCATTTAGCCCATCCTCCACCCAGCAACCCTGTTTGTTCTCTGTATTTTAGAGTCTCTTCGGGTTTACCTCCCTCTCTGTTTTTATCTTCCTTCCCTTCCCCTATGTTCATCTTTTGTGTTTCTTAAATTCTACATAGGAGTGAAATCATAAGGTATTTGTCTTTCTCTAACCGACTTATTTTGCTTAGCATAATGCACTCTAGATCCATCCATATTATTGCATATGACAAGATTTCATTCTTTTTGATTGCTGAGTAATATTCCATTATATATGTGTATCGATACCACATCTTCTTTATCCATTCATCAGCGTATGGACATTTGGGCTCTTAATTTGGCTGTTGTTGATAGTGCTGCTATAAAGACATTGGTGTGCATGTGCCCCTTTGCTAATCCTAATTCCTTTGGATAAATACCCAGAACTGGGATTGCTGTATTATATGGTAGTTTTGTTTTTTATTTCTTCAGAAACCTCCATACTGTTCTCCATATTGGCTGTACTATTTCACATTCCCACAAACAATGCACAAGGATTCCAGTTTCTCCATATCCTCTCTAATACTTGTTATTTTCTCTGTCTGTTTTTACAATAGCCATCCTAACAGATGTGAGGTGATACTGATTTTGATCTGCATTTCCCTATAATGATCAGTGTTGTTGAGCATCTTTACATAGATGGGCTGGCCATTTGTATGCCTTTGGAGACGCATCTGTTCTAGTCTTTGCCCCCCCTTGTAATCAGGTTGTTTGGGGGGAGGTGTTTTGTTTTTTGTCTCTGTCTCTCTCTCTCTCTCTCTGTCTCTCTCTCTCTCTCTTTTGCCATTAGGTTGTAGGAGTTTCTTACATCTTTTGGATATAACCCCTTATCAAATATATGGTTTGCAAATATTTTCTTCCATTCTGTATGTTGCCTTTTGCTCTGTTGATTGTTTCCTTGGCTGTGCAAAAGCTTTGTTGTTGTTGCTCTAGTCCATTTGTCATTTTTACTGTTGTTTCCTGTGCTGTTGGTGTCGTCTCCAAGAAATCATTGCCAAAAGTAATGTCACAAAGCTTTCATCCTGTATTTTCATCCTGTATTTCATCCTGTATTTTCTTACAGGAACCTTATAGTTTCAAGTCTTATGTTTAAGTCTTTTATGTGTGGTATAAGGTAAGGGTCAGTTTTCATTCTGTGCATGTGGATATTCAGTTTTCCCAACACTATTTGTTGAAGAGACTGTCTTTTCCCCATTGTTTACTTTGGTGCCCTGACAAAGATCAATTGACCATATGTGTGTGGGTTTATTTCTGGACTCTGTATTCTATTGGTAAATAATATCTGTCTATTGGTAAATATAACCTGTACCATACTGTTTCGATCACTGTAGCTTTGTAATATGTTTTGAAATTGGGAAGTATGAGGCCTCAGCTTTGTTCTTTCTCAAGACTAATTCAGTTATTCTGGGTCCTTTGTGGTTCCATATGAATCCTAGAATTGTTTTTTCTATTTGTTTTTAAAAAAACGCCACTGGGATTTTGGTGGGAGATGCATTGAATCTGTAAATCTCTATGGACATTCTAACAGTATTAAGTTTTCCAGTCCATGACCTTGGGGTGTCTTTCTATTTTTCTGTGTCTTCTTTAATTTCTTTCAGCAGTATTTAGTAGTTTTAAGTGTATCAGTCTTTTGCCTCCTTATTAGGTTTATCTTACTTTAGTCTATTCGATGCCACTGATGGGATTTTTTTTCTTAATTTCCTTCTTGGATTGTTCATTGTTAGTGTATAGAGACACAACTGATTTTTGTATGTTCATTTGGTATTCTGCAGCTTCCCAGAATTCACTTCTTAGTTCTAACAGAAGTGAGTGTGTGTGTGTGTGTGTGTGTGTGTGTGTGTAATCTTTAGAGTTTTCTACATGTAAGATCATGTTATTGGCAAACAGAGATAATTTACTTCTCTCTTTCCAATGTGGATGCTTTTTAAATTTTCCTTACCTAATTGCACTAGCTAGGACTTCTAGTACTGTGTTAAATAGGAATGTTAAGAGTAGGCATCCTTGGGGCATCTGGGTGATTCAGTTGGTTGAGCAACTGACTCCGGCTCAGGTCACAATCTCGCAGTTTGTGAGTTCAAGCCCCGCGTCAGGCTTTGTGCTGACAGCTTAGAGCCTGGAGCCTCCTTCAGATTCTGTGTCTCCCTCTCTCTCTGTCTCTCCCTGCTCATGTTCTGTCTCTGTCAATAATAAATAAACGTTAAAAAAAAATTTTTTTAATACAAAGTATTTTTTTAAAAAAAGAGTAGGCATCCTTGCCTTGTTTCTGACCTTAGAGGAAAAGCTTTTGGCTTTTCACCATTGAGTATGGTGTTAGCTATGGGCTTTTCATTCATGGCCTTTACAATGTTGAGGTAATTTACCTGTATGTCTAGTTTATTGAGCATCTTTATCACGAAAGGATGTTAAAGTTCGTCAGATGTTTTTTCTGCATCTCTTGAGATAATCGTATGATTTTTACCTTCCATCTGTTAATGTGGTGTATCGCATTGGTTGGTTTTTGTGTATTTTTTTTTTTTAATTTTTTTAAATGTTTTATTTATTTCTAGGAGAGAGAGAGAGACAGCGTGAGCAGGGGAGGGTCAGACAGAGAGGGAGAGACAGAATCTGAAGCAGGCTCCAGGCTCCTGAGCTGGCAGTCAGCACAGAGCCTGACGCGGGGCTCGAACCCACGAACCGCGAGATCATGACCTAAGCGAAAGTCGGACGCTTAACCGACTAAGCCACCCAGGCGCCCCAATATGGTTTTTGTGTATTGAATCATCCTTGCATCCCACGGAATCAGTCCCATTTGGTCATGGTAGATGATCCTGTAAATGTGCTGTTGATAGTGGTTTGCCAGCATTTTATTGATTTTTCCATTGTATTCATCGGGTAGCTTTCTTGTCGTGTCTCTTTCTGGCTTTGTTACCAGTGTGATGCTGGGCTCATAAAATGAATCTGGAAGTGTTCCTTCCTCTTTAAGTTTTTAGAAGAGTTTGGGGAGGATTGGTGTTAATTCTTTAAATGTTTGGTAGAATTTACTTGTGAAGCCATCTGGTTCTGGGCTTTTCTTTGTTGGAAGGTTTTGGATTCTGATTTTATCATCTTACTCTAGTTATAGGGCTGCTCAGATTTTCTATTTCTTCATGATTCAGTCTTGGTAGGTGTAAGTTTCTAAGAATTTATCCTTTTCCTCAAGATTTTCCAATTTGCATATAACTATTCAGAGTAGCCTCTTATAATCTTTTTTATTTCTGTGCCGCTGATTGTAATGTCTCTTCTTTCATTTCTGAATTTAAATAAGTTTAAGTCTTCACTTTTTTCTTAGTTTAGCTAAAACTTTGTCAATTTTGTTATCTTTTCAAAAGACCATCTGTTAGTTTAGTTTGTGTTTTTCTGTTGTTTTTCTAGTGCCTGTTTTGTTTATTTCTGCTCTGATCTTTATTATTTCCTTCCTTCAGCTAACTTTAGGCTTAGTTTGTTCTTTTTCTAGTTCTTTGATGTGTAGAGTTAAGTTGCTTGACATTTTCTTTTTTAATGTAGGCGTTTATTGCTATAAACTTCCTTTTAGCACTGTTTTTGTTACATTCCATGAATTTGGGTTTGTTGTGTTTTGTTGCCTTCAGCCCATTTTCTCATCTGTTTTGTCTTATTAAGCTTGACCTATGCTTTCAGGCATAGGCCCCTTCTTAATGTTGCAAGCATTTTTCAGTTGTTGGTCTCTCATCTTTTAGTTCTTTCATCAGGTAGGACTTTACATTTTGATGTAGTTATATCAGTTGAGCTTTCCCTTTATGGTTTCTCTCATATTTGAAAAGAACCACCTCTCCCAGAATTATATACATATATATGTATATAATTGTTATTTTATGATTATATTTTTATTTGTAAGAAATCTATATCACATCTCCTTTATCCATTCATCAGTCAATGGACATTTGGGTTCTTTCCGAAATTTGGAATTAGTGGGAAGGGTGTGAAGGAAAGTAGGGATTGAGTGTTTTAATTGGCTATGTGATGTTCTGTCACATGGATAGCACCTTCATGAGTTGCCTGTGCCTTAATGTCAGATGTCTAGGCTAGTTCTAATTTTTTGCTATTATAAATAAAACTGACTGTATTTCTAGTTATTTAGGGTGGAATTGGAGAACAGAATTATAAGATCAGTAGGAGACTAGATAGTGAAGCAGTTAAAAGCAGAGACTTGAAGATGTGTTGCCTGCATTTGATTTTTGACTCCTCTGTTCCATGGCTTTGCAACCTTCAACAGGGTATTTCCTCTGCCTTCCTTATGCCTTGGTTTTCTCATCTGAAAAAATGGGAGTAATAATAGTTCCTCCCACCCCCCTCAGAATTGTGCTAAGGTTTAAATGTTTAATACACATGAAATACCAGAATAAGGCCAGGCATGTGGTAAGTACAATTACTGTTAGTGTTAGGGTTTAAGTTTATTTATTTACTGGGGCACCTGGGTGGCTCAGTCGGTTAAGCGTCCAACATGCGCCCAGATCATGATCTCCCGGTTCGTGGGTTGGAGCCCCGCATTGGGCTTTGTGCTGACAGCCAGCTCAGAGGCTGGAGCCTGTTTCAGATTCTGTGTCTCCCTCTCTCTCTGACCCTCCCCTGCTCATGCTGTCTCTCTCTCTCTCTCTCACAAATAAATAAAACATTAAAAAAAATTTATTTATTTATTTTAAGAGAGAGAGAGAATGCACGCGTGCACACTTGAGTGGGAAAAGGGCAGAGAGAGAGAGAGAGAGAGAGAGAGAGAGAATCCCAAGCAGGCTTTGCCACTCTCAGCACAGAGCCTAATGCAGGACTCAGACTCATGAACTGTGAGATCACAACCTGAGCTGAAATCAAGAGCCAGATGCTTATCCGACTGAGCCACCTAGGTACTCCGTGATGGCATTTTAAGGCAACTAACTTTCTGGAAAAGTCCCGCTGTTTTTATATTTCCATTATGGAAATAAGGGCGATCCAATTGCCCTAACCCTTGTTATCATTGAATCTTGTCATTTAAAACAATTGTTTAATGTTTATTTATTTTTGAGAGTGGGAGAGTAGGGGAGGGACAGAGAGAGAGAGGGAGACAGAGGAACTGAAGCAGGCTCTGCGCCATCAGCACAGAGCCCAGCGTGGTACGTGAACTCACGGACATGAACTCACAAACCGGGAAATCGTGACCTGAGCCAAAGTCAGATGTTTAACCAACTGAGCCAATCAGCACCCCAAATCTTACCATTTCTTAAAGCTTTGCTAATTTGTAAAATTGGATATGCATCATGGGCTCTTTTTTTTTTTTTTTTAAATGTGTATGCCTCTGTTATCCTCTTGAACCTTAAAATTAAACTTGCTGACTCTAGGAAATGGGTTATATTGCCTTCTAGGTCCCTTTTTTAGAGTTGTATTTTTAGAACTTGAAGCCCACCTTCTTTTAAGTATTGGCTTCCCCCCAGTTCGTTCCTTAGCCTGTGTGATCCTCCTAAGTCTGTGCCTGTTGCTGACATTCATTTGAACCCCTGCCTTCTGCCAGGCCCTGTGCTGGTGCACTGGCCTCACAGAGGAGCAGGTCACTGTGTATGAGGGAAGACAGCCAAGGAGAGGTGGCAGGCAGCCCAGGGCAGCGGGCATCAGAGTCAGAATGGGCACCACCATGGTGCTTTCCCCGAAGATGGGGCTGTGGGGTGGGGACAAGTCTTAGGAGAAGCTTTCAAAACTGAGCAGGGCGGACTTTGAACACGAAGTGCAGCTGTCTTTGGTGTAAGGAAACCCTCTCTATGGAGTACCAAGCTTGAAATGAAGGTTTTCTTTTTTTTTTATTTATTATTTCTAGGAGAGAGAAAGAGACAGCGTGAGCAGGGGAGGGTCAGAGAGAGAGGGAGTCACAGACTGAAACAGGCTCCAGGCTCTGAGCTGGCAGTCAGCACAGAGCCCGACGCGGGGCTCGAACCCACGAACCGCGAGATCATGACCTAAGTGAAAGTCGGACGCTTAACCGACTAAGCCACCCAGGCGCCCCGAAGGTTTTCTTTTTTTTACTTTATAAAGTAATTTTTCATAGCATTTTTTAAAACTGTGTTTTTCCTGTATGTTTAAAATATGTTGCCTTGGAGGTACCAGGCTGACTCAGTTGGCGCGTGCAACTCTTGATCTCACGGTTGCCAGTTCGAGCCCTGTATTGGGTGTAGAGATAACTTAAAAACAAAATCTTTTTTCTTTTTTCTTTCTTTCTTTCTTTTTTTTTTTTTTTTTAGCTTTAGAGGCTCCTAGGTGGCTCAGTCAGTTAAGCATTTGACTGTTGACATCAGCTCAGGTCACGATCTCAGTTTCATGAGTTCAAGCCCTGCATCAGACTCTGTGCTGACAGTGCAGAGCTTGCTTGGGATTCTCTCTCTTCCTCTCTCTCTGTCCCTCCCCTGCTCACACTCTCTCTGCTCTCTCAAAATAAATAAACTTAAATAAAATAATAAAATAAACTTAGAAATGTAGCTTGAGTAAAAGAAGTTTCGTTTAGAGAAAAGTTTCTGAAGCACAGATTTGGGGCCTGTTTCCTAACCTCTTCAGATCTCAGTTTTCCCTTCTGTCAGAGGAAGGTCGGATGAGGTGTTTTCTGTTCACCACTGCTGGCTTCCTGAGCTCTGTGCTCCAAACGGATGGCAGGAGCCAGTGTGGAAATTCAGGGGGCAGATCGCTCACAGGGCAGGGTAAGCATGTGGCCCCCTGGAACTCGGCCGAGAGAAGGATCTGGCAGTTTGCTCTGTGGCCGACTTAGACTTGGGGCCAGTTCACTCTCTGGCATAGAGGCATCCTCTTCGCCAACACTGCACTTCAGATTTTCTTCCTCATTTTGTAGGAACACCCCATTTCTGGGCAATCTTAAGTATTGCCTAGAGGGATTGTGTGCCTAGATGGGAAGGTAGGACTGCCTCTTTCTCCCCTCCCCCCCTTCTTTTCTACTGCTTCATCAAGAAAGTGTCCCTTAGCTCTTTTTCCAAGCCACCGAGTTTGAATTGATCTTTGCTGCTAGTAAGAGGTGGGGAGGTGCTTTCTGGTTCCTGCTAAAGTTACCTGACAGCGGAAGGTGTGCATCTGATAATTATAACTCTAGTGTTTCCAAGGCCTGAGCGATTTAGCTAAGAGCAGTAATCCTGATCTTATCAGGAGGGTTTTGTAGCCCAACAGTGTTACTTATAACAATATCTGTTTTACTTCCTGGGGCTTCAATCTCCTTTTAGGATTCTCCTGTAATCCTGCCCATTACCCCCTTGTGCATGTCTCATTACCTCCTGGAACCAGTTAAAACTGGTGGGAGGGCAAATATGTTTTTCTTTTCTTCCTACCAAGATCTGGGAATTGAGCTTTTAACATTCCAGCACCATCAACCTGGCCAGCAGTAGAGCAGTCACAGTGAGGCATAGGCGACACCTGTAGAGCATCGTCTAGCCAATGAAAAGGTAGTTTGTGGGTTGCTTATTTTAAAAAAATAACAATAGTAACAACAGCAATAGTCAGCCCAAGTACTTTAGTTACATTTTATATTACAAAGCAATTAAATAGTATCCATGAGTTTGAGATCAGCCCCTTTGAAGTCCAGTTATTTTCCTAATGACTACTTTGAGATTCAGGCCCCAGGAGTTTGCCAGATCCTTGACCTTGGGGTTCAGAATCTATTAGATTATAGAGAGTAAACAGAAAGGAAACACATTACAGTTCTGTGTCTTCAGAGAACATTCAAGAATCTTGTAAAAGTTGTCTAAAGTATGTATGAAGGACAGGATGGTTGCTTGGAGGTTTTGGAATATGGGAAGCCCAAATGAAGAGTTGGTAACTTAGCCTCCGCACTTTAAACCTGAAGGAAAGGGTTAACTCTTGCCTTGGGGAGGAGTGAGGAATGGGAACTAAAATTGCTTTGGACATCTGAGCTGTGCTTTAATAAGATATTCCAGGTGGTCAAGGAGTAATCCCAAAATAGCCTAGATACTTAATTGCTTTTAAAGTCAGGCGCTCCTGTCTCTGGGGAGGTACAGCTCTAAGGAATGTAGTGCTGGCTCCTAAGATCTTGGAGGCGTGGTCTGGTTGGGTTTTTTTTTTTTTTTTTTTTTTTTTAATACCTTCCAAATCCCAGTAAAAAGAAAGCCCCTAGGTAGCCTTCTTGGGTCAGGAAACACTGGTTGAATTTCTCCCTCTCTAATCACGGGAAGCTTGCCACTGTCAGCTGCCATAACCTGGCTTGTTCCAGGGTTGTGGAATATTCTCTCGCTTCTCTCTCCCCTCCCCCTCCTCTTTCATTCTCTCACACTCATACCACCACCACCAGAGACAGTGGTCTATTCCTGTTTGATGCCTTGCCCAACGTCTCTCCATTTCCATCAGAACATACCTTTCTCACGAAAAGGTTCACATTCATTCTCTTTCCCTTTCGTCCCCTTCATCCAGATCCAGTTAATTCTCTGACGTGGCTACTTTTAAGACCGTCTTTTCTCCTTGGTCCTGCTGTCCCCTACCCTCCAGTGCTGGCTTTCCCTCTCAAATCTTCCATGCATTTTACAAAAGTAGTATATCTGCATTGCAAATCGTTACTGCCGGAGGGATATTTTGTTACATGAAGAGTCATACTGCCCCCTTACTAGAATGGCTAACTATTGTGGAGGTGTCAGTTCACTGACTATTCTATAATTTCAGTGCAATCCAGATTTTCTTCGTTGGGGACAAGGGAGAAGGGGGAGAGCAAGTGGTGGGTCTTGCTTGACACATCATTCAAGTTAATCTAGAAAAATAGGCAATTGTTTTTTTAATCATCTCTCCCTCTCCCTCTGAAATCTCTCCATGATCTCAACCCGATTTGCTGTCTACACACATTTGTAGGTTTCTTTTTTTCCCAACCAAAGTGGGTCATTAAAATCTTCTAAAACACTGGTTTAATCATTTATTTTTCTGCTCAGAAAACATCCACTGCCTCCCTCCTGTTCACAGTTCAGAGTTTAAATTTCCTCCTGGTATTCAAGGCATTTCACAGCCCGTTCCCACCTCAGCTATTCAGACTTGAATCCTCCCTGCCAAAACATGCCTTGTTTATCCCCCCACTCTGTGCTCATTTACACTGTAAATCTCCCCTCCACCCATTCTTCCAGGCCGGCTTTATCTCCGCTCCACCTCTGAGGCACCCTCCTTTCTTCTACCTCCTGGGCACTTTGACTTGCTCTGTTAAATGGTGTGTGTGTCCAGCTTGTTTTTCCAACTCCATGGTAAAAATCCCATCTGGGAGAATCACTTTTGGGGGGGTAGGGGTATTCTCAGCTGCTGGCACAATGCTGTCCCCAGGGCGGGTTCTCGGGAAATCAGTGTTGAATGAGTTTGTCGTAGGGTCTTTGCTGCTCACAACAGAAAGGGTCCCCAGAGGCCCTCTCATCCAGCCCTGTCCCATGTTGGATTCCACAGTGTGACGTCCCAGACAGATGGCCATCCGGGGACAGGAAGCTGCCCATCTCCTGAGAAGGCCCCCTCCATTACTGGGCAGTTCTGATTGCTAGAGAAGTCCTTCTTCTGTCGACCTGAAATTGTCATCCCTGTAATTTCTGCCCCTTAACTCTAGTTCTGCTCTCTGGGGCTTTAGGGAAAAAAGGAAAAGAAAAAACACTACCACCTTGCAAGACAGCCTTTTAGATTTTCAAGGAGTGGCTACATTTCCCCTCTGTCTTCTGGATCTTCCAGGGTTGGAGCGTTAGAGAAGCACCATTTTAATTCTTTTTTTTTTTTTTTAATGTTTTATTTCTAGGAGAGAGAGAGACAGCGTGAGCAGGGGAGGGTCAGAGAGAGAGGGAGTCACAGACTCTGAAACAGGCTCCAGGCTCTGAGCTGGCAGTCAGCACAGAGCCCGACGCGGGGCTCGAAGCCACAAACCACGAGATCATGACCTAAGCGAAAGTCGGACACTTAACCGACTAAGCCACCCAGGCGCCCCACACCGTTTTAATTCTGAGGAGCAGTCAGGTTAGACTTTGATTCATTATTGTTTCAAGGCCTTTTATATGCACATCTCGGTGCTAGGTCCCGCATTCTGCTGGCCCTCAGAGGCTAACCTGCTTCTCTCCGTCTCTCCTTCCCCTGGCATCCTGTCCCCTGGGGGAAGACGGGGCCCATCCTACCCAGGATGTTCTGTTTTGGAGGTAGTGGTGAAAGGTTAGCAGTTCTTACCCCAGTCCCCCCAGGTAAGTCCCCCAGGCAGGTGACGCCTGGTAGGCTGCACTTCCAGGTGAATCCAGGGAGATGAACCAGAGGATAAAAGGGCCGTTACTTGGCCTTGTAGGCATTCTGTGGCCAGAGGATTTTCTTCTTCTCCTCCTCCCTCTCTCCTTTCCTGATGTCATACCCAGAACACTCTCTGCTGTTTCTTCCACCCACAAGGCAGGACAGCGTAACCAAGAGAGCCAGACCTGCATTTGCATGCTGGCGCTGCCACTGGGAACTCTGAGACCCTAGGCCACTTGAGCAGCTTGCTCTTCGAGCTGCTCTTTTCCCATCTCTAAATTAACCACCCCTACATCATACTCTTCAGTGAGAAAATGCTGGTTAAGCTCCTGGCCCAGTCCTTGCCCAAGCGTTAGTGTTCTGCTCCCCTTACTCCTTCCTCCAGCCTTCTTCCACTTCCATTTTTGAGGGATTTAAAGGCATGATACTGAGCTTCCCTGGGGAAAGTTAGCTGAATGTGGATATAGCAGCCACAGCTAGCCTTGGGTGGGTATTTGGGAACAAACTGTCAGTTTCCTGTGAGCTCCTGGTGAGATCAAAGCTGTTAAGAGAAGCCTCAAGTAGGAGAGGCTGGGAAGGTTGTAAATGGCAGTTAAGTGACCACTGGCTACTGCCTGTGGCCCTCACAGTAACAGAGCCAGGTCCCCTGGCCCATAGACTGGCATGCCTTGCATGCCGCAGCCTTTTAACTGAAATGCTTTTCTCGGGGACCCCCCTGAACTGTGGAGCTAGCTCCTTTTGGATGTGTGTTCCCCACACTTACCTCTGCCACGCCTCCACTCTCCTCCCTGCCCTGCTCAGCCTCTAAGAAGAAATCATTGCTGGGCTTCCAGCAGTCACACCCATAGCCTGGTGAGAGGCCCAGAAACCTGCACATCAACTTGAAGTGAGCGATGTTTTATAGTAGTTGATCAGAATACTGAAGACTGTGGCCCTCCCCATGAGAGGACGAGAGGAGAACAGAGGAGTTGTGGGGTTCGAGATCCCATGGGGGAGCCCATTCCTGCCTTTCAGTAAACGTGCCCATGCTTTCTCAGTATTGGAGGCTGGGGGATACGCTGATGGGATGCGCACAGACTCTGGGGGACACGCACAGACTGGGGCTGTAGGTGGGGCACAGGTAACCAGCACGCCTGGTGATAGCCCAGAGGAGAAAGGCATCAGTTCTGCCTGGTGGACAGAAGCAAGAGTCTTCGTGGAGGAAACAGCATTCTGGCTAGACTGTGAAGGGCAGGCAGGGCCAGAAGTACTCTTACTTCAACCAGAAAACCTTGTGAAGCAGGGTTTAACTGCCCCAACATCAAGAGAGACATGTCATGTAAAGAGAGCGGACATTTCCTTATTAGCTGCAACTGAGTATTTTAGAT
Organism: Crocuta crocuta; assembly: GCF_008692635.1. Classification (NCBI taxonomy): domain Eukaryota; kingdom Metazoa; phylum Chordata; class Mammalia; order Carnivora; family Hyaenidae; genus Crocuta; species Crocuta crocuta. The sequence goes on along the minus strand of NW_027527920.1, from coordinate 699,044 downwards.
TAAGTGATGGCCCATCCCAGCCTTAGACAAAAGAAAACACCTCCACTCCTGGGCAACTCTTCCCCTGTGTTTTCTTTCTTTCTTTCTTTCTTTCTTTTTTTTTTTATGTTTATTTATTTATTGAGAGATCACTGCATGCACATGCTTGAGCAGAGGAGGGACAGAGAGAGAATCCCTAGCAGGCTCCCTGCTATCAGTGTCGAGCCGACATGGGACTCTCTCCTACAAACCGTGAGATCATGAACTTAGCCAAAACCAAGAGTTGGACCCTTAACCAACTGAGCCACCCTTCCTGTTCCCTTCCTGTGTTTTCTTTAAATCATAACTAAACTTCCTATCTGTGGAATGGGTCAGATGGTAACTTCGCCCAAAGAGTTGAGTGCCCTCTTTCTGTCTCGTTCTGGCAAATGTCCTGTCTTCTGTGATCACTGAGCTAGGGGTGTTCCAGGCTAAAATCCTGTAGCTAAGCAGATTTGTAAGTGTTTTATATTTAGCGAGCCCTAGCTAGTGCGGGGTCTAACCCTCCCACCGCTCAGGTTCTGATGTCTAGTTTGAGCAGAGCTGGAGAAAGCCAAGGGGTCATGACAGCCCCCAGGCTCCACCCTCCAAGGCCTTCTCCTCTGTTCTTGAGCTGAGCTCTCTCACACTTGGGTGTTTATTTTCACACATAGTCACACGGTGGTTGTACTGGTGTGCTTGTTTTTACACTCCTCTCCTGCTGTGGAAAGCCCTGTCTGAATTTTAGGTTGTGGATTCTGTCCTTCTCACCCAGCTGAGTGTTAAATAGTTTCTGAGTGCGCATTCGGAGTGCCTGGAAGTTATTGTAATTAGCAAAAAACTGTGTTTTCATCTCTCTTGGTGACTGATAGAGAAAGAATCCTCCTGTGAACAGAATCAGCTTCAGATCTCTAGCCGGAGAGTTGGGAATTGAGCTGCCACAGTAAACAGCTGACATAACAGAAGCGGCAATGATCCCCCATTAAATGTCTTGCAGCCGATAGGGGCTCCGGGGATAATTGACTTTCCAGCAGGAATTACTGGCTCAAACAAAATCACCGGGCATTAGGGCAACCTACTGCATCTTTTGAAAGGGGGACTGTAACTCTGTCTGGTTTTGCTGACCTGACAGGCATAATTCATCTTGATTATTCATTGTGCTGGTTGCCACCAGATGATACCAGATTTCTGTTGACTGTAATTACAATGTGGGGGTGAATCTTAGCTTTTTTTCTTTTTCTTTTTTTTAAAATAGTGTTTCTTCCACTTGGTTATTGGCTTCCCTGAGCTGAGGAGCTATAGGGAGATCTCTAACAATGTCTGCCTGGGGAGATGATGAGTGCACAGTCAGATAGCATTTACTGAGCACTTCCTTACACACTTCTCTTGTGAGATAAGCGGGGAAACAATTTGGTGTAGCCTGTTTCATTTCAGCTGACAGAGTGTCACTTCTTGGTTATACTTACCTCACTATGTACTAAATTGCTGCTATCAGGAAGCGGGCCTACATCTCCGAGCCCTCTTTGAGTAGGGGAGGCAAAGTATGGTCCCAAAATATAACTGAATAATACCTCCTGCATTCAGGCAAGCTTGATTAGAGGGGAAGATAGGAAAGAAGGGAATTAGACCAGGCTTTTATGTTATTGACAAAGTTTTACAGTGAGATCCCTATGCAGTCCAAAGAATGTCCTCCCAGGAAACCTCTGCCCCTCATCCCCAGAAGCCCCTCCCCAACCATTTCCACACCCCAGTGCTCACGCATGCACCTGTAGTCCTGGGGGAGCGATGAGAGAGTGACAGGCCTGCTGCATCTAGCCCCATCCACTGGGTCCTCCACTGACCAGTGTAGACTTCTACCATGACATTTCATGTTCCCCACTAGCAGAGGGCCTTTTTGACTCTTCTGTGCAGTATGTGTGTATATTTTTTGAAGGGGTGCCTAATTGATTCAAATAGCCAGTTAATACCTTTTTTTAATTTTATTTTTTTAATGCTTTTTATTTATTTATTTATTTATTAATTTTTTTTAATGTTTTATTTATTTCTAGGAGAGAGAGAGAGAGAGAGAGACAGCGTGAGCAGGGGAGGGTCAGAGAGAGAGAGAGTCACAGACTCTGAAACAGGCTCCAGGCTCTGAGCTGGCAGTCAGCACAGAGCCCAACGCGGGGCTCGAACCCACGAACCGCGAGATCATGACCTGAGCGAAAGTCGGACTCTTAACCGACTAAGCCACCCGGGCGCCCCTAATGCTTTTTATTTTTGAGAGAGAGAGAGAGAGAGAGAGACAGCATGAGCAGGGGAGGGTCAGAGAGAGAGGGAGATACAGGCTCCTGTATACAGGAGATACTCTCTCTGAGAGAATCCGAAGACAGGCTCCAGGCTCTGAGCTAGCTGTCAGTACAGAGCCTGACGTGGGGCTCCAAACCACGAACTGTTGAGATCATGATCTGAGCTGAAGTCGGGCGCTTAACCAACTGAGCCATCCAGGTGCCCCAGTTGATGCCTTTTAGCAATGATTATAGTTCGTCAGGCATTCTCTGGGGCCCACTAAGTGCTGGCATTGTGCTCTGTGCTGGGTCTACAAAGATGGATGAGAAACTTCTGCTTTCAAGGAGCTTATGATATGGTGAGGATGATAGATAATTCCAAAATATGTTAAAGTCTAAGCTCAAAATGTACAGAGATTTCTTTCAGAGTACTTAGTGCAGCTGGGGGTGAAGGGAAGGCTTCCCCCAGAATGTGTTGCCTAATCTAAGGAGTAAGACTTACCCAACTGAATAAAGGCAGGAAGCGGGTTCCAAGAACATAAACAAAGGCATATTTGCCATTTCCTCTTAATTGGCTGAATGGTGTTGGTTTAACCTAATCAATTAAATTAGGATTAGGTTTTCATTATTTCTCTAGTAGAAATGAATTTCATCCTGGGGGCACAGTCTGTATACCTCGGGAATAACGTCAAGCTCTCAAGGCTGTCATATCACTTGGGAGCTCTGGTCACTAGACTTCCAGCTTCTAGTGGTGAGGCTTAGCGGAGAGACCAGAACTGCAGGGCCTGCTCTCTGTGATCATTTATCCTCCACTGAGAGCGGTCATGTAGCTTTACAACATACTGTGTAGTGTACAGACATGCCGTAAAATCACACAAACATGTATGCTGTACAGAACCTGAGGAAAAGTGGCACATCTCAGAGCGATGGCTTCTGGAGGACCAGCTAGGGGTGCACAGGTTCTCAGAAAGTTGGGCCTTTGTGTCCTCCTCTTCCAGGATTATCAAGGATAAGTAACATCCACCCTCCTCCCGCCAGCTGAACCGGATTCTTCCCCCTGACTCCCTCTTACTTTGGAACCATAACTGAAAGCAAGAGAACAAGTAAGAGCTTCAGAGGCCATTACCTGAGCAGTCGTACAGTCTGAGCCAAGACAGCACAACTGCTGAGGGTCTTCGTCTTCGCTCCAAAAGATTGCCTAGTCCTCTGTCACTGTCTCCTATTCCCTTCTGAACTCTGTGCTTTGTTCTCCTTTAGAATGGTGGTTTGGCCTGGAGTGATGATGCGGACGGAGGCCGGGGAAGAGAGATCTCTCGAGATTTTGCCAAGGTCTGTAACGTCTCCTTTGTGGTAATGCATGGGGCAGCACTGCAGTGGGTTGTTAAATCTGATCCCCAAGGAATAAGGGCAGGAATGGCCCGTGGATCACATTTGTGGTCCTACAGATAGATGGTTGTGTGTCTCTGGTGGAAGACTTCCTGCATTAGACGGAATTTTTCATTGTGTTTTTTTCTGGGGGACCGGGATTGCAGCTGTATGAACTGGATGGTGACCCGGAAAGGAAAGAGTTCCTGGATGACCTCTTCGTCTTTATGCAGAAGAGGGGTGAGTGTGCAGTCTCTTCAGTTTTTCAGCTCAGTGAATATTCACTGAGCGTTTACTGTGTATGTCGCCATTCTCCCTGCAGAGGGCCAGCATCTTAGCCCGGGATGGCAAGAGGCACTTACTCCTGAGTGGTTCCGGCCCTCACAGAGTAGTTGACAGCCAAATCAGAGAGGGCGGAGAGGGCCTTGGCAGAAGAGAAATGGAATGGTCAATCCAGATTTGGTCCTGCCTTATTTTTGTTGCTCCCTTCTGATTAACTGGCCTCTCTGGTGTTATTTCAAATTCACACGTACTTTCTCTTAGCCGTATAGCAGCTTTGGACATCGCTTAAACCAGGTTTCTTCTTGGCATACCTAGTCCTGCAGAGACTGAGAAGGCCAGTAAAAGACTAGAGGTCCCTCAGAATTTGTTGAGAGGATCTGAAACGATCCGTGAAAAGGAAAAGGCTAACTCTTTTTTTCTTATCCATTGCCTCTGGGTTTTGCACCCCCTGGCTTGGTTTGGGGCACTCTGTGTGGGCGCCCGCTTTATAATGCATCTTCTCACTTCTCTGTCCTTCTCTCCTTCTCACCTCCACCCCCCACTCCAAACATCTCCACTTTGGACCCTGGCGGGACTGAGTCTTGAGCCAAGTGACTCAACTTCCTGGCTTTATATCCTGTCAAAGCAATGGGTTCACCAGCCAAGTCAGGAAGCATTGCCAGAAAGCCAGCCTCTCTAGAAGGTCCTCAGCAACCTGTGTAGCTCTACCTTCATCACCCTCAGGACATAACAGAGCTGTTCCCACCAGCCTCTTGCCTGGGACCCTGCCTGTGTCTAATTGTGTGTCTCTCGGTTTCTGTGTCCACTCCTTTATGGAGACCCGGGAATGAAATCTTCCTCTTTATCTTAGGCTGAGCTATAATGGCAGCCCCCAGCAGGTACTATTCTGTGTTTCTCTCCCTCTTCCCCCTGGCCCCTGGCACACCCATCCCTCTCTCTCTCCCTTCCTCTTCCTCTACCTTCTAAAGCCTCACTGCTGTCCTAGTAGCGTGCATGTTACTGCTGGTTTGCCTACAAAGGTAATCGGAAGTTTTGCGTCTCTGTGTCCTCCCATCCCCAAGCCTCTCGGAGCTGTCCAGGCAGCCCACGGTTTCCTCCTCCAGCTGCTATCTGGAGCTGCATGTGCCAGTGCAAAACAAGACTATAATCCCCCGAAGATAATGTGACTGGCAGCAGTGAAACTCCCTGGTTGCCCTGAGAGCGAAAAATCCACTTAATACTTCGGTCTCCCTTCCAATTACCTTTTAATTATTTACAAGCTCCACAAGCCCAGCTGGTGCAAACCCAGGAGCTGAGCTCGTCTCAGAGGGGCTGCTGCAGCGATATAGATTTTAATCAGCAGTGTGGCTCCCCTGTTTTCTTTTCCACTTTATTGTCTCCCTTCCTGGAATGATTTTTAAAGGAGAACGGAAGTGAGATCAGCCCAGCCAAGAGTGAGTGTCGGAAATTATTTGTGTACTACTGTGCGTCCCCACTAGATTCGGAGCTCCTTGAGGACAGCCACTCCGTCATTTCTTTGTGTCCCTGGTGCTCACACAGGCCAAGGCAGGGAGGTGCTCGAGATGTGTTTGCCGGGCGAGCAGTCCTGACTCAGTTTTCCAAACTCAGCTGCCCCCACAGGAAGGCCAAGCTGCCCCGCGCTGGACAGCCAGCCCATAATTGGAAGTCAGCAGCAGAAAGCAGCATGTGCCGGGAAGCCCAGACTGCCATCTAGGCTGTTTCTGAGCAACCCTGAAGCAGGAGTGAGTGACTCCCTTTGATCGTGTCAGTTTATGGGTATTTAGGCTAGCAGATCTTTTTCTGTCCTCAGCACTTAAGGTAGGTATTTCACTGTTTGCCGGCATCACCCATAGAAAGGAAACAGTGGAGTCCATTTTGCTTCTTGTTAGTTCCCCAAATACAAGGTTTCTCAGCCTCAGCATATTTACTTCGGGGACTGGACAGTCCTTTGTCGTCGGGGCACCCCCTCCCTCTTAGTCGTGATAACCAAAAACATCTCTAGATATTCTAAGTGTCCCCTAGGGAAGAAAAGCACCCCCTGCCCTCCCCATTGAGAACCACCACTAGAAGGATGGGCCAGAGGGTGAAGTTGTAAAATTTCCTTTGCAGAGAAACTCTTTATGGAAATCATCTTCCCTCCACTCGGGCCACTCTGCCTGAGGGTGGCGGGGGCCTGTGCCAAGCATTATCACAAGCACCCCTCCTGTGGCCAAGTGTCTAAGGAATGGGTGTTGGGCCCCTGTCCGCCCCTCCCCCGGATTGGAGGTGACAGGTGGAAGACCCACACAGGCAGAGGCAAAGCGTGCTGGCACCCGTGGGCCAGGCACAGCCTGGAGACCCCTTCCTTGTCTGTGGCCTGGGTGAATCAGCTGGCTCTGGACCGAAGAGCCGTGTCTGGCCAAGAAGTTAGCACTGTGATCTGTGGACACAGAACATGGAGCGTGTCACCGGAGCTGGGCCTTCAGGGAGCTTGCTGTGCCAAGCGGTGGGTCCTGGGGGTAGAGAGGGGAGCATGAGGCGCGGTGACAGCGTGGACGTTGTTCCCTCTAAACTCGTTGCGCTGTCCTCTCTGGAGCACTAGCATCTGCTAGTAAACTAGATTGTTTGGCCCAGGACCACTGGGAGCAGATCACGGTTTTACTCATGTGAGGCTTGCTGTCTTTGCTCTTCACACAGTGGTGAGACCAAGGGCCCCTAGACATTTGTGACCGATTCGTCGCTCCCAAATCAGAGCATCTGGGGCACTCAGGAGCCAGATATTGTTAGCTGGGTTGGAGGAAAAGCCTCGAAGGCCTCGGCAGCAGGCCGACGACTCTTCCTCCAGAGCTAATGGGAAGGACACACATAGATTTCACAAGAGCCACTGAAAGCGGCCTGAGTCTGAAAGGCTTGGTGCCTCCCACCTGGGCTGTGAGAGGGGCCAGGGGGGCTTTGACACTGCGGGCCGCACCGCAGGGGATGTGGACGGGGCCCCAAGGGAGGCAGCAACTGCAGCTGCAGGTGATAAAACGGCTGTCCTGTCCGGCGGGAGAGGGGCTGCGCCGCAACCGCTGCTTTATGCCGTGTCTCCTTTGCCTGGATCGGCCACAACAGATGGGCCTTTCAGCTCCAGGCACCTCGGTTTCTGGGCCAGACCAGGGGGACTTGCACCCTGGTGACCCCTCCCCCACCATCGGAGCAAGCTACCCTAGGAGGAGCTTGAGAAGAGGCCAAGGCAGCGCCCCTTGTCGGACTCGCTGCCTCCTGCCTGCCTTGGGAAAGGGCCACTGCAGCCCCCCGGCAGGCACATGGCAGGGGACAGAGCTGGAGGCGCAGTGCAGAGCGGGGCTCGCGTCTCCCTGGTCTCCGAGGTCTCCAGCAAAGCATTCTCCTGGGCACCGCCCTTTCCTTACGTGCAAACTGTGAGGGTTCAATTAGAGTAAATCTGGAAGTTTCTTCCAAGTTCTGTGTTTTGTATTATGTCCATGATTGTGTCTTTTGAGCTACCAACAACAGATGAGTCGCCCTCAGTGACCAAAAAGATAGCACTTTTCTATCAAAACAGTGGTGTAAAAACAATACTAAGGGGACGCCTGGGTGGCTCAGTCGGTTAAGCTTCCGACTTCAGCCCAGGTCATGATCTCATGGTTTGTGAGTTTGAGCCCTGAGTCAGGCTCTGTGCTGACAGCTCAGAGCCTGAAGCCTGCTTTGGATTCTTTGTCTCCCTGTCTCTCTGTCCCTCCCCAGTTCATGCTCTGTCTCTATCTATCAAAAATAAATGTAAAAAAAAAAGGTATTAAAAAAAAAAAAAAACTATACTGAGGAGCCCAAGACCAAGTGCTTCTCCTCTTTCCATGCCTAAGCCAAATTGAATTAAACAAGTTGCTTTTGATCCTGCCCCCTGCCCATGTTTCTCTGGAAAGACTGGTTAGATTTCAGAGTTCTGACACCCCTTCTTGCTTACCTTTTGCTGTGTGCACACGCACATGCATGTCTGTGTAGAAAATACACATGTATTTCTTTGCAAAAAATAAAGCCAACCCGTTATAAATAAAATCCTCTGGCTAATTGAACTGACTGTGGGTGGTTTCTGAGAGTTCATTCCACGATAGATTTTCCAGGGGGGGACGTCTAGGTAGGCCGAAGGGGGACTAATTTGAAAGTCTGATAAGCAAGGGCTTATAAACAATTCCATTCTTCAAGATTCTCTAGGTGGTAAAATAGAAAGAAATACATCATCAAAGAGGAGGAAGAGGATGATTTTGCTGTTATTTTTATTATCCTGTGTATTTTATAGAACCCTTTCAACCCATTTTCTGATTTGCTGCTCCCCACAGCTCCAGCTCTGAGGGGTAGAGAGAGCAAAGGTTTCCAGGTTAAGTGACTTGCCTAAGGCCACAGAGCCGACCTGCACTTGTCCCCTAACTCCCAGGCCAGTGCTCTTTCCCTCTCCTGCAGCGCCTTTGAGAAAGGGCCCCTCGTGCCAGCGGCTCCATCACTTCCTGTTCAGGCGGTGGGCGGGCTTTGTCTCCTTCAGCCTTCTGAGCCCCACAGAGCATGCTGGTCTGCCTCTGCGGGTCAGCGTGTGGTAGGGTCTGACAGCGTCTAGCTGATGAACACGGGGGTAGGACTGCTCGTGTGAGAGAGGTCTCAGGGCAAGGCCTGCCTCTCAGGGAAGGGCAGATGTGACAATTCACAGTAGCACAGAAGCTGCCATCTGTCAAGGCAGGATGGAGGTGGGAGGGGCACAGGAGATGGAAGCTCTAACACGTCTTCTGAGCACCCAGAGCACCCACGGACAAGGCTCTCCTCTCCCTGCCCTAGCTGGGCACACCAGGTGACTGAACTGCTTAGTCACGTGGAGAACAAGCTTTGTCAAGACCTCACCCAGAGAACTGCCCTCCTCCCCCCACTAATTCTGTTCAAGGCTGCAAACTGACCTTGGTTTTCCCAGATGGATTGTTGAATCTGTTTTTGATGTGTATATACAAAGAATTTACTGTGGGAAAAGGGCTTGGTCTGCCTCAAAGTGCGATTTGAGTGTTTTTCCTTCTGTTGTGTGCTTATCTATCCATCTCAGGCAAGGAAATGTTCATGACATATATCGCTCTGCCTTTTGGTAGAAGCAGTTTCTCATATATTCTTTGTATCTTGCAGTTAATGGTCTATGCCATGAACACTCTTCCTGATAGACTAGAATACGTGTCTGTGTCAGATGAAACAGGCTTTGAGGCTTCATTTTCTAACTTTAGCCCCAAATGAAAGTCTAAAATGCAAATATTTATCTTCTGATTGGCCTTTGTCTGAGGCCAAATCTTTTTTTCTCTCCAGGTGTTCCAACTACTATTAATATACTTAGTTTTTTTTCCTTTTTTTCCACTTAAAATAGTCATTTAATATCCTATATCTACTCAGCTATCCCTAATAACAGGAAGGGATCCTGGTTTTTGGAAGGCATGATTAATTTGCAGAGCCCAGTTTTGTCATTAAATTCAGCCTTTTCTCCTTCAAATCTTTTACTGATACTTCTAGCATTGGTAAAATTGAGTTGATAGTTTGCCCTTCTTTGTTCCAAGTGAGCTAATATTTAGTACCTCATAAAAAAGGGGTGGTGTAGGAATAGTCTAAAGCAAGGATTTGGTCCATTTACATGGTGAGATCTACTGAGTATTGAGAAGCCAGCGGCCTGGATTGGCAATGGAAGACAGTCATGAACTGCCTAGGCCGAAAGGTCCTTGAGTTGTTGTGCCTTTCCTCAGGCAGCCTCCCACCCCCCTCTCTCGGAGACACCAGCTAGGTCTGTCAGCAGCAGCAGTCAGGGAAAGCAGAGACCTGTGATCCACCTCCTTCTAAGTCCTTGGCCAACTTTTCTAAACGTAGTTTTTAAGGAAAGAGACAGCACGGCCCTTAGAACTTCAACTAAAGCAATTAGTCTTGAGCTAGAGTATCAAAGAGGGTGAGGAGTTTGGGGTGCCTGGGTGGCTCAGTCAGCTAAGTGTCCCAAGTCTTGATTTTGGCCCCGGGTCATGATCTCACGGTTCTCAAGTTTGAGCCCTGCATCAGGCTCTGGGCTGATAGTGTGTGGAGCCTGCTTGGAATATTCTCTCCTCTCTCCCTCTCCCTCTCTCTCTTCCTTCCTCCCTTCCTCCCTCCTCCTTCCCACTTTGGCCCTCCCCTGCTCATATGTGTGTACTCTCTCTTAAATTTTTTGTTTAAAAAGATGAGGAGTTTAACAGTCTCTCAGGTTGTGGTGCCTCCAGTACTCCCGTGCATTGCTGCTGGGCATATAAATGGGCATAACCACTCTGGAAGTTTATTGGGTGGTGTTTAGTGTAGCTAAGCGTATGCCGGGCCCTGTTACCCGGCAATTCTGCTTGCAGGTGTATTCCCAAAGCAGTGAATGTTGTGTTCACTGAAAGACAGCTCAAGAATATTCAGAGCACAGGGCACCTGGGTGGCTCAGTCGGTTAAGCATACAACTTTGGCTCAGAGGGTCGTGATCTCACAGTCTGTGGGTTCGAGCCCCACGTTGGGCTCTGTGCTGACAGCCCAGAGCCTGGAGCCTGCTTGGGATTCTGTGTCACCCTCTCTCTCTGCCCCTTCCCCGCTCGCTCTCTGTCTCTCAAATACAATAAAGACACTAAAAAAAAATAAAAAATAAATATTCAGAGCAGTATCATGCATTAGAGCCCAAAACTGGAAAGAACCCACTGACCCACTGCCCCATCAGTATAGAGCGGACAGGTAGGTAAATGGTGCCAACGTTGGATAGCGGAATACTGCACAGCAGTAAAAAGGAACAGACTGCTTTACGCACTGGAGGGTTCTCACAGACCTAATGTTGAGCAAAAGAAGCCAGACACCAAAGAGTAATGTTACATGACTACACGTATGTAAAGTTCAAGCAAACCATCTGTGGTGATACATGTCAGGATAATGGCTACCTCCTGGGAGAGAAGAGGTGGGGAATGCATATTGATTGGGAAGGGGCATGAGAATTTTCTGGGGTGCTAGAAATGTTCTGTATTTAGATCTGAGAAATGGTTACAGGGGTGTACACAGAAGTAAAACCAGTGAGCCGCGTGCTTAAGATTAGTGGCCTGTTGTGTGTGTCTGCTGGGACCACTCAGTGGGAAACCAGAGGTGGAGAGCTTAAAGATACTTGTCAGTCCAGCATTGGGGTATTTGCGCATCTTGCCTCTGCTCTGCTCTATGGGACAGTCAGCTACACGCTGCACTGCACGCTGCCAGACACGGCTGCCCAGTTTCCTGGCGTGAGGTATTTTCTACATAAACAAGTTGGGAGAAAAATCACCCGTCATTTCTTTGCCTGTTCCTGGGTGGCGGGACCAGAGCAGGGCGAGAATGAATATGCAGAAGAATGGGCAGGAAGCCCGTCTGTCTGCCTGTGCACATTCCCCACTTAACACGGGTCTTCATTCTTTTAGGCTCTCCTGCGACTGCCTGGCTCTCTTGACAGGCAATGGAAATGATTAATGATCATTTTCAAAGCCAGGAAAAAGCAGTGAGGGTCCTTGGCAGGGCCACGTCCTGGGTCCTGGGCCCTCACCCCTGATCAGTGGGCAGGAGGGCAGCCATGTGACTGACTGGGGTCCTTGCCCCCGACTGTGCCTTGTCTTCATTGGAACAGGCTCGTTTTCTGTGGTGGGATGGAAGTCCCTTCTCCTGTCTCTGTCTCCAGTGCCCAAGGAGGCCATCTCCTCCTTCTGCCTCACCCCTACCCCTTATCCCTGTGTCCACAGTCTTAGTGGCAGGAAGGGGAGCAGAGTACCAGGGAGCAGCTTTTGTTTGGCTCCATGTGGATACAAGTTCCCAGTGACAGCTCTGGCCTTGCTAGTGCCGGTGCCCAGCGGCGTTCCCACCACCCAAGGGTTAAAGCCCAGGGAGCCCCACAGCCTCGCTGGGTCCCTGGCCCTCATAAAAGCCTTTTCTACATAGTCCCTTGGGCTGCCTCGGGCTCCCTGGCTGAAATCTGATAAGGGCCCTCTTTGTTGGAACTGTCAGTCTCCTTTATTGAGGAGGGAACTGGAGACCAGCGGCATTTCTTGGGGTACAGATAAGGCCCTGGATTCCTGTCAGAGGGAGCATGATTAATTACCCTCAATCCTAGCTCCTGCTTTGATAGCAGTGACTGACAGTACACAGGCTTCCCCATCAGGTGCTCACGCCCCCTTGGGGAGGCCTGCTGGGGGCGGAGATTCAGCCTCCTGCAGGGCCAAGGCTAGTGACCCACAGAACGCTCTATAGCAAAGATTGTTTGCCTCCTTCCTGGTTCTCTGCAGGTTGCTTTTGCTTTTATTGTAGACAGAGATCTGTTACCTTCCAGGTGAAGAGCCTCCTTAGAGGAAGATACAATCCAGCCCAGACTGCAGGCCAGAGACACCCCCTTCCCTGCAACGCTGGGGAAAGAGCATATGGACCTAGTCCTTAGCCACACAGGGTCCTTCGTAGGACAAGTTCCTAAACCATCCACCTCAAGGTCACTTGGCAACATTTCATAATTCAGGCAAGCTCCTAAAACCAACTCACCCTCCCTTCGGCAGTAATCACAGCAATCCGTTTTTGTTGTAAGTTTTTATTCATAGACTCATAGAACTGAAAGTCATCTAACCCAAATTCCTTATTTCACAGATGGAGAGACTTAGACCCAAGTATGTCAGTCTCTCGTCCCCATTCCCCAGTAGGATGTATTGGTTCTCTTTCTTGTTCAGAAGGTGGACTCCACCAAAAGGCCTCCCCCTCGCCCTTCATAGCTGAGCCTCCCTGAGGCAAGGGAGATGGCTGTGGGCCCTTGAAGCACAGAGCAGACTGCAGAGACAGACCAGTCTGAGGATCCTTTTTCTCCCGTTGGTCTCGAAGCCAGGGCAGGTTTTGTGTATGGATTGTCTGGACAATGTGAGAAATCCGTACCGTCATCTGGAGCTATCGCTCATGGTAGCCTCTGTTTTGTTTCCGACAGTATCGGGGCACCTCCTGCCCTGGGAGCTATTTTTGGTGGTTTCACAGAGGGCCAGACTCCGGGAAGAAAGCACCCTGTCCCCTTATCCACTCATCTCTGCACCAGGGTGCCAGTGGAGCCCAGACCTGTGGTTTCTCCCCAGAGGTGCTGGAAAGAGGCCACATTTTGGTTAGATTTACGGCCTATGACTTCAGATGCCACTATGCCCCTTTCTTGCCGTCTCTGTTTCCTCTGCCCTGAGCAGTTCTCAGCCACATGCAGTCACTCTGTGTGACTATCAGAAGGTGAACTTTTCATGAAATTTCTGCATCTGTAACATTGTCGTCTCTCAAAGAAGCCATGTCAGATGGCTAGACAGTCCAGTGACTACCCGAGAGTAGCCTCCAGAGGTGGTGTGAGTGACCCCTACGAACCTCTCGTGGTTCATAGCCACACCTCCTCTTCAAACAAAATCAGCGTAAACGGCTTGGTTGCTTTCTGTTCTCCTGGCTTGCCTCCGTGAATGACCATGTCCAACAGTAAATATACCCTTTACGTTTGAAGATTACCACCGTCAGAGATTGTAATGAAAATAGAGCAAACTCTGAAGGCCATTTGCAAAAGCAAAATCTGGATTTGGAAAACCAGGTACATAGCGCGACTCTGTGACCGCTGGGGACAGCAGCCCGTCAGCTGGGCAAGCCTGCCTCGTGGCTGGTTCCACACTGAGCTGCGCCCGTCTCTGCGTGGCATGGCCCCGGCCGCCTTCCACTCTCTAACATGCTGCCCCTTCTCTTTGACTCCACTGAGTGTGTTCATGGTTTCTTTACCTTCTCAAACCTTCCCCACCCCGAGCTCTCCATCCATCCTCCTGCTGCTTGTCCACTTTTCATGGCACCTGGATGCAAAGAGCTGAACCACCCTGGGCCTCGCTTCCCCCAATCTGTTTACTAGGGTCACGACCCTAATAAACCTGCTGGAACCTGAGAAGAGATGGTGACTTCTGTTCAGGGTTGTCAGCATCAGACACCTGACTTGATCCTGGTGACGGGTCTGGCGGGCACACCGCAAGCATAAGAGCACCTGAGATTCCAAGTTGGGTAACCCAGAGCTGCCATCTGTGGCTCTGAGGAGTATTTTTTCCCCAATCTGCACGGTAGTCTAGTTTATTACACACTAATACTTAAGACATGGTGAAGGAGAAGCAGTCTCTGCCTTCACAGAGCTGATGGTCCTCCTGGGCCACCAGGTGAACGAACATATGTGAAATGATCGGAGACTAATTATCACTGAACTTGAAGGGTCGTAACAGGAATTCGGAGAGAGAAGAAATCCCCATGAACTAGGACAGCTGGCAGATTCTTCCTGAAGGCCAATATAGAGAGGACTTAAGCAGAGGCAGGTCATGTTAGGCTTGTTGAAGGAGAGCACAACCCAAGTGGGCCTGGTTTGGGGACTGTCGTGAGGAGACCCAGCTAGTGAGTGAGTGAGTTATCAGGTTGCTTGAAATGTTTCGTAGGTAAGCTTTTAAGGGTGTTGGGGCCCCAGGTGATGAGACTGGGCATGTGGGGCGGGATGGGCAGGCGTAAGAGCCTGTAGGTGAACAAGGAAGCCGGTGCTGTGCTGGCAGCCGTGCACAGGTTGAGCGCAAGGGTAAGAGGCCGCTATGGGCCGGAAAGGCAGATATGTTTGAGAGGCGCCTCAAAGGAAGGATCGGCAGAGCCTCCTAACACCCTCAAGGCGGGTGATAGGGGAGAGAAGAGCCGGTGCTGCCCAAGACCTCAGAGGGTGACAGTGTTACTGCAAGAAAAGGAAGTGATGGGAACAGAGGGGCTGGCTTGGGGATAAGGGTGAGCTCAGTGTGAACATTCTGACTTGGAAGCGAACAGGGCACTGTGAAGATGTTCTGGAAGCTTCTGGAAATGTGAAGGGACCTTGGGAGTGGCTCTTCCAGGGTCTCCGGGCGATGCCATGAGGGTGTAAACTCACCTGGGCCATGAATGTGCTCAGGTAGACAGGCCTCCCGAAGGGTGTGGACCTTAGCCCTGTCCTGCCAGGGGACCAAGCTCTGCCACTCTAGGCTCTCATTGGTTATGTCGGGAATCAGGCTCCCCGTCCAGAACGGCACAGGGAGAAAAAGTTAACCAACACAAGCTATGTGTCTTGGCAGTGTACCCACCGTCCTCTGAATATTTTAACTTTGGAGTCTTTGGATCTAACACTCTGACCCCTTTGTTTTGACCCTCCAAGGACCGGCTGATCAAGACAAAGTTCTTGGAGACCTCCTGCCCCCTCCCCATACTTAGAAAAGAGGCCTGGGGCTGCCATAAGAGCTCCACATACATGTTCATGCTCAGGCTGTTTGCTCCTCATGCCTCTAGCTTGAATTATCCTGTAAAAGAGTTGATGAGGCCAGCGTTCCAGGGCTAGGAAGAAAATCCCATTCCTTGAGAGGAAAGAAGCAGGAAGAGCTGAAATAAACAGCACTTCTGGAAAATCAAGCTGGCTTACCATCCACCAGGCAGTCCGTGAGACCTCAGCAAGGCTGGGGCGGTGGGAGGGGGCCCAGGCAGAGGAGAGCAGCCTGTGTACAGTAAAAGGAGTTCGCCATCAAAAGGCAACAAGTCTCATACCCTGCCCTGGACGGTGACCCTTCCCTGCGGAATTCTCCCCTCTGACCTCCAGATCATTAATCCTGAGGCTGCCAAATGACAGTCATCCATCACGCCTCCTGACGAGCATCCCAGCCGCCTGTGAAAGAGCCCCAGCCCCGCCCTCCCTGCCGTCCCCTGGTGCTCATTAGCAGGCCTTCCTGCCTGGTGCCAGGTTTCCTAATCAAGTCCCTGGCTCCTCTCACTTCCCTTCGGGGCCAGTGGCGGAAGCTGCCCTGACCCTCCCTCTTGCAGAGGCCAGGCAGGGGGTGGAGTGATTAGTGGGGAGAGAACTACTGAGTGGCTTTGTATCCCCCTGGAGACTCGTGTGTCCAGCAGCTCCTTTGACTTGGTGGGGACACAGGCGAGAAAACATTTTTCCGTCCTGCCGCAGGAGAGGAGGAAGCAGGCAGTATGCAAATGAAAACACTGTTATAAAGCGCACCCAGAGCTACAAAAGACACGCCCAGGGAACTGTGTGGGTGGGTGGTGGGACGGCGGAGTGGCTTCTGAAGGCTCGAGAGGAATGTGAGTGGCCACATCGTTAGGAAAGAATCTGGACTCGTCCTGGTAGCCAAAAAAAAAGAAAACAGGCTAATGTTTTAGGCAAGACCACAAAGCCTGTGAGATGGACCTGTCTGCTCATCCCACGGAGAACTGGTAGCTAGTCTGAGAGCTTCCAGCTTTGGGAGTTGGAGTCAGATGAAAGCAGATTCACGAACGTATTTCTGACTCAGCAAAAGGTGGGCACATGCATGTCTTCTTTCTCCGCTTGATAACACAACCCTCTGTTTCTCTATTTGGACAATCACAGGGACCCCCATCAACCGAATCCCCATCATGGCCAAGCAGATCCTGGACCTGTACATGCTGTATAAGCTGGTGACGGAGAAGGGGGGCCTGGTGGAGATCATCAACAAAAAGATCTGGCGGGAGATCACCAAAGGCCTGAACCTGCCCACGTCGATCACCAGCGCCGCCTTTACCCTGAGGACCCAGTGAGTGGCCAGGGCCCTAGGGAAAGGAAGCTGAGGCTGGAGAATGGGGGTGTTTTAACCTAGAGGAGAGGAAGGAAGGAAATTCCACTGTGCAGTGAGCAAGATGAGCGGAATTCCCGATGCAGCCAGGAGCTTTCTGAGATGAGTCCCTCTCAACCTAAGTAAGGATGAGAGCCACCATTTCCCAAGTGCGTCCCTGGGCTACCTTGCCATTCTCTTTTTTTCGGGTGTCCCCATCAACTCCATGAGGTAGATGTTACGCCATTTTTCAGAAAACAAAATCTGAGCCTCCAAGATCATAGTTTGGTCCAGGCTATAGCAGCTAGCTAAGGTTCATCCCCAGGCTCCTGGCCCTGCATCCGCTCCTTCTGGGACGTAGCCTCCCAGACACACCCCCACCCTAAGCCTTAGCCGTTCCTACCTGACCTTCCGCGCCCAGCCACAGAGGACCGGGGATGTGGGACCCATCTTTGCAACCATATGAATTAATTCCGAGGGTAACAGGAGCAGGGGAAGCAAGAGTAGCCCGAGGGGCATCCACTCTTCCCAGCACACCGGCTGCTGCTCTCTGAAAGGTGTGGAACGAGCAGCCGTGACAGTGCCTCAGAGCCCTGTGCAAAAGTGGAAGGGTTTTATCTCTGGAGCTGTTCCAGCAGGAGTCAGGGACAGCGCTATAACCAGCACAGCGGTCCTTCTCTTGAGGCCCCTGGGACATCTTCCAGGGCCACGCAGAGTGGGACAAATCACTCCTGTCTGAGCAGCGTGACTCAGAATGGTTAGGACAGCCCAGGAACCAGGAAGACCTTGCAGACACTTTCTCCCAGGGTGCTGGCACGGCACCAACACCAACACAAAACGTGAGTGAAGGTGTGCTCTCTTTCCCCGGAAGTGGTGCCCCTGAGTGGAGCAGAGGTCAGGAGAGGGTTGAGTAGCAGCTGGCAGGCCCTGGACCTTTCTCTTCTGCCAAGTGACCCTGTGTTCTAGAGGCCTGCCCCGCAGAGACCCAGAAGCTTAGACGGGGCGGCCTCTGGTGCCGTTTTGGATTATTCTCCTTGCTTCCTTCCCTTCAGGTACATGAAGTATCTCTATGCCTATGAGTGTGAGAAAAAAGCCTTGAGCTCCCCAGCCGAGCTCCAGGCAGCCATCGACGGCAACCGGCGGGAGGGCCGGCGGCCCAGCTACAGCTCCTCCCTGTTTGGCTACTCGCCTGCTGCCGCCACTGCCGCTGCCACCGGGGCCCCCGCCCTGCTCTCCCCACCCAAGATCCGCTTCCCCATCCTCGGGCTGGGCTCTAGCAGCGGCGCTACCGCCAGCAGCCCGCGGATATCCCCAGCAACCACGCTCAGGAAAGGTCTGCAGGGGCCAGGGGGGAGGAGGGCGGGCAGGGAGGGAGTGGAAGACTCTGTTAGGTGCGAGGTCGGTCTGGCTCTGGTGCCTTCCCCAGGTGATGGAGTCCCGGTGACGACGGTGCCTGTGCCAAATCGCCTGGCTGTGCCCGTGACCTTGGCAGGCCAGCAGGCCGGTACCCGGACGGCCGCGCTGGAGCAGCTGCGGGAGCGGCTGGAGTCCGGGGAGCCCCCTGAGAAAAAGGCCTCCAGGCTGTCGGAGGAGGAGCAGCGCCTGGTGCAGCAGGCCTTCCAGCGCAGCCTGCTGAGCATGGCGCGCCAGCTGCCCATGAAGATCAGGATCAACGGCAGGGGTGAGCATGGGGGTGAGCCAGGCAGCCCCTCCCCTCCTGCTGCGCCCTCCTCCCGGTTCCACTCCAGGGCCCAGCCGTCCCAGGATTGGGGTGGGGGCCCCTCCGGGGTCTACCCTCCAGGTTCCCCAAGGGTTTCCAGGCCAGAAAACCACACAGGGCTTTACCTTAACCAAGCCCACTAAAACTTGCCTCAGGCAGTGCCCTATTCTCTGTCGAAAAAGACAAGCTGTTGTTCAGTTGTTCGAGGGGGAGGAGCCAGAGACCTTCAGGCACAGCTGCTGTGTTTCTCTTCCTCCCCGGCCTTTTGATCTGTGTAAATTAAAGGGCTCAGCCTTCACCCCAGTACCTCCCCGGATGTAGGTCTGGGCCGGAAGCCGGCACCTCCATTCTGAGCCTCCAGGAGCCTCCGGGAGGGGCCAGAGTCGCCCCAGCTGCCTGTGACCCTCACAGGGGAAAGAGGAAATACCAGTTTGGCAGCATAATTGACATCTCTCCCTTCCCTTCCTCATTTTTCAGGTGCCCTACCTTCTGGACTCCTGAATTACACTCCATGCCCCTTGTTCCTTTCTCCCCTTCCCCGCCATCCCCCACATTTTCTTGGCCACTCTTGCCCTGACTCTGTCTCAGAACAAGCTTCAGCGAACTTGTGGTGGGAAGTCGGGTGTGAAGGGAGCTGTGTGCATTCGTGGGCAGCACTCCCTGCCCCACTGTCCCCAGGTGAGATGCAGGACGCTGGGGGCGACAGCCGGGCTCTGCTCTGTCACCTGCGCAGGCCATACACTGATAGAAAAGCAGCTCACCCGGAAGAAATACTTGGCGGCATGATGAAAGGGCAGAGTCTGGGGTAACCAGGCGGAGCCAGTGCCTGTAGCTTTCTACAGACCCCGGATGGTCAGGTTGAGATGGGCGCCAGGTGCCGGGCTACATGCTGGGCAGGTAGACCCTCTATTCGAGGACCAGCCAGCCTGGTTAAGGGGAGCAGGAGGAAAGGCAGGTCCTCAGAGGCAGGACTGGGCCTTACTGGTCTGCGGCTCCCCGGCCAGATGGATAGTGGATGCTTAGTGTTTGCCGAATCAGGCTGAAAGTGTCAGTGCACAGCTGTGAGCCAGGCTCGGTCTTTGCAGCCTCAGCTCCCTTTCCCGGGAGAACAGAGGGAATGTGGGAAGTGAGTGGCTCAGCAGGGAACAGAGAGAGCAAGTGATAGGACCTTGGCAAGCCTGGGTTCTCCTGCCCAACCTTACACTCAGGAGGAGGTTATCCAGATACTTTCTGGAACAGTGGGAGGCCTTGCCTGCTCTGGCTGGTCCAGGAGAGTGGGAGAGCCTCGGAGAGGACGCTGCAGTGTCGGAAGTCCTGATCAGGCCCGCTGTCTCCTTGTCCCTAGCAGAAGACAGAACAGAGGCCTCAGCTGCCGCGCTGAACCTGGCCACGGGCAGCATCGGGAGTATTAACATGTCCGTGGACATTGACGGCACCACCTATGCAGGTGAGGCTCCGGGTACTCTGAGGGCAGGCCATGGCCAGGGCCCCTCCTGTCACCCTCCCATCTGAACAGCTTCCCAGGGGGGCCTCTCTTGCGTGTAGTCTCAAGGTTTCAAAGGTTGAGTGGTTTTTCCAGACTGGAAGAGGCTGAGGATTGCCAGCAGGATGACCGATACCCCCTTTCAGCAGAGCGGTGGAGACCCTGCATCTAACCCTTTTGGACCAATGGTTGGCTCGATAGTTGCACCCATCATTTAAGCACAAGGCGTCATAATCCAGCCCATGCCCAGGGTTTAAACATCGCGTCTGCCATTACGGTCCTGTGGCGCACAGGGCTCCTCGGAAGGGTTCAGCTCCGCTCTCCCTAAACGTCGCCTGTCATTCCTTTTCTTTACAAGAGACCCAGGACTGACATGCAGGCAAAGGAATCTGAGTGCGGCAGAAATCGGCCCCTGTTGTTACAATTCCGCCCCGTCCTTTGCAGTTACCGCTCTATCTGGTTGGCCAGTTGGGTTAGCATCTCTACCAAGTCTTTCCAGCTTTTGGAAACCAGTCCTTTTCCTGCTCCTGTTTCTCTGGGTTGGGGGTGAGTTTGGGAACCAGCCCAGCCGACTCTCACTGAGCATGGCTTCCTGAACCCGGCACGCTAGCCACATGCTTGACAGAGGGCCAGGAGGTATCCAGAGGAAGGGCCTTAAAGCTACAGCTTCCATCACACTGGTGCCCCTGCTCTGGGGACACTACCCTGCGGCCTCACGCTCTGGATCTCTGCTGGGCCACCAGCTACCAGTGTCAGGGTTGTGGCCAAGGAGGGGACGGAGTTCCCAGAAGCAGCCCACAGAGAAGCAGTGATGCCACACCGCCTCGCCGATCACGTGACCCGTGCTTCAGAGGCGTCAGCAAGAAGTCTCAGCCTGACACAGGGGGCCCCTCGAGGAGACCAGGCGAGACAACAAGCAGGGCCTAGGTGCCCTTGGCCATCCGGTAGTGCCTGACGGTCTAAGAGGACTAGGGGCTGGGAGTGAGTCCACAGAGAGAGCAGGGAAGGAAGAGATCAGTGTCTGGAAAGGGAGGGAGAACACCTCCTCACAGCAGGTGACAGGAAGGGAGGTGAAGGCACCCCAGACCTCACCTGCCTCACCTTTGTCCCATCTGTGGCCTTTCTTAGCAGGTGTGCAAGTCACACAGACCAGGAACCGGAGAGTCGTTCCTGAGAGCCCCTCACCTCTGTCGTCACCCCCAGGCTGACAGACCCCGCTCCTTGGCTCTCTCCCCTCTTCTGCCACCCCCACAGCGCCTCTGCCCTGGTTTGGGCCTCTTTCCTTGTGCCTGTTCCTTCCAGCCCCTGTTCTTCCAGCCCCATGTTCCTTCCAGCCCCATGGAGAGCGTTTTAAAACACATATCCTGTTGCATCCCTCCCCTTCCTAAAAGCTCCAGGGCCTTCGTGGCTCCTGCAGGGTAAAACCTGCCTCTTGAGAGGCACACGGGCCACCCTTCCCTCATCCTCCCATCTGTCCGGCCTCACCTGCCATGCCGGCCTCCAGCATGTTGCCACCTCCCTGCTCCAGCTCTTCCTTCAGCCACTTTTTCTGATGGCCCAAGCGTGTTCTCCCAGCCCCGGCCTTTCCTGACCGGCTTGCCCCTTCCTTCCACCGCCTTCTCTTTGTTCCCACAAGCCCCCGGGGGAGGCACCCGTGCCCACAGACCACTGGTTACATCTCATTAAAATCACGGTTTACCTTTCTGCCCCCTGGCCAGCTTGTCAGCACCCGAGGCGGGACCGTGTTTGGGACTCCAGTCAGCAGCTAGCACGGGGTCCGAAACGGAGCCTTGCACTGAGCTGGGCACCCGTGGTGGGGACAGTGCACACGCCTGTGTCTCTGCATCTGCTCATGCTCATTTCCCCCCCAGGTGTGCTGTTTGCCCAGAAGCCCGTGGTCCACCTCATCGCGGGGTCCGCTCCCCAGAGCATGGGCGGCAGCGCCAGCGGCAGCAGCAGCTCTCACTGCTCACCCAGTCCTACCTCGTCCCGGGGCACCCCCAGCGCCGAGCCCTCCACCAGCTGGTCCCTCTGAGGGGCAGGACCCAGCGCCCCGTGCCCCGCTCTCCTGTCGAGAGTGCAGGAGGTTGATGCACAGAATTTACCTCATCTCGCGGAGCCCATGTCCACCACCATTTGGCCAGATGTTGAGAGTTTGGACGTGCCCGTCTGTCCGGGCTCCGCTCAGGTCCTGCTGTACTCTGGGGACGGGGAGAGGGAGAGGGGCAGGACGGGGCAGCGTTGTCCAATCAGGGATTGTGCTGGAGAACCGGGCGGGCTGTGGGCAGCCGGCTTCCTGCGGGGCTCCCAGGCCACCTCCCGTCTAGGGCACAGTGTATCGACAATCTGGAAGCCGGCACAGGGCTGGAGGCCCGCCAGAGCCCTTCCCCTTAATTTATTTCCCTTCCCCTGCCTTCTGCCGTGACTCCGGGGTCACCGGCCTCTTCCCCTGCTCAGCCCTTCAATCTTTAACTCCCATGTAGGGGCTGCTAGGGCCCAGGACGATGCCTTCGTGGCCCTTCTCTGCTGAGCATGGGACGGGGCCCTCCTGCCCACCCCGCCTACCACATTTGGTTCCAGGGCTGTGGGTCCCTCGAATTCAAGTCTTGAAGCTATCCTCAGGGCCCCATGTCCCTCTTTTAATGGTCCCAAGGAAGGGCACACGAGGGCAGTCCTTGGGTCCCAGAGCTTACTGGGTACCTGCTGAGGGAGAGGCAGAGCCTCAGGGGGCTGCCCAGGCAGGCCCTGGCACCCGTGTCCACACTGACCCTTGTCTGGCCCCCCCTGCACCTCGTGCTGTCACTCGCCCTTTGGCCACCTCTCCCAGGAACAGCCCACTTGGCCCTTGGGCCTTCCCTTCTCATCGGGCCACCTCAGCCCCAACATCCCCAAACCTGCTGATGTCAGGTGCATTGAAATACCTCAGATTTGTAATTGTTGATGTTTGATTCTTCAGGAAGTATTTGCATCTCTGAAATCTTTTTTAATATGTGTTTTGCTGACTTTTTTGTTTTTAATTTTTATTGTTATTGTAGCACCAAAGAAACGAAAGCAGATCACCCCTAAAGCCGAGCAAACATTTGGTACCCCAGCCCCTCCGGCCCTTTGCTCAGACCCCAGTGACAAGGCGGGGAGGCAGGCAGGAGAGATGACTCAGGGATTGCAGCGGCGGGGCCGCGAGGGGCCCTGGCTCGTGCAGGGTGGGTCCTGAAACCACATGGTTCCGGAGATGGTTCCTGACCCACTTCCCGCCAGAGCAGGGCTCATCCCCCACCCCTACCCCCGGCTCCCCTTCCCTCAGCATTGCCACCTCGGGGTGGGGGTGGGCCAGGGAGGCCCTGGGTCTTGTAGAGGCCAAAACGCCCCGGGGATAAGGGGAAGCCGTCCTCCCCTGGGCCCCTGGGCCAGAGCAGGCAGCTCCCGTGTTGGAAAGATGGGGTGATTGTCACAGCGGGCTCACCTCCGGCTGAGCATGTCCTGCAGAGCTCACAGAACATTGCTCCCTGTGACGTCATTGGCTGTGGTGGTGACAGGCCAGGCTGGCGCGAGCTATCGCACGACTAGCACTCGGCTCTGTCTGTGAAAGGAAAGGGAATCAAAGGCTGGAGCACAAAACAGCTACCTCAGCCTGGTAGGCTGCAGCTCTGCCGGCCCACATCTGCTCACCCCCTCCCCAGCCTTCCACACACACTCACACACACATACACACACACACAGCCCCACCCACCGGGGCCTGACCCTCTTCTGGCCTCAGGAGCCTTCCCTCCTTACCCGCCAGGTAAGCGCAGGCAGTGGGCAGAGAAGGGTGTCTGGGATCCGGTGCCAGGAGGGGCCCAGTCAGCTGGCGCTGGGCCCACTTGAAAGTGTCGCAACATTTGGCCAGTGTGTCTTTCTCAGGGGTTTGGTCACGAAGGATGGACTCTTCCTAGCCAGAGGACACGGGGACAGTGCACTGTGGCTTTCTGGTCACTGGATCCTCTCCCCTTCCCCAGGCGGCCTGCCCAGCCTTGCCCTCTAGGCAACCCCTCATTGCCCTCAAGGACCACAGCAGGGTCTCAGCCCAGAAGCCCAAAGTCAGGGATGCCAGCAGGTGCCCCAGGAGCAGGGCCCTGAGGAAGGGAAGCTTTCCCTGAAGTTGCAGTCCTGAAGGCCACAGGGCAGCCAGTTGGCCAGGGCCGCTTTCTCCCCTCCCCTCACCCCCCCAAGCTGCATACTCTGACCAGGAAAATGTGCTAGCACATGGGTAGCCTAGGCAGTGGATAAATACCTCAGACATCCTCTTGCAGCAAGTGTCTGTATATGTTGTGGTTATTTTCTATCTTACATGTTCTCGAATGTTTATATTTCAATAAACCTCTACCTCTTCACACAAGCAGGCCTCTTGGATGCTTTCAGTGACCCTCCCGTGGGCAGTGATCGGGACGGGGGATAGGCAAGAGCCCCGAGAGTAAAAAGGACCTGGTCCTCCAGATCCTTGGGTTTTCCTGAACCTTCTGCCCTTTACTGCTCATACATTCCCCAGAGTGCTCACTCTCGGCCTGTTTCTGGGTTGGCAGAAAACCCTGGGTGTTGCCTGAGCACCAGGGCCCTCTCCGGTGGTCCTGTATCAGTGACCTGGCGGGCACAGGGCCAGGGGACCACCTGTCTTTAGCTCCTGCTGAGTCAAGTGTGGTCCCCGTGCTTATGGAGCTCACAGCCTTGTTGGGGAGGCTCACACAGTTAGCCGGTCAAAAATCAGGATGCAGCGTGACTGGGACAGCAGGCTGCCGATGGCAGATGGCCGGAGCAGCTCACTAGGGCACCTCTGGAGAGCCTCCCGGAGGTGGCAGCGTTTCAACTGGAAGAGTGAGATTGCCGACTGGAGACGTGAGGAAGAGCGTTCTCAGCAGAGGAACTGATCTGTGGAAACTCAGTGGCCTCAGCCAACCCGCCCTTGGGGAACTGTGGCCGGGACTAGGGTCAGTGGGGTGGGGATTGGGGGAAAGGATGGCTGGGTCCAGGATAGATCCCAGGCAAGGGGATTGGGGTGCCATCCTCCGAGCATCAGCAGCTCCGCTGCTGGCCCGTTTTAACCAGGACGTAGGCTTAAAAAGGTTCTTTTCCGGAAGCGTGATCTGGAGTCGAGGGACACGCTGGGCCTAGACCTCTGGGACACCACCACTGGAACACAGGCCTAGACCCAGAGTACTCAGCCTTGTTTTCTGCCACGACGCACATCCTATGGCTACAACCCAGTTCTGGTGAAACCAAGAGAAGTGGGCAGAGAAGGAAAGCACTGGGGATTTGCAACAACGCACCTCGCCAGTCTGTGCGGTCCTCCGAGGCGGGCAAGAGGGGACCTCTTTGCCATTTTGAAGTGCTAGCAAATGAGCGTGACCTTGGAGCCTCTCACTGATTTCTAAACACCTTTTTTAAAGACTTTTTTTTTTTTTTAAGTAATATCTACACCCAACTTGGGGCTCGAACCCACAACCCCGAGATGAAGAGTCGCATGCTCCACTGACTGGGCCCGCCAGGCGCCCCTCGTACTTTAATAACTGGTAACCCATAGTGTAGTTGGTATCCCACCTCACAGCTTCCTGTGACACAGCAGGGGGCCACCACATGGAGGGGCAGCAGGCCTCGCCCATGAGGGCGTCAGGACGTGAGGAGAGACAGGGTCTAGAGACCTCTGCGGTGGAAATGGTGCATCAACAGTGCATCGTGGCTGCAGGGGGGATGAGATGAGAAGGGCTCCTGACAGACCTGGAGAATCTAGAAGAACAAGGCACCAGGCCTTGCATTCCATCCCATTTCAGATTAACAAGACATACAGGAGAATATCTTCAAGACCTCGAGAAAGGGAAGGATTTCTCCAACTAGACCCTCCAAAAGAGTTTATCAAAAGATTCTGGTATTTCGGGGTGCCTGGGTGGCCACGTGTGCTCCAGGAGACCTGATGGCTGGTTTCACTTGGCTATGAAACTATCAATTTCTGAACACCGGTGTGTGCCAGGTGCTGTTTAGGTTCTTTGCATTAACTCACTGCTAGGATCCTCTACACATTTATGAGATGGGGCTATGATTCCCATTTTACAGATGAGGAAACAGGAACAGAGAAGTGTTGCAGCCTGAGCTCCTAAAGCTAGTGAGAAGAGCTGCAGGGGTTCTAATTAAGTAGCTACAGAGCCCCAAGTCTGCCCTCCCAGCAAGTACTATGCATTTTATACACACGGTCTCATTTCCACTCCACCTACACCCCTATGAGGCAGTAACTTGGTTCATTTTACAGATGAAAAAACTCAACGTGCTCAAGGGCAGAATTGTGTTCGAGGGCACTTATCTAGTGAATGGCAGGGCTGGGAATGGACTCTAATCAGCTGCCCTAAACCCCTGCATGTGCCTCCCTTCAGTGAGGGGCAGGAGCGACCCAGCCCGGTGACAGAAGGAAGCAGGAGTTGGAGGGGGTGTCTGGTTGTCCCAAGTCTCCGTTCCGCCCATGTCCCCCTTGCTGTGCAGTCGGGAATCACCTGACAGCCCTGAGAGGCTCCAAGGTTCTCCCGGATCAGCTTTCCCGGCTCCGCGCCGCAACCTCCCCCCGCCTCATTGGCCAGAGGCGGCCACGTGCCTTCCGCATAGCCAATGGGGTTGAGGGGGCGGGGCGCGGGAAAGGAAGCCCGGAAGCCTACTGCACCTTCTCCTGGAAGTCTCTGCGTGCAAAGAGGAGTTGGTGGCTTGGGGCTTCTGAGAGGTTGGAATCCCTATTGGAGGAAAAGGAAAAAGGAACCGACCAGAAAAGCAGGACCGGGACGAGTGGGGACCTTGCTGCGCTTGGAGACAGAGAGGTACGAAGCCTAGCGGCAGCTGGGACACAGAAACAGACAAGAAGGCCAAGGGGCTGGTGGGGTGGGGTAGCCATCCGTGCCAGGAAGCAAACAAGAGCCTGCCTGTGGGAGTGAGCGGCTGGAGGGTGGGTGCCTGAAGGGAGGGCCCTCCAGGAGGGCAGCGCCCTGGTTTGGAGCGCACTGGGGACGCGCCCTGGCAGGGGTCCCAAACCACCATCTCCTGTGAGCAGAAAGGAGAAGGATTTATTTTCGGAGTTTGCGGGACCTGGGACTGGGCCCCGCAAGTGCTGCCCTTGGAAGGTACTCCTTTCCTTCTGAAGACCAGCTCACTATGCTGCCCAGGCCACAGAGCAACGTGAGATGACCATCCTAAAGGTCAAGTTTATGTCTTCTCCATACAAGAGACCTCCTGGGATGAGCTAAAGTCTCTCCATCCCAATTCCATGTCCTAGGAACTGTCGGCTCCATTTGCTCTCACTGAAATCCAGCTTTTCCCACCATGAAAAACAGGGAAGAGAAGAGTTCCAAAGTTTTCTGTATCCAGTCTTCAGCCCTGAGAGACTACGATTTTGTCTCAAGTCTAGTGATCAGGACAGGCCACTGGCTCTGTTGGGCTCAGGACCCATCCGTGGAGAACTCTGCAGGTCCCACAGCAGCTGTGTGAATGGCAGGGATAGCAGAGAACATTTTGCAGGAGGTGATGCTGGAGAAACTACCTGAGAGATGATCTGCCCTTCCATCCCGCCAGAGTCCTCCTCTGCAAAACTGCTTAAGTCAGTAGATGGAGGGAATGTTCAGTGACGGAGCTGGAAGCATGTGACCCAGCTGACGGAGCTCTGTAAGGGAAGGAAGCACACAGTAGGGTGGGGAGGGAAGTTCAGAAAGAGAAAAATGGTCAGGTAACCTCAAGGGGGGCAACTCTAAGCCAGCCTTGCCTGTGGCCATTGAAGATGGCCATTGCATCAAGCTCAGAAACAAGAAACTACTTTTCTGAAACAGGTTAAGGGACCAGGGGGCTTAGCTGCTGCTTTGCTATGTGACTTTGGGCACATTACTGCCTTGTCTGGGCAAGTTCCCTGTGAAATAGGGACAACAGAGTGAGCTGAGACACAAATGAATCAGATCTCACTTTGCAGCATCTAAAGCCCAGTACCCAAGGCCTTCACCAGTAAGACAGAAGGCTGTGGTCATCGTTCTGCTGGGACAGGGCAGTGAATGGACCAACCAAGCCCCACAAGGAACTCAGCACCCCACTGGCCACTCTGCCCAGCTCTGCTTCCAGCCACAGGGTCCCTGTGGGAAAGGGCAGGTGGCCTCGTCCACTAAGAGGCAAGAACCTTGTACTGATATGGGCATTTCCGGCCCTATTTCAGACAGGGAACAGGGAGGCTTCTGACTGCAGCCACCTATGACAGGTCCCATGCCTCAGGCCCGACAGAAACCCTAGCTGGGGGTTGGCTAAAGGTCTAGCCATAGGGGCCTCAGCTCTCCCCAGGGAGTCCTTACCCACCCCTGGTTCCAGAAACCGGACAGTCTGCTATCAGCTCACTGGGGGCAAAGGGCTGACCTCAACCTCTTGTGCGGCAAAGCAAGGTTATGAACTTGTACCCTGGTGGCTCTGGGCCTCAGCGTCCACACTACCTCTCTCCCCCAGCTGGGGCACTGTCCCAGTTGACAACTTTTCTCAGATGCTCCTCTCCTCCATGGCTCTTGGGCTGTGCCTGACATCTGGGGACAGATAAAGGAAGAGCAGACCCCATAGTAGACACAGAGGCAGGGCAGGTGACCAGGTACGGAGTAGCTCTGGTTCTATCCAGGGAAAGGGAGGCCAGCTGAGGAATCCATTCAGAATCGCCCAAGGCCCAAGCTAGAAGGACACTTTGTGCCTCTGTCTACCCCCCTCTGGCTTGCAGATGGAGAAACAAAAGGAGAGAGAGAAACAGGGTCTGGGCCACACAGGGAGGCAGGGGGCACTCTGCCTGTTCCTCTAGGGAGTGCCCAGATGTTACCTTCAGGGGTGGAGAGATGGCTGGAGGCTCCCGCCCTCCCAGTGCTGGAGCCCTGGGTGCTCAGAGGTGTGCCAGCTCCTCTCCCTGGGGACACAGTTCTTAGCCTGAGGATCAGAATTCTTGGAGTCTCCCAGGGCCCGCTGGCAGATATGACCCCATTCTCTCGGCGTCCCCAGAGAGCAGCTGAGGCAAAAGATAGAAGCACTCACCCCATCACGTTCCTCCACACAGGGTCATAAAGATGAAGACCCCCGTCGGGCATAAAGAAGTAGCTGCTCCAGGCCAGGGAATGTGCTACATTCTCTATCACTGGCGGCTCAAGCTGTCTCCTGAACGTACGAAGTGCAAATAATGCCTTGTTGAGAGAATACGGGATAGACCTAGGGACTAGAGCCCTATATGCTGGTGGTCTTGGGCACACCTCCATAGCACGGACTCCATAGTCCGACTTTAGTACGGACTCCCTCTAACTGGACCCCAGGTATAGGGAGACTCAGGGGGCCCAAGCAACAGGCACTGTGCCAGGTGCACTGTCTTGTGTCATCGTAACGTCATCCTTTGAGATAGGTGAGCTAGGTAATATCCCCATTTTACAGACGAGGAAACTGAGGCCTAGAGAAGGCAGACTTGCTCATGCTCGCTGAGCTGGTCAGTGGTGGAGGTGACTTGAGCATAAGAAGGCCACTCTGCTTCCGTCGATGACCCCAGGCCCAGGAACCCAGATGTCCTAATCCCTCTGCCTCCAGAGCCCACCCAGCCATGCCTCCTCCTGCTTCTTCCCCGTGCTCCCTTCCTCAGGAGAAGGCAGATCAGGAGATACATCAAGTTCCAGGCCCGGCAGTGTCCCCCCCGGGACCCTCTTATCATGTCCCTAATACCCTCTCCCATCTACCCCAGATCCTCACGGGAAGGGAAGAGTTGCGAGAATCTCTGTGAAGGAAGGTGATTCCTCCCTGCAGAGCCCCTCAGATCCAGGTGCCCCTCACTCCATGCTCCTCTTTTCCACCAGCTCAGAACCCTCGGCTGCTCTTCCAGCCTCGGCCTCTCATTGAGCCTCTCTCCCACCTTGGGGAGAAGGCAGAAAGACAGTGAGCACATTCTGGGGCCTGAGCCTCCCTCCCCCCCTGGGGGGGGGGAGCAGTGAGAAGTTGGGAGGGATTTGACTGAGTCTGGGGAGCGCAGGTCAATGGCACCAGGGACCACGGGTCCCCCAGGCATGCAGGTCTGGCAGAGGCACAAAGGTGGAGGGGTGCAGAGTACCTGGTTATGGGCACCCTCCAGGGCCCAGATCTTCCGGAGCCCAGCTTGCATTGGGGCCACCTCCAAACCTCCCTCCTACAGGGAAGTCTGGGGATGGGGGGCGGGGAGAGAGAGTCATTGGCTCCTACCCTGATCTGGTGCTCCTGGACATCACCCCACCCTGGTTTCCNGGGGGGGGGGGGGGGGGGTTGCTGCCTGGGACCCTGCCTTGACCCAAACAAGGGGCAGAATAGCTGTCAGGGGCTGGGAGAGGCAGGTAGAACAGCACTTGGAGGAGGGAGCAGGACAGCCTCTGCCTTTCCACACCGTACAGGTGACAACTACAAATTCCCCTGAATCCAAAAATATGAATGGGTGATACTCCCTCCGTGTTCCCTATGCACTACGCTGCTCAGCCCAAGGGCTTCCCGAGGACAGGCCAGGTCTCCAGACCCTCTCCGTCTCGAGGTGCTCCTCTGTCTCTCTGCATGGGGTCCCTGTGCTTTGCGTTGACTGGGGAGCCCAGGCCTACCCTGCAATAGTACAAGGGCAGGGCCGCCTGGGGCTCCAGCCCAGGGTGGGCCTAGGCTCTGCTCTTGGCCCCCAGTGAAAACACCCTGATCCTGACTCACGGGCTCCAACAAGCTAGGTACCTCCTCTCCCCACAGTCCCCTCCCCAGGTGGCCTTGGTCTCAGCTCCTCTGGTCCCTGGTCACAAGGTATCAGCCTTGTCCTCTGCTTGGGAGGCCCCATCTCTAGCCCTGCCCCCACCTCGATCTGAGGGAGGGCAGCCAGGACCCCAAGCCAGCCCTCACGTCCTGCCCTGCCTGCCCCCGAGCTCTCCCCTCTGCCTCTGGTGGGGCCCAGCCTCAACACCCCTCTGGCTTCTCTGCGGTCCTTGGCTCTAGCAGCTCCCGGGGCCCGGTGGGGACAGCAAGACCCGTACCTGCATCCCCACCCCATTCTAACATCATTAGCCCAACCAAGGCGAATGGGCCACTCGGCTGGAGCATTGGCCTGGTTCTTAAAAGCTGGAGAGAGTGCGACCCAGGGACAGTGACCCAGTGGGTACACTGAACAGGGTCATAGGACCCATGGGATCAGAAGCCCTGAGTGCTGCCAACCCCACTCCCAGCGCACAGATGGAGACCTGAGCTGAGACAGCAAGGGCTACCAGGCCACCACCCCATCTGTGTTCTTAGGAGCCCTGCTGCCTGAGAGGCCCCAGGAAGGTTCCACAGTGGCCTCCCCCCCCCCAGACTGCGTGACTGGAGGCCAAGGGGAGTGGGCTTGACTGGTGACCACTCAGTAGGTGGCAGTTTGGTCCCCAGACTTCCACAGGGTGGGGAGCCCACCTTCCACGTGCAGACCCTGAGAGCTTGCCTGGGGGCCCTGCTGGGGGCTACCCCTGTGGGAAGAGGGTGGGTGGCTAGGACTCCGGGACTGCTGGCCTCCCTTCTGGGCTGGCTGGACTGTCCAGGTCCTCGTCCTCATTCTGGTGTGTGGGCAGGCCCAGGCCGCGCTGACCTGAGGGCCCCTGGCCCTGAGAGTTCCGGCGTCGCGACCCCCAACGTCCTGGAGCTCCCCGGCATCCAGCTCAGCCAGGAGGGCGAGGCTCTTGTCCATTTGTGGACAGATGGGCTGCCCGGGGTGCCACAGCCCCGCTCCTGAGCTCCCCGGTACGACAGGGGCCACGGCAGGGAGTTTGGGACTCTTTAAACAGACAGGGAGGCTGAGACCTCTTGAGGGGCAGTGGCTGGTGACTGGCAGAGCCTGGGCCTCCTACTCTTTCGCACCAAGTCCCTGATTTCAGGTTTGGGAAAGCTTCTAGGGTCATCAGAAAGGGCTCCTTGGGGGCCCCAATCCCCAGTGGGCCCCCATATCATCCCAACCTCGGGAGCCTCCAGCTCCTTGCCTCCTGCCACGTCTAGACCCTGGCAGCCACCTGGCTGTGTTCCTTCTCCAAGATCTGCATCTTGCTCTGTCGCTGGCCAGACAGAGGGCGACCCCCACGCCATCCTCTCGCGCCCACAAACACTCACCCACGGGCTCTTGGGTCTGGGCAGGGCCTGGCCCGCAGACGGGAGCCGATCTCCAGCCTGGGCCCCAGCCTGCCTCTCCCAACCGGATGTGGACCGGCTGCCTGGGGGCTCACCGAACAGTGCCCACCCCTCCACACAGAGGCCCCTCCAGCCTTTCTGCAGCTGTGTCAGGGTCCCAGGGCCAAATGAGGGGAGAAAGAAGACAGAACAGCTGGGTCCGCAAGATGTCAAGTCACACCCAACCCAGCCCCGATAGGAAGGTAGCAGGATGCGACCTGGGAGGTATAAGCCGTGTTTGTGTTCTAACCCCTCGTTTGGCAGAATGTGACCTTAGAGATAAGGTCTTCACAGAGGTAATCAAGGTAATTAGGGAGGGCACTGATCTCCTCTGACTGGTGTTCTTATAAAAGGGAAATGTGGACACAGAAACGCACGGGGAGAGCACCTTGTGAGCACAGAGACAGAGGCTGGGGTGATGGGTCTACAAGCCAAGGAACACCGGGGAGAGGTAGGAACAGAATCCCTTCACAGCCCTCGGTAGGAACCACCCCTGCTGCACCTTGAACTCGGACTTCCAGCCTCCAGAGCTGTGAGAGAGGAAGTGGCTGCTGCTTAAGCACCCACCCCCACCCTGCTTTGTGGCCCTTTGTTTGGAAAAGGGGATCTTTGCCGGAAAGTGGCCACTGCCAGCGAGCAGCGTGCAGTGTGTGGTAGCAGGAGCTTGACTGCATCTGCCCCAGCTCTGAGCCTTTTACACATGTGTCCAATTTAACCCTCTTACCGTAACTGTTCTTGGTTTTTGTTTTTCTTCTTTACAGATGTAGCCCAGAGAGGTAGAGTAACTTGCTCAAGGTCACGTAGCAAGTACACTGTGGAGGCAGGATTCAAGTCCAGTACTCGGGCTCTCGAGCACACGATCTTAACCACTAATTTGGGGACAGCGAAGAGCTCAGAATCCTGGGTGAGCCGGGGAAGAGGGACTGAGGCGGATGCCAGGAGAGGGTCAGGGTGGAAGGAGCTTGAGGTTGGGGGTGAGACTGGAGGTGGAATGTGCTGGAGGCCCCGGGGGCCCCGCCGCACCCTCCTGCCAGCCACACTTTGCCCGGTCTCCCTCACAGTCCCTGGGCTGCTGTGACTTGGCCTGTCGGTTGCTCCCCATGGGACCGCTGCCCATGACCCAGGGTGGAATTCTAGGTCACCCTCCCTGGACACGCGCCAGGCCTGGAGCACCCACTTGCTCACAGAAGGGGAGTCCAGGCCGGGCCCCCCTGGGGACTGGGGACAGAGACATGGCCTGGGCAGTCTCTGAGAAGCAAAAGACTGGTAGGCCCTCCGGTTGGGGCCCAAACCGACCCTGGTTTACGGGTCATTTGCAGGGTGCTTTCGCAGGGCTCACTCCGCGCCACTTCCTTCCCGGCGCCTGAATCTGCCCAGCACCCCAGCCCTCAGTCACCCAGGGCCCTGCTTTCTCGCTGCCATCGTCCACTGCAGGCCCCCACCCTGCCCAGGGTGCACACCCCATAGGGTCTCTGCAGGTCCTGAGGAGATGCCCTCCGACCCTCAGGGGTCTGGGTTGATAAACAAACCAA
This sequence comes from Crocuta crocuta, assembly GCF_008692635.1. Lineage (NCBI taxonomy): Eukaryota > Metazoa > Chordata > Mammalia > Carnivora > Hyaenidae > Crocuta > Crocuta crocuta. The sequence continues at coordinate 665,622 of NW_027527920.1, read as the reverse complement.
AATAACCCCTGAGGTTTCTTTCTGTGCAAATGCACAGTTGCAGCTGCAAATCCGCTTCCTTGAAGAGCTAACAGCCCTCTCAGAACAAAGCTCTGGACCCCAGTTTGAGAGACACCGATTTAGACCATCGCCACCCTTTATGAGGCCCAAGGCCAGCTAAGCACTGCTGCCGAGACCCTCTCGCATGTTCCTTCCAGCTGGATCAGCAGACGAGCCCCACCGCGGCAGAGCATGACCACCCCCTCCCACCCCGGGTCCCCGGGCCCCTACAGTCCACATCCCTGGGCCTCCAGGCCGCCTCCTTGCTGCCTCTGTGTGTCTCTCTGTCTGTGTGCACATCTGGGAACATGTACATGTCCCTGGGTGAGTGTCTCACATGTATCTCGGGGTGGGGAGTGGAGGGGTGTCCACCCGTCTGTCTACCCGTCTGTCTGTTTGTGCGTGTATACATTTGCCCTAGAGACTAAGAGAGGACACTGGCTGGGAGGATGCAGTCGCCAAACTGGACCTGAAGTCCAGTGGACACGACCCGGGACACCTGAGCCCTTGCCCTGGACCCCGTTCCACGTTCCACCCCCTCACCCTCTCTACTCCTTGCCAGGGTCGGGGACTGTTCTCACCTCTGCCACCTCCACATCTCTCCTCTCTGGGCCTTTGCATGTGCCCCCTTCTCTTGCTGAAATGCCCTACATTCTGTCACTGAGGATGCCCAGTTCATCTTCAGTGATGGTTCAGAGGCTCAGAAACCCCCTCGATGGGGAGGATTTACCTATCTGCTGCCCCCCCCAACTCCCACAGTGCCTCGCCCCTCATCAGACATAAGTGTTTTACAAATTTTTTAACGTTTATTTTGGGGCAGGAAAGGGGCAGAGAGAGAGGGAGACACAGAATCCAAAGCAGACTCTGTGCTGACAGCTCAGAGCCTGACACGGAGCTCAAACTCACAGACCGCAAAATCATGACCTGAGCCGAAGTTGGACACTTAACGAACTGAGTCACGCAGGTGCCCCAGACATATATTTGTAAATGTTGATTTATGTATTTTTGAGAGAGAACAGTAGAGAGCAAGCAAGGGAGGGGCAGAGAGAGAGGGAGAGAGAGAGAATCCCAAGCAGGCTCCACACTTGTCAGCATAGAGCCTGACACGGGGCTTGAACCCACAAACCGTGAGATCACGACCTAAGCCAAAACCAAGAGTCAGATGCTCAACCGACTGAGCCACCTGGGCGTCTCTCTCCTCATCAGACATATTCAATTGTAATTAACCACTTGATGACTGTGTGGCCCCAAACCATAAGCTTTTGGGGACAAGGAGTGGTCTGTAGCGGACGTTCAGGGAAGGTATGCTGAATGGACGGAGGGGATGGAGAGAAGGATGGATGGGTGGGTGGGTGGAGTGTAATGAGGAAGGAGCAGGAGAGGGCAAGGAAGTGTAGGATAAAGCTAGGGGGCAGCCTAAGGGCAGGAAGACACTGGCTCCCAGTAGGAAAGACTGGGGGGTGGGGAAGAGAACGAGGAGGGGGGCATGTGGGGAGGGAGAGGAAGGTAGGCAGAGAGCACCCACCTGGGGAGACCAGGCCTCACTCTCTCTGTCTGGAGACTCTGCAGTTCTTTAAATATCAGGGCGACTACCACCTGGTGCGGGAGTGCCTTCCAGCACTCAGCCACCTTCTCTTGAAGCCTGGGATATGATTCTTCCTCTTCTAGCACTTTCCTTAGGGGGCACTGACACCTCCTGGACGTGGGGTGCGCTAGTAGCAATGGACACAGCATGGGCCCCAGATCACCCCCAACCCATTTCCAGTGGTTTCTTTCCAAGTCACGTGGATGTCCTCACGATGTCTTACTGGCTGGGAGGGGGACTGGGGCAGAGACGCCTCCTCTGTGGCCCCTACACACACAGGCCCTCTGTTCTGGGCACTTCCACTGCCAGGTGTCCTGACTTGAGCCCAGCAGCTAAAGTCAGCTTGCCTCCCCCAGCCCTGGCCGTGGGCCCTCAGGAGGGCTTTGGTCGTGTGTGGCAGAAACAGGACTTGTTGAAGCTCGGAGATGTAAGGGGCCAGAAGGGGACAACCAGGAGGGTTAACACCTGGGGAAGGGAGTCTGGCTTTGGCCACATGATTCAGGGTTTGGGGGCAGAGGCTGGCCCACCTCCCGCCCACAGGGCCATCTCACCCAGCGTGAGAGTGGGACACTCACCCCAGCTTGGACAATCTGGGCAATGCTGGGTCTCCAGGAAGCACCCCCAGCGCAGTTAGCCACACCCCCGTCATCTCCGCAAGCAGCCCTGGCGCTCTGCCTGGGGGCCTGCGCGGGCCCTCCGCCACCATGTGCTCTCTTAGAGGCAGTGGCTACGGCCGCTCTGAGCAGACCACGGGTCGCTGAGGGGGACTGCCCAGCTCTTCCAAGAGTCTCCTGTTGACCCGTGAAGACTCCCTCTGCCCCCAGTCATGGCTCAGCCTCCACCGGGGCTGTGGGGCTCGCCTGGCTGGTGCAGACGGAGCCACCGGCCTTTCCCGCCCCGCCCCCTCCTCCCTGAGCGCTCCCCTCATCCTCTGGGACTCAACTCCTCCAAGAGGCCTCCTCGGACCTTCCCAGCCCACAGGCGCTTCTCCAAACTCCAGGCTTTAATTCTGAACCAGACAGGCTAAGGCAGGCTGCGCCTGGCCAAAGGGTACTGTCTTTCTGGGGCCACAGTGTGAAAGGAATTGTGCCGTGTGGAGGCCCTGCTCCGGTCTGTCCCGCCTGGACATTCTCTTTTCCATGGTGTCCCTGGAGCCCCTCACCCAACTTTGGAACCCCCCAAGGTCAGCAGCTTCCGCTGCTTCTCTGCCCTGCCGGCACAGGTGGGCACGGGCTGGCTCCGCCAGTGCCCTGGGTTCCCTGCGGGGCCTATCCTGCCAGCCGCCTGGGCCACTTGGCCCAGCATCAGCAGCTGCTCCCGCAGGTTGTGTCCTGAGCCTGGTCAGGGGGCTCAGCTGCCCCCATCAAGACTCCCTCCAGGCCCTAAAGTGCCCAGGCCCCGTCCCCATCCTGGCTCTGATCCTGGCCCCGCACGTCCACTCAGTGCAGGATCCTGAGGTCTCTTCACAGCCTCCAGACCACACTGTTTGGAGCCTGAACAAGGTCTTCTCTACCCTCCGGGCTCTGTTTTCCCATCTGACGCCGGAGGCGAGTAGGCTGATGGCAGAGTCTTTGCAAATGTTGACGGGGAGGAGGGGTCCCTCTCTGAACTGAACAGAAACCTTCACACTGCCCTCCTTTGCCAGCTGCTGCCCGAAGAATGAGGACCGAAGAGTGAAGTTTAAGGCAGGGCCAGTGTTCAGGGCCCTGCCGCGCGCCCACTTCGAGGAGGGCTCCGGGCCGAGGGGCCGTTGGCTCCTCTTGTCCAAACATGGCTGGGCTTTTTCTGTGTCTGTCTGTCTGCAGTAGCAGGATCCTGCCCTTCCTCTGCCACTGTGCCCTTCACCCATGACCGGGCACCCTGACTTGTGTGTCCTGGTCTGGCCTCCTCCACCGCTGTCCCTGGGATGCCTGCACTGGTGCCTCACCTGCTCCGGGTGGGCCACGGAGCCTCCCAGCTGCGGGGCGGAGGGCTGAAGGCAGCACAGAGCCCCTGCAGAGGGCCATCCCTGTCCCCGGGCCCGGCAGCACCTGCAGGTTTTGATAAAGCAGGCGGACTCCACAAGGGCCTGCCTGCTCCACCACTGTGATAAGCCTGGCACAGACCTGTACCCTGGCCTGGACACATGGGACTGTGCCCCCCAGCTCTGAGGGGCTGCCGTTACCACTACAGGCTCCAGACAGGTAACCCTCCACCTCCAGCTGGGCCCGAGACCTCACCTCTCCACCCCCGCTGCTGATGGCTCTGGAGCTCCAGCAAGAGAAGGGACGCTGTCACAGGAGGTGGGAGCAGACAGGTGGGTCCCCAGGGTCACCCCCAGCAGGGTAGGGAGCAGGAGCTCTCGGAGGGTCAGCTGTGGGCTGAGACCCCAGGTCCCTACACGCTTAGGAACCTAGGCCATCACAGGGTGGTGCTGCTCTGGGAACCTCCCCTAGAATCTTGGGCTTGCACGAACCTTCACCTTCCTCACTCCCTGGGGACTGCAGCTTTCACCAGGGCAACTGGGACTTGGAAACTTTTCTATCTGCTGAGCTAATACCAGCTGCCTCCCTCCCTCTGACTCTCTGGGTTGGGGGTGGGGTCACAGGGACACTGGCCCCTCCTTTGCCTTCATCCCCTGCCCCCGGTCACACCAGCCAATGCACTGCACACCTCCAGGGGCGCCATTTGCACTGCACACCTCCAGGGGCGCCGTCACTGAAATGATACTACTCACAGCAGCTCTGTTGGGGACTCGGTTCCTGTCTCCTTTGGACGATGCCCCAGACCTTGACCAGCCTTTTTCCTGAGAACATCACCCCAGATGTGGGCAAGCAGCCCTGAGCAGTCTAGAGCTCTCGGCCTGGGAAAAGGGTTTTCTAGCTCAGGGGACCTCCCTAGGACTGCAGACAAGCAAGGGAGACCAGGGAGAGAAGGATGGGAGCCTCACTTTGTGCTCCAGAGCGAGGAGCTCACACAGGGCGCTGTAGAGTCCCAGCTCCCCTCCCTGTGGCTGCGGCACCTGCGATTGCTCAACTGGGCCTCCAGCCCACAGGGCCTCCTCTGCCGGCCTCCAGTCCTGCCCCAGGGCCCTGTCTGAGCACCCGCCAGGGAAGAGGAGCCAAGCTTCGGCCTGGGCCTCAGGGGATGCTGTGCCCACCTTCCCCACACTCACTTGCACCCTTCAGTGGGGCCTGGTGGGCAGGCACAGTCCAGTGGCCAGAAGTGACGGGAGTGCCAGGGAGAGCGGAAAGGCCAGGCATCAGGTCCACGGGGCTCTGCCTCGGCGTGGGTCCTGAAAGCAGGACCGATGGGAGACCCTGGAGCTGGGGCAGCCCTGCCTTCCCAGGGCACCAGCTTCTGAGACCCCTCTTACGCTATGGAAACTGAGGCCCTGGGGCTGAGCATGCACCTAAACCTGTCAGCCCCAACCACTTGGCCTAGGATTTTCCCTGATGATTCACACTACAAATAAACAGCAGCCACAACCCCTCCAAACAGTTTTCAGTTCCAACAGCTTCTATGAGCTGCGGTGCTGACCATGGCCTGGCCACGTGCTGAACAACCAAGCTCTTCTGGCCCTCTCCATCCTGGGCAGGGGGAGCTGAAGCTCAGAAGGGCCCATCCGTTGTCCCAGGTCATGAAGGGAGTCCACTGCGAACGGGGCCCATGCTCCCCCACCCCTGCGGCTCCCCTCCCTGGTGTGGGAGTCTGAAAATGGCAGGGGACAGAACATCTGGGGACATGGGAGTTGAGCTTTAATGTGGGGGTCAGAGCCCTTCAACCCAGTTACCGCTTCAGTGCCCTCTTTGGCTTCTATAGCCTCAGCTGTAAGATGGGGCCCCTGAGCCCCAGGCCCCACCAGTTTGGCAAGGGGCCACATGGGATAGATAGGGGCTGCACACTCCACTTGTCCTTCCTCCCACCCACGTCACCTCCAGGGCCGAGGCTTCAGAATCCTAGCACCGTCTCCCAACCCACACCCCCGGGCACCAGGCACCCTGCCCCAGCTCTGTGCAGGCACAGGGAGAGGACAATACCACTGGGCTGAGCTCCCCCACTCCCTGAGGGACTTACTCACTTCTCACGTTCCCAGACCCACCCCCTGCTCAGGATGGCACTACCGCCCACCAGCCCTCTCCCCTCAGACACTTCGACGCTCTCCTCCCTCGACTCCAGACCCACATTCTTGCAGCCCCTCCAGAGCAGTCTCTCCACATTTCACCACCACACCAGGCCTTTCCAAAGTGGACTGTGAGGACTGGCCACCGCTCCAGTCTCCCAGGCCCTGGGGAGCACCCACAACTCCTCTCTGGCTGGGTGTTCAGTCTTCCCACTAAAAACAGGCACTCCCCACAGCAGCCCCCAGCGCTTACTGAGAACCCAAGCTCTGCCTGGCTTTGTGGTCGGCTCATGGTCGGCTGGAGTAGGGACTGGCACGGGCCAGGTATTGAACTTGCGAAGCCTGTGCAGAGGAAGGCATGGCCCTCAATGCCTGACTCCCCCTCAGAGCGCCTAGGAAGCCTTTCCAGGTAGGTGACCCTGGAGCTGAGGCTCAAAGGTGAATTAACTGCCCCAGAGAAGACAAAGAAGGATGTGGCAGTCAGTCGAGAGCAAGGGTGGCAAGACAAGGAGGGGATCAGAGGATCTGGGGCCTGGAGGGGGCAGCAAGCTGAGCTGGGAGCCCGGCAGGGCAACAGGAAGCTCAAGAGGGGCAAGAGTTGCTGTGGGTGGCAGGGAGCAGGGCACAGGGCAGGGGCTTCACCTGGTGCCCTTGAACCACGCAGCAGTTCTCAGCCCACACAGAAAAAGACTTGGTGGGCACAAAGGTAGAGCCTGGGGAAAGAGGCTGGTCCCTGAGAGGCAGAGGATGTGGAGCAAGGCTCCTGGAAAGGCAGCTATGCCACCGGCACGGCTCAGAGCAGGCTCCTGGTGGATGACCCACGGCTTGAGGTCCCCAGCCAAGAGGTCCCAGAATCTCAGCCTTCCAGCACTGGAGGAATGACATGGGGTGGGGGGTAGTCATCTTTACTTCAAGTTAGATCTTTTTCCAAGTGCCTGATACTCTGCCAAATCTTTTTCTAATAGGCGTGAGTTTCCTTCAGGAACAGAAACACAAAAGAATGAAGCCCTAATGGTAGAATCTGAGGCACCCACAGCTACCGAATTGCAGATTTTGGAGAAGGGGCTGGGAGAAGGCTTCTATTCCATTTGGGAAAATGAGATTGGCTTCCTTATTGGGAGGCAGGACTCCAGGGTTCCCACTGGGAAGATGAGCCGCCTTAACCCTTAAGAGCCTGGCTCCCAGAGCAGGGCTGGAGACAGGAGTCTCCCTCTCAGCTCTTCCACCCTCAGCTGCCCACGCGGTCCTGACTTCCAGGACTCTGGAAACCTCGGGCAACGCGACGCGGTTGGGGGAGGAGACAGAGTCCATTTACCTCGTCTGAGTGGATGAAACCCTAGATGAAATCGGGCTGGTGTGGCCTCGGCCACGGGCCAAGCACGGGGCCCGGGCAAGAATGGCAACTCATTGCCTCCGGCCCCTGAAGCAGGATCTTAAGGGAGCGGGGACAGCCGGGCTCTCGGTCACCCACAGCACAATCGAAGCACCTCCTGGATTTCTGTACCGGGGGGTGGTGCTTTTGGTTGGGGGCCGGGAGCCTTCCGTTTTTCCCTAGCTTCGGGTGTTTACCTCGGATGGGGGGAGGGTGCAGCTAACAGACAACTGGGGGGGTATTAGGCAGCCCCTCGAGCCATGTCGTCGGAACCCAGTTTTAGGGAAAGCCTGGGACTAAAGATCGAGGGAACCGCCGCGCCCCCGGGAGGCGTGGCTCCGCAAGTACCTCGGGGGCGGGGCCACGACGCCTCGCATCAGGGGGCGTGCCCAGCACACACTGGGGAGCGGGCGCGGCCTGGAGGAGGGAAGGCGGGTGGCCCGCCCCCACGGAGCCATCCCGGGAGGGGGCGGGGCACCACGCCGTTCTGGCCCTGGCGCGGGTGTGAGCGGTGAGGGGCCGCTGTCTCCCGCTTGGCTGGCGACGCTAGCGAGGGCCCTGGGGCGCGAACTCTCACAAGCCGTGAGGTCTCCACAAAGGACCAGACCTCGGTTTTCTCCTGAGGAAAAGTGGGGTCTCGTCCTCCCGCCCTCCCCAGGGGCGGGGCAGTGGGTGGGAGGGGCTTCAGCGATCCCATCCCCTGGACCTCGGCCAAAGGGGGCGTCGCGTGTTGCGGGAGAAAAGGCCCGCGGGGTCTGACCGCGGCCGGGCGCGGGCTCTCCTTTGGCGGGGGTTTGCTAGCTGAGACGCAGTGCGAGTCCGCTTACTGCGCCGCTCAGGGAAAACGAGGCTCCCTTGCCCCCAGAAGCCCCGCCGACGTGGCTCTCGGGTATCTTCCGCGAACCTGCTCTGCATGCACTTGAGAATGTGGGCGTGCCGCATGTCTTTAACCGCCCCCCCACCCCACCCCCCGCCACACACGAAAAAGAATAAGGTTTCATTTGCTTCTTCCACAAAACCGAGAGTCGCGACCGCCTTCCCGAACCTCGGGACACAGGCCTCGCATCATCTTTGGCGCCCTCCGGGGTCCCGGGGCCAGGCGGTCGCTCAAGGCGCGTCCTACTTTCACTGAGGCGACAGCGAAACAATGCTCGCTTCCCCGCGCGCAGGAAAGGGATGGCGGGCACAGGCGGGGGTCCCCGGCCGGGTCGGGCTCCAGCCCTCGGCTCCCAGCACCCGCAGCGCGGGACGGCACCCTTGCGGAGCCTTGGGGCCTACGTGCGTCGCGACACGGCGGGGGGCGGGCCGCGGTCGGGGACGTCCCCTCTGCTCTCCCGGAACCAGTCTCCTCACTGCGGTCTCCCGGACCGGAGCGGCAAAGGCGGGTCCTCCAGAGCCTTCGAGTCGGGGGCTAGAGCGACCAGGCCACAGAACGAGGTCGAGCGAGGACTGGCGACAGCTGCGTCACGCGAGGGGCGGGGCCGCCGCGGGCGGAGGCCGGAGCCGGAAGCGGAAGAGGCTCTCGGAGCGGGGAGTGGGGCCTAGCCGCAGCCGG
>NW_027527920.1:633841-656582 GCF_008692635.1 Crocuta crocuta | reverse complement strand
GGCTGCAGGTCCCCCAGCTCCCGGTCCGGGCTCGGCCTACTCTTTCTTTCTCCTCCTCGGCCCGCCTCTGGCCGCGGCCCCGACCTCTCACCCCTGACCCGCCGCTTCTCCCCCGGAGGGGCGGTCACCACAGACCCCAGCCTCTCGATCCCGCGGTGTCGTAGTCTGAGCGGCCTCTGAGGCTCCTGCAGTGATCCAGTTTCGGGCCTGCATCTCCCGCGGAATGGGGTCGGGGTCCTACCTGGGAGAGAGCCTGGAGAGGCCTTCAGACCCCTTCCGTACCCTTGGCTCGAGGCTGGGTCTGCAGACTCCTCCTCCCCGCGCGGCCTGGAGTTTGATTCTGGCTCAGGCTGGCGATCCGCCTGCCCCCGGAGTCTCCCCTGGCCGCCACTGGCGGCGGTTATGGGGGAAGGGGCTCAGATCTCTGAGACCCAGGGCGCGTCTGGAAGGGACGCGAGCTAGAGCCGCAGGCCTCCAACGCGTTTTGTTGTGATGATGGAGCCGCTCCAGCCCGGGGGAGGGGCCGGGCCAAGTTGACAGTACAAATGCCCACGCTGCTCCCCGGTCCGGGAGTCCCTGTGAGCTTTAGTTCCGGGTGCGGGTTCCCTGGTGTGGAGTTCCCTAAGCCAGGCCTCCGTCGAGGCGGAGTTGGCGATCTTCCAGCTTCCCTCCTCCATGCCCTTGAAAAGGAGGAGCGTTTCACCCGGTGGCGGCAGCTTGTAAGGTGGCAGGTTTGAGGTTGCAGCGGTGGGGCAGCGTCAGCCAAAAATAACCATGGGGCGCTGGAGTGACTGGAACCGGGAGGGCAGACGCTGACCTGGCTGGCCGCTCTTCTTGTCAACCCAGTTCTCTGGCCAGGAACAGCAAATGAGAAGCCGACTAGGCCTGTGCTTAGAGAAAAGCTGGCATCCTTGGCCTGGTTTCCTTTACATTATCACTTTCTTTCTTTGTGTAAGAGTAGAGCTTTCCTGAACATAATTGTGACCCCTGGCTTCTTTAAATAACCTATATGCTGGAGTCTCAGAGAATCAGAGGTAATTGATGAGAAATGGGAACTAGAGCCCTGGCTAGGAATATAACGAGGGATAGCTGGTATTCCCGATATTTCACGTGCTTAGGATGTGCTAAAGGAGAGGTTATCTTCTCTACGATTACTTTATGTGGTACTTCATAGCTCTCATACTTGTCATCTTCTTTGCCAAGTTGTCTGGGAGGTGTTACCTCTGATTTTCAGGTACGGTAACCAAGGCCTAGAGTGACTTGTGTAAGGTCACAAGGGCAGTAAGTGGCAGCACTGGGATTTAGTTCAGGGTTTTCTACCCAGAGCTCTCTCTCCCTTTGGAAAGATCTTAGGGGGGAAAAAATATCCCTCATGCCCTAAGGCATTTAACATAGACCCAGAGGTGTTAACCTTGAACTTTTTTAATGGGGGCGGGGGTTGACTTCTGTTAAGCATTTGACCCCAATGCATGTGCTAGGATGTTAAGAAGTGGCTTAATTTAATCCTCACAGAGCCCTGTAAGAAATTACTATCCCTTTGTTGCAAGAGGAAGTTGAAGGTCAGAGTGGTTTATTAACTTGCTTAAAGGCACATAGCTAGAAGTGGCAGTGTTGGAATTGAGACTGACATCTGTCTGACTCTGAAGCTGTGCTCAGCCCACCAACATGAACATGTGCGGACGTAAGAACCCTCTAGATCTCAGGAGGGAGTCTTTGGCGTGCACTGAGTCACATCCCCCGGCTCTGGTGCTTTGTCTGCCCAGCAGGGATGGACAGACCTCTGCCTGGCCTCTGGAGCATCTTCCGCATCACTCAGTGAGGTGTGATATGCTGCCTTCATTCCATAACTTGGGCACCTGACCCAGGGTAATTGCAAGAAGACAGTGAAACATTGGTCAGCTGATCAAAACAGAACAGCAGTTTAAGCCCCAGGGGAAGCTGTTGGTAATTTTACATAGTATTTACCTCTGAGAGTTGCTGCTCCCTGGGCTGCCAGGTACAAAGGGGAAGAAACCTGCTGGTGGGGAGAGGGAGAGCAGTGACTTACTTGGGATCAGGGAGAAGCTCCTAAAGCTTGGCTTTAATCAGATACGCCTTGCTGCCCTGCTCATCCAAGGGGAGCGGTTGCGTTTGGCTCTCCTGACAGACCCTTCTCAGGGGACAGGGCGGCCGCAGGGGGTTTGTCCAAAGGTACTGAGTCAGGCAAGCCCAGGCACTGACCACCATGGAGGTTGGTAAAGGGCTGGGAGGAAGGCTGGCCTCGGTCTCTGGCCCGGATTTCCGATGGCGCCAGTGTGGAGGTTTTGGGTGTGGGTGGAGCAGGGAGCTGGCCTCCCACAGCCCTCTTCCTCAGCTGGTGTCTGATCCAGCCTGGCAGTTTCCTGTGGTGGAGTTAAGGCCCTGCTGAGCAGGGATAGCGAGGTGGGGCCCTTTTGGCCTGCGGCTCCAAGCCCACAGGCTTGCCAGACACTCAGCCCTCCGGCTCCTCCTGAGATGAGCACAGGAGTAGGCCCTGGAACAGGGATCTGGGAGGGGGCAGCAGCGGTACAGTTAGAGAGGAGGCACTGCCCGGCATGGCACCACAGGTGGTCAGAGGGGCCTTGGGCAAGAAACTTGGATGCCCTGAGGATGCTGGCATCGGTTTCCTGGTGCTCAGAGTGTGGAGCAGCAGCGGGGGCTGGACAGACCTCCGTGGCTGCTTGGCCAGACCCTCAGGTGGGCTGGAGCATGGTGGAGAGCCCCTGCACGCCCCCTTCTCCAAGGGCGGGCCTTCTTGTCTCTGCCCACGGCTGCTCACCCTGGTGTGTGGCCTTTGCTCCCTTTAGCCTGGTCCAGTTCAGGGCTTCAGCCAGGCAACGCGGCTTCAAACTTGAAGGCTTTCACCCTTTGCACCTGTGTGTTGGCTTCCTGCCAACAGCCTTTTGACCCTGGTCTCTGGCTTGACAGACCAGTGGCTTTGTACAGCCCCACAGACAGGCAGAAACTGAACCCAGGAGGCTCTCCTTCCTCCTTGGCCTTGGTCTCCTGTGACGGTGCTCACCGGCACCCCCCACACCCTCCCCCCCAATCCCCATTCTGTCTCAGCACCTGTACTGGCTCAGCTTGGTGCCACAAGTGCCCAGGCCACCGCCACCAAGCCGGGGAGGCAGCTGTCTGTTTTGTTCCTGGCAGAGAAGGGTGTTGCCCATTGTCTGCTGTTTGACCAGTGTGACCTCAGAGTTCTTCTTCACTTCATAAACCCCTGGGAGGGGCTGCCCCCACACAGAACAGTGGGCCTCTTCAGGAGCGCCTAGGCTGTGCCAGCAGCCCCGTGGCCCGAGGTCGCCAGCTGCGCCTTTAGCAGGGCTCTCTGTTCCTCGTGGCCTAGATGCATCACTGTAAGCGATACCGCTCCCCTGAGCCAGACCCGTACCTGAGCTACCGATGGAAGAGGAGGAGGTCTTACAGTCGGGAGCACGAAGGGAGACTGCGGTATCCGTCTCGAAGGGAGCCTCCGCCCCGGAGATCTCGGTCCAGAAGGTAACAAGGGATTAGGCGGGAAGACAGGGCTCCTTCCCTCACTGGGGTCAGGGAGACGACCTGGAGGCGCACGGCGGCCCTGGGCTCTGTCAGCTGCCTGCCGCCTCTGTCCCACGGCACCTCGCTCGCTGCCCCGTCCTCCCCTGATCTCCTGCCTTTCTGGGCCTCTGTATTCACTGCCATCCATGCTGCCCCTTTCTCTGTCCTTGGGTCTTTTTTCTCCAGACACGTTCCCCCATTTTCTAGGCCAGCATCTTCCCTGCTGAGCCTTTCTCGAAGGGGGTTAGAAACACAGCCTACGTCCTTGCTGGAGGTTGGTCCCTGGCCCTGTCTTAATGGCCACAGGGAATTCTGGGGCACTGGGAGCCCCCGAAGCCCTTCACCCTGCTCGCCTGTGCTGGAGTGTTGCTGCCATCAGCCAAGGTTCTGGAGGCTGGACTTGACCTCTCTCCCCCCGCCCCTCAGCTCCTGCGGGCTGCCCTTGTGAGCTCTCTGCAGGGGTCTCCCCACACGCCTTCTGCCCAGAAGCCGAAAGCTGGCTGGTGGGAAGAAGGTCCCCGTCTTACCAGTGTCCTCACCCCCCTCCTGGCAGCCATGACCGCCTGCCCTACCAGAGAAGATACCGGGAGCGCCGCGACAGTGACACGTACCGGTGTGAAGAGCGGAGCCCGTCCTTCGTAGAGGACTGCTATGGATCTTCCCGTTCCCATCATCGCCGGCGGTCACGGGAGAGGGAGCCGTACCGGACCCGCAAGCACGCCCACCACTGCCACAAACGCCGCACCAGGTCTTGTAGCAGCGCCTCCTCGGTGAGTGGTGGCCAGAGTGTGCCGGCTGGGGCTCAAAGGCCTCATCTCTTTCTAGCCTTCTCTCAGGCTGGCTGGTGTGGGTGAGTACTGCCAGCCCCGCGCACGCGCATTTGGTGTGCGTGCGTGTGCTTGTGTGTGTGTGTCGTCTGGTCCAGGTGCAGGGCTGAGCAGCAGCCCCGGCGCCTCTGTCTACTGGCCCATTGGCATGGGCAGCAATAGGAGCTCTGGTTCCGGCGCTGGCTGGCCCCCCGGCCTGTCTATGTCTCCGCACGGCTCCCAGGCACAGGCCACATGGTGCAAGTGGCCGGGGACACACAGGGAACCTGATAGTGTTGCTGGTATGTGGTCTGGAGCCATATAACGTGGTCCTTCCCACCCAAACAATTGCCTGCACGCACAGCCTCGAGTTCTGATTGCTGTGGACAGCACCCATCTCTGCGGTCTCATCTCCACACCCCTCCCCAGGGGCTGGAGGCTGGAGTGCCCGCGGGTAGGGGAGGTCTGCCTGTCAGCTCAGACCCGGAGTGTCCCCTCCAACCTCCAGCCAGGCCCTCTTCGCCTCGCCTCTTCCTGTGAGAGGCAGACAGGACGAGGCTGGACCAGCTGCCTGTGTGATCGCACACACGAGGAGACGGCAGAAAGGCCCGCAGCCCCAGGCCCTGTCTGCTCGCAAGGCTGCCGGCCAAGAGCAGGGTCTGGCGGTGTTCTTAGCGTGGCGGTTGCATAGCTCTCTGCCGAGACCAGGAGCCCCCGCTGCACTCGGGCCTCTGGAAGGCAGGCCACTCGTGTCTCTCAGGTTACGTGCCGTCTTTTCTTCTCCTCCCCATCCCTTTTCCCCCCTGCCCCGCCGGCTGAGGCCCCTGAGGAGTAGTGGCGGAGGACAGGGAGCCAGGCATCTTCTCCGCGCAGCTTTCCTGCGACTTCCTTGAGTGGCCACGGGTTTGAGGGTTGACTGTGGGTGCCCAGCGTGGCCTGGCGGCCCCCCTGCACCCTGCCACACGTTGCTGCAGATGGCGGCTTGGGTCTGTGGCTCTGCTGCTTCTCTTTTTGGTGCCCTCTGTCGTCACGGGGCTCAGGATGGCCTGGCCTGTGAGTATCATGGGTGCCAGGGCAGGAACTGGCTTGGGGCCCGTGTGGGCCATGGTGGTAGGTGGCCGACGGGCCCAGAGGATCCCGGGCTCCTTCCCTGCTCGAGGCTGGTGGCACAAGGGCTGCAGATGGAAGGCCGTTTCTGGTGGCGATGCGAAGTCTGGCCGTGGATGCCGTCTGGGGGCAGGTAGCAGCTTGGCTCTGAGTGGCAGCTGTCGGCACGCGCAGGGCTGCGTGTGCGAGCAGAGGCAGGCCAGGACAGGCTGGGCATTCTGCGGCTGCCACCAGGGTGGCCCCTGGCCATTCTGGACGATCGGACCCGGGCTCTGCCAGCCACCTTCTTGCGCCGTTCTCTCCGCGTCTTCGCCCCGCCTGGAGCCATCACGGGAGGGCCCGGGAGGGGGACGCTCAGAGGAGAAGGGAGTCGGGGCTGTGGCTCTCTGCGTGGCCTGGCCCCTCAGCAGCTGGTCGTCTTTCCGAGCGTTTGCGGCGCCCTTCTCTTAGATAATGTCCGAGTTTTCTTTACATACCTGTAGCTGTTTTTACTTTTCTGTTTTTGAAGTCAGTTTGTGTCTTGACGTGTCCCTTGCAATATCCCTATCGTTATATATGCTGTGTGCCTTATGAAATGCTGGGATCTGGAAAATCCAACCAACCAACCCACCGGCTCCTCACCGTCTCCAACCTCTGCCTTTGACTGACACCTCAATCTGTCAATCGGAACCGCCTACCATGCGATTGGTCGGATGGCGTTTCGGGGGGCGGTGCATGCAGAGAAGCCAACAGAGCAGTAAGCGCAGCAGCCGGAGTGTGGAAGATGACAAGGAGGGCCACCTGGTGTGCCGGATCGGCGATTGGCTCCAAGAGCGATGTACAGCCACCTTTCGTAAAACTTTACCTCTCTACTTTCTACCCCCCTTGTTAGACGAGACCTCTCTTGCCCGGAGGGGCCTCTATTGCGCGTGGCGCCTTAGTGGGGCCACCAGTAAATTGCCTGAATGACACAGACACTAGCAACTTCCGTTTTTAAGAGTGTAGCAGTGAGAGAGAAACCTTTTTTGTTTTGAGAATTTGAATGCTGTGAACTTGCAGGAGCCGCCGACCCTCTGCCCTCCAGACCCTCACGCCCTGCGTCTTTTCTCTCCTAGATGAGATCGTGGGGAACCTGGGCGAAGGCACCTTTGGCAAGGTGGTGGAGTGCCTGGACCACGCCAGGTGAGCCATCCTCCTGGGAGGAGCTGGCCTGGGTTTCCCGAGGGTGGCGGCAATCCGTTTATCCTTTTGCTTTTCAAAAAGCGTAGCAGGGTGCCGGCCGGCACGTGCTGGGTTCTGCGGAGCCCCGGAAATCGGGAGAAATTCCTAGGGTTCCACAGGCACGTGCATCCCTGCCCAGGCAGTGCTGGCCAGTGAGCGGGGTTGCCCTCGTTGCCCTGTGTCCCTCAGGCCGTGGTGGTGGGTGTCGGAGCAGGGCCAAGGCCCTCGCCCTTAACGTGGTCTGGGTCACTTCCTGCGCTCTTTAGGGCTCGGGCCTGGCAGGGGGACGAGAGTAGCGCTGTGCCCAGACCAAGCAGGAGCCCCCACCCTCAGAGGGCGGCCTGAGAGGCTGTGCACATCCCAGCTCAGAAACGAGACCTGGGCTGTCTCACGTTGCAGGCCGTTGCCTCCACTGAGGTGGCCGGGGTGGATCGTGGGGCCCTCTGAGCATGCTCAGTTAGAATGGGGGTACGCCTGTGTGGGGGGGTGCTTCTGGGCAACCGTGCCGCCTTCCAGGCTGAATGGAGAAACACTTTTGTCCCCCTGCCGTTCCTGAGGGCCAGGACTCTTGCCTTAGGCTGAGAGGCCACCTCCCTGGAGCCCACTGCCTCCCTTGATGGCACTCCCGTTGGTTCGGGGCGTTAGCTAGAGTGCTCTTGTCATGCTGTCTTACTGGAGCCACGTGCCACCTGTCACAACCCTTCCACTGTGTTAGAGGTGAAGAGATGCACTCGGGGTTTACCCATACCCCCAGTTGTTGAGTGCTGGCACCGAGAACCACCGCCCGGGGTGCTCAGAAGGGACGGTTAGACCCAGCAGTCCAGCTAGCCCTGTCGTTCCCAACGAGATGGTGACAGTGACCGAGGGGAAACCTCCGTGGGTGCCCAGTTCCTATTTAAACACCCCTCGGACCCAGCGGAGCCCAGAAGGTCGGGGCTGGGACCACCAGTGGACCTAGGGATGTGTAGACCACAGTGACCTGGGGCAGATCTGAGCGCTGTGGCTCTGTGAACAGCCAGTAGGAAGCTGAGCCAAGTCTCTCACGGGCAGGCACAAGGCTCAAGAGACTTTCAGGGTCTCCAAAGGGTTTTGACGATGTGAGCTCCAGCTCCGCGAAGGGAAGGGCCTTATCCTCAGAGCCTCCGGCCCTGACGCTGGCTGCCTGTGGAGGTGAGGTGTTCCCTGTGTTGAAGACGAGAATGCCATTGAGGGGTCCTGTCCTTAGAGCCTGGGGCGGGGGTGGCTTTTTCTCTGAGGTCCTGCCCTGCTCTGAAAATCTGGGAAAATGGGATAGGGAGAGAAAAATCAGGATGTTCTCCAGAAGATGCCTCTGCCCTAGGGCCTGGGAGACTTTCCTTAGGCACCATGGCCAGCCTCACAGGGCCATGTCCTTGTGGGCCAGGGCCGTGTCACTCCAGTCCCCCACCAGGCCTCTGAAGTCTGGCTGTCCCTTCCTCGTAGCCGTTGGGCCCGGCCACCGAGTCTCAGCAGGCCTCCTGCAGGTGGCCTGTGGCGCGGGGCCAGGGCTGGGAAGCGCAGAGCAGGAATTCGTAAAATCTTCACTGGGCACCCAAGAGGGTTGCTGGCACTCGGTCTCTGAGAAATGCTGTGGCTGCTTGATAGGCAGGCTGGTGGGGCTGCAGGGAGAGAGGTGCTCCCTGGGGCATCCTACTGTTGCCACCCTTGACTTTCTTGCCAAGGCTTCATTCCATCCTAGAACCCCCACCCCAGGGGGGGCTGTTTGGAGATGTGCTTATTAGGAAGGTCAAGAGGTGCTGCAAGAAGGTTCTGGGTGGGGTGGGGTGGGATGGCCTGGCCAGGGTCAGGGCTGACCAGCCTACAGGTTGGGTCACTGAGTGAGCCGGTGCTGGTCAGTGGGCTAGGCCTGTTCTCCTCTGCCCACTGTCCTCTGGGAGCTGGCACCGGCTGACACGAGACAAGCCTAGGCTGGCACGGATGCCAGGAGCGCTAACGCACAGACCGCCAGGGGAGCTTGCTGCTGGCAGAGTAGAGGTCTGGTGTCTCCTGGGCAAGGCTGGCCCAGTGTCTGCTGTCTTCAGAGCAGGCCCTGTTCCTGAAGCCCCTAATGGTATTTGCCAGGAGGTGCCAGACTTGGGGGGAGGGGGGGAGGGGCCGGGCGCTTCTCACAAGCACTTCTGCTCCCTTCCCTGGTCCCAGAGGGAAGTCTCAGGTCGCCCTGAAGATCATCCGCAACGTGGGCAAGTACCGGGAGGCCGCCCGGCTAGAAATCAACGTTCTCAAAAAGATCAAGGAGAAGGACAAAGAGAACAAGTTGTGAGTGTCGGCAGGAAAGCCTTCGGCGGGGACGGTGTCCACTCCAGCCCCAGCCGCCTGGCCCCCAGGGGCCAAGCCGTGTCCTCTGTCTGGCACCGGGCCTTCTCCCAGAGCCAGGGGAGCTGGGCCAGTGAGTCTCACCGAAGGAGCTTTGGATTTCGGTCCAGCCTCCACCCGCAGACATTTCTGCGTTCCCCGGCAGGCCTCCCAGGCCCGCTTCTGTGAATAGGGGCCTCCGGGGGTCACAGCAGGTGTCAGACAAGACGCGCACCTGAAGCCATTAGGGCTCTGGTGTAGTCCAAGAGCTCCGAAGGAGAGCCACCTCTGCACACACAGGCTAAGCGGTTCCTCTCCCTCTGCTGAGCCCTGCAGACCCGAGCAGCTCAGTTAAGGGAGCTGGAAAAAGCAGTGTGTGATCCCATCACTGTGCGGCTGTGCCCATGTCATAATAGAGGAAGCAGGACACCTTGGACCCGAATTCCCCCTGCAGGAACTTTAGTCCTTGCCCTGAGCTGATCTGAGGGACATCTGTCGTGGAGATGTGGCCTGGAGTGGGGACCGGCTTCATCTGAGGGAGGGGCGGGGAGCCAGCCACCCCCACCCCCCCCAGCAGAGCCTGAGCCCCACTTGTCCTTCTCTAGCCTGTGTGTCTTGATGTCTGACTGGTTCAACTTCCACGGTCACATGTGCATCGCCTTTGAGCTCTTGGGCAAGAACACCTTTGAGTTCCTGAAGGAGAATAACTTCCAGCCTTACCCCCTACCACACGTCCGGCACATGGCCTACCAGCTCTGCCACGCCCTTAGATGTAAGTGTCCACGCTCACGGGGCGCATGGGGCGGCCACACGCCTGCGGCAAACTCACCCGGTGCTCTTACACTGCCCTGTTCACACCGGCAAGCCATTCTGTGGGGCCTGAGAGACACCTGGGCCCCTTTGGCTACAAAGCCTTCAGGTAGGAATCTCCAGGGGCCTCCTGAGCCCACCTGTGCGGCAGGCACTCAGGAAGGAAGGAGAGTGGCTATAAAGTCATTCCGGCTACCGGTACCTCTCACCTTCCTGCAGAGATGAAAAGGTCAGAGCCTGCCCTGGCAGATTCTACCCCCAGGTGCTGCCCACACAGACGCCCTGTCTGGCCACCACTTCCCAGCCTTTAAGAGCCTCTTCGGTGGTACACGTGCTCAGCCCTGCAGGATTTGTGGTGGGCAGCGCAGGACAGGCTCCTTGGAGCTATAGATGGGCCTAGAGCTAGGCTGTATGGGGTCCACAGACTGGGAGGACAAGGGCCAGTACTCCGAGGTGAGCAGCTCAGCGAGGGCCCAGAGCCCGGCATGTGCTGAAACTCACTCTGATGAGAACCAGAACGTGAGAGATGGCAGGGTGCTCCCATTGAGGGGGCAGGGGCCAGAGGAAGCGGTAGGTGTCTCTGCTCAGGCTTAGGTTGTGCTTCACGGGTGGCCCGGTGGTTAGTTTAACATCGGTTGCCACTCTCTTGACATTCTTAATAACTTTTGAGTAAAGGGTCCTGCATTTTCATTTTGCCCTGGGCCCTGTAGATAATGTAGCTGGTGCTGGGGAGAGGGACCCACCCCAGGGCTGGTGCTGCAGCTTTGGTAAGAGGAGGCTGAGGCAGCCAGGCCCCCACGGAGGAGGTGAAGGGGGTTTTCTAAGTGAAAAGTCTCCCCTGCCCCTCTCGTAGGGTGTCAGAGCCTTCCCAGGCCCCAGGCACAGAACTGTTGGGACGGAACCAGTGTAGACGCAGAGTCTAGTGTCCCTTAGCCCGCTGCTGAGGGTAGGGGTGGGCGAGGCCCTGGCAGGCGGGCTTTGGAGGAGGGAGCTGGCCTGCGGACCAGAGAAGCAGCGGGGCTCTCAAGTGTCTGCTTTCCTCCTCCCGCTTTCCCAGTCCTACATGAAAACCAACTGACCCACACAGACTTGAAGCCAGAGAACATCTTGTTTGTGAATTCAGAGTTTGAAACGCTCTACAATGAGCACAAGGTATGCGGCAGGGAAGGGGCAGGGCCGTGCTCTGGGGCGGGTCACCCACGGGAAGACTCCTGACCTGGCTCTCCTCCCTTGCCTGTCAGAGCTGTGAGGAGAAGTCGGTGAAGAACACCAGCATCCGAGTAGCTGACTTTGGCAGTGCCACCTTTGACCATGAGCATCACACGACCATCGTGGCCACCCGTCACTACCGCCCGCCTGAGGTGATCCTTGGTGAGTGACTATAGCCCCCGACCCTGATAAAATGAACAGTTGCTGGGGAGGGGACGGATAGAGGCAGTGCCTGCCACCAGGGGCCAGTGTTAGAGTCGCTATGTGGTTGCTGACTTGGCCTTGCTGAGGAAAGGTCTCCTGTTGAGGTTTGGGCAAGAGTCCTGCCAGCCAGAGTGACCGCTGCCCTTTGACCTCTAGGCTGAGAGGACAGGGCCGACTCTCATGGTCTCTCCCCATCTTGGCTTTCAGAGCTGGGCTGGGCACAGCCCTGTGATGTCTGGAGCATTGGCTGCATCCTCTTTGAGTACTACCGGGGCTTCACACTCTTCCAGGTGAGGCCTGTCCCACGTCCCTGCACTGCCCTGCGCACTGCCCCCCAGCAGGTGGTGGGGCCGGTGTGCGGAGCCCTTTGACCACCCCCAGCTGGGGAGTCTGGTGCTCAGCCTTGGGATGGAGGGCCAGGACAGGAGGAGCGAGGGGCACGGGCCGGGCAGAGGTGTGCGGTGAAGGATGAGTCGGCGGAAGGGCTGCCGCTGGGTCACAGGCCCGGGCTGCTGTTCCCACTGGTGGATTTGCATCTCTTGGGGCAAGGAGGGCACCTGCCCATTGAGGCTGGTACTGACCCTTGCTTGCACTTTCCCTGACATTCCATAGACCCACGAGAACCGAGAACATTTAGTAATGATGGAGAAGATCCTGGGGCCCATCCCATCGCATATGATCCACCGTACCAGGTAAGGAGCCCGGTGGTGCCCTAGGGGCCCTTCCGGTCTTGGCTGTGGGTCATGAGCCAGTCTTTCCGGGACAGCCTGGCCCCTCCAGGCTCAGTGGCCTCCCTTGCCGTACACACTCCGAGAGACCTGGTACACCGTTTGCCATGCTGGGTCAGGCTGGCTAGGACCCCTCCCCCCATCCTGGCTTTGCTGCCCTTCCCCACCCCCCAACTGAGACTTGTGGCCCCCTCCCACCCCTGCCACCTGACGTTTCCCTTACTTCCAGGAAGCAGAAATATTTCTACAAGGGGGGCCTGGTTTGGGACGAGAACAGCTCTGACGGCCGGTACGTGAAGGAGAACTGCAAACCTCTGAAGGTCAGTTTCTGGCCCCCCCCAGCTCAGCTCATGCCAAGGAGACCCCAGGCCGCTAAAGGCTGCCTCCCCGCCCCAGCTGTGTGGGAGGCCGCACCCGAGGCCGCCGGCAGCGGGGCTTCGTGCAGCAACCCCCTTCCCCACAGGGTGGCTATGGATGTAATTGGGGAACAGCAGAAGAGCCAGATGTCAGACACCTTGTTGCCTCCTGTCCCTCTCCTCTGTTTTGGGAAGAACTAGGCAGGACTGAAGTGAGGGGGAGGGAAGGCGCAGACATGGCCGGGGAAACCTCGGTCAACTGCGTTTGGTGCTCCGACAAGCGAATTCTGCAGAGGTGATTGCTGCCCACCTGTCCGGACTCTGCATGTGGGGGCAGAGGCCCCAAGCCAGCAAGACACCCAGTAGCCTGACAAGTTCCGAGCAGACGCTCTATACGGGCATGAAAGGAGAGGAGCTGCTCACTGTCCCGGAGGGGAGAAGTAGTCCTCCAGGGGGCATCGCTGCCTCCTCCACCCCTGCAGCAAGGCCTCCCACAACCCTGCTGTCACACTGAGGCACCCTGTGTCCCTGAGCAGAGTTACATGCTCCAAGACTCCTTGGAGCACGTGCAGCTGTTTGACCTGATGAGGAGGATGTTAGAGTTTGACCCTGCCCAGCGCATCACACTGGCCGAGGCCCTTCTGCACCCCTTCTTTGCCGGCCTGACCCCTGAGGAGCGGTCCTTCCACACCAGCCGCAACCCAAGCAGATGACAGACACAGGCCACCACGTGCGACGGAGAGCGGGACTGGGCTGCCCGGCCCCTTTTCTCCAACCGCCACCGCCGGGCCCCAGGGCCAGAGCCACCAAACGAACAGTGCAATGTGAAGGAAGGCAGGAGCCCGCAGAGGAGGAGACTTGATGCCCAGCTGCCAGAAAGCACAGATTTGACCCAAGCTATTTATATGTTGTAAAGTTATAATAAAGTGTTTCTTACTGTTTGTAGCCCCTGGTACCGGTGTGTCCGTCTCCAGGCTCCTTGCCTTCTCCTTCCCCTACCTGATTAATAAAGTCTTTCTTAGCAGTTCAGCTTGTGGAGAACAAAGTGTGAACCGGGCACAGAAAGGCTAGCCAGTGAAAAGACCGAAGCCAGGGGTCCCTCTGGGCCCAGGAGAACTGGGCGGGGGGAGGGGAGGGGCTGCTGGAGGGCACCTGCTCCCCTCAGCCCGTGGAGTTTAGGGGAAGTGGCCCGCCACGCCTGGGCAGGCGCACCTAGTGTCCCTATCCTTCCTGCCCAGCCACCGGCTGGCACTTGAGGCTCGCTGTGCCTGACAACTGGCTTACCAAAGGCTGTCAGGCGTGAGCCGATCAAGCTGGGCTCCTAGGGTTGGAGTGGCGGTGCCTCACAGCAGTCTACGCAGCAATCTACCACAGAGCGCAGGACTCCGTCATTCAGCTTTATTTTAAGTGCTGGTATTTAGTTCCCCAAGAGCTGCAGGAGTGATAGTCGACCACCTGACTGAGGCCCCTTGGGGACTGGGCACTGGGGGGGCAGGAGGCCTCTGAAAAGAGCTGAAGGAAGAGGAATCATGCTTTAATACCAAAGGAGAAGGCCCAGGCTGAAGGCAGGAAGAGGCTCCAGAGCCACCTGCAGGGAGAAGACGGAGAGGCTTGGGCAGAAGCTCCCAGCGGCCCCTTAACACGGCCTTCACCTCCAGAGCCTCTGCAACTTCCTGGAGCAAGCAGAGTCCGCTGGGCCGGGGGGTCCCTCAAGCTCTTCCTTCCACTGTACCCGATGGGGGGGCCTAACTGCATTCACAGGCAGACACCCAAGATCTGTTTAATGGTTGCTTATGACATACAATGCCTGTAATCCAGCACTGCTCCTCAGATCATGGCCCTGCCTCTAGAGAGAGGGCCGCATGCATCTCGGGAGCTTCTTGGCCCTGAGAGTGAGCAGAGGCTCAGGGAGGATACAACAAGGCTCACCGTCTCTGGCTTCCTCCCACTGCTGGAGACAATGTAACGTTTGAGGGAGGATGGGAGGAAAGGAGGGACCAGCCCTCTGCCCTGCCTCATCTGCTCCTGGCTATGCTCCTATAAGAAAAGTGATAAGTAGCCTGAAACCCAAGGTACCAGGGCCTACCCTGTGTCCATGATCCTTGGCGAGCCCTCCCATTCACCCCCCTAACCAGAGTGGGTGGGCAGAGAACAGGAAGAGGCCTGAAGCCCTGAAAACGGCTTTTAAAAGCATGAACTTTTGGCAAGGGCC
The DNA here is from genome assembly GCF_008692635.1 of Crocuta crocuta. Lineage (NCBI taxonomy): Eukaryota > Metazoa > Chordata > Mammalia > Carnivora > Hyaenidae > Crocuta > Crocuta crocuta. The sequence continues at coordinate 642,061 of NW_027527920.1, read as the reverse complement.
CCTGCCAGGGACTCCAGGGCACAGCTCCTGTTCTGAAACCAGCCTCCAAGGCCTAAGCCTGGGAAGGCCCAAGGGCTCTACTGCCTTAGGATCTGAGCAGCAGTATGTTCCTATGGCTGAGCCCCACCAGCTAGCTCAGCCAGAACTAGACTCATTTTGGCATCTTTGAGATAGGGGGCTGGCCCCAAGCCTACTCATCTAGAGTGGACACCCATAAAGGGTTCAAAGTCCAGACACTGTAAGAGCTGGGGTGGAGCCCATACAGGGGAAAGACATGCACCCTGCTCTGGGATGGCAGCTGCAGAGGACTGTTTCAGGGGAAGGACCGGGGGCGGGGGGAGGGGGGTGCAGAAGGAAGTATGGGGACATATGGAGGCAAGGAGGTAGGGGTGGGATAGTGGTGGCCTAAGAAGCACCAGGGAGCCTCTTCTGGCTCAGCACCAGGCTCCCCCAGGGACCTCCCCAATACTGAACAGTAAAGCTGCACCCTGAGGGCTCTGGCCCCAGACTAGGCAAAGGCTCTGCCCCCAGCTAAAGAGAGTACGGGGCTGAGGGGCACAGCTGGCAAGATGGGCACTGTGGTTCTACAGTAACATAACCTTATACTACCTATGCTGAAAACAGAAAAACAGTATAAAATCCCAATACAGTAAAACCATCCTGATGTCACCCCCTTCCCTGCCTCTTGGAGTGATGGAGTGGAAAGGAAGGACCCTGAAAGAAATCCCACCATAAAACTTGCATCAGCTCAGGAGAAAGGGTCAAAAGCCCCCAAATCAACTTGTGGCGGGGCTCTGGGCTGCCTCTAAGCCCTCGAAACAAATGCAGAGTGCAAGTCCGCCCTCTAGCGGGCAGCTGCAACACAGCCAGTTCGACATGATCAGAAGGTGGGGCTGCTGGCGAGGGGAGAGGAAGCCACAAGCTCCGGCAAGTACAGGCCCCCAAACAGGACCCACCCCACCCAAGGTGCTTGCCCAGGCCCCAGTGACTGTAAACCTGAAACACAGTCTGTGAGCTGCCTAAATCTGTAAACAAAGTCCCACCCAGCCACACAGGGGGCCAAGTGTAGAGATGCCTAGAGCCACTCGGCCTGCCGCCCACCCCGCACACCCAGTGGGAAAGCCTTCCCCGGCTAAGGGCAGGTGACAGGTCACTTTTAAATATGATCTGTTCTCTCACAAACTAACAAATCCAAAAGCGAAAAAATTTAACAAGGTCCTTGAAGCTTCACATCCTTAAGGCGTTCGTTGTCAAGTTCAGTGTGTCCGGAGCAGCAGGGGACTGCAGCGCCCAGAGCTCCTCTAGGCAGAGTGCAGTGGAATGACAAACTTGCAGCCGAAGGGTGAGTGGTAGCTGATGCCCACCTCCTGGAACACCTGCTGGGGGAGGCCGATGTCGCACAAGTAGACGCGGCCCGCACGCTCCCCCAGTGGCAGAGGCAGGCCCAGAGCCAGTGACCACTTGGCGTCGATGCCCTGTTCCCCTTCATGCACAGGAGGGTCTATGCTGAGCACCGGTGCCCGGTTCCGATTGGCCCAGGCGACAGCTGCCTTGTACCAGGGCTGGTCCCGCAGGAAGGCGTTCTCGGGGCAGTCCAGGCAGTTGATCACCAGGTCCACAGGACTAGTGGGCAGATCTGCAGGTGGAAAGAGCACCATCTGGGAATCGTTTTAAGCAGAGAGAAACCCAGGTAGGCACCAGAACCCAGATGGCCCCAAGGGTGTCTTGTTCCAACACCACTCAGAGGCCTCTCCACAGGCTGGCTTTCTCAACACTGCACCAGGCCCAAGGAATTCCAAGGCCTGGTTGGGCTGGGCACCAGAGACCAAGAAACCAATGTCAGCCTGATGGACCACTGTCCTCACGGAGCCCCCAGGCCGAAACACTGTTCTGATGGCTGTGCAGGCCACCTCCGGGGATAGGAATGCACATCCGACTAAGCTCAGGGAAGAGGGCGCCCTGCCCAGAGCCCAGCACAAATGGGCTGGCTGCCATTTGCAGACTGGCCCAAGAACTGCAAGCAGGCCAGAACATGCTTACTTATTACTCTGCCTTGGGCTAGCCTACTCATGCCTCAGGAGCCAGCTGGGCCTTGCTGCACTATCCCCCCGACCCCCCATCTCATGGAAATGGGCTGTTGTCCTTGCAGCCCAATCTTAAGAACGGAGAGAGAAACCTATCACTTCTCCATGCACTTAACAAACCTCTGCTCAAACCAAGCCTCTGGGACAGCCTAGAAACAGATGTCTCAACAAGTATGTTAGTCTTGACCAGCCTAAGAGGATAAATTGAGAGTAAGAGAAATCAGACCAAACTCAAGGTCGGCATCCTCAGACTGGCTTCTAGAGTTGAAAAGGAAGGCTTTTTGGGTAGCCAGAGGAAGAACTACCTGGAACAGGACATCATGTTACATATCTCAAGAGGGAGAACCCACAGTAGGCCCCCTTCCTGACTCTTGGCCTAAAGAACTGCTATTTCTCAATTACGGACTCGTGGCTTCCTTACTTATGATAGGCCACCATGATGAGGGGCCGGGGGATGTCCCTGTGGGCCATTAGGTTCTCAAGATTAAGAATGCAGGGCAGTCTTACTTCTATGTACCCAGGAACCTGGCCTGAGAAGAGACTGAGGTTCTGGCCCTGGGTCTGGCTCCAATTTGCCATCTGACCCCTGGCAAAGCCCTCTCTTCCCATTTCTTCTCTCCACTCTGCCTCCCTGCCCCCCCACTCACACTGAAACCCTCTTCAATCACTTTGCCCCTTCCCCCCACTTGAAACTGCTTTAGTCAAGATTATCAGGAGCTTCCACGCTGCGAGATCCAGTAGTCAGTTCCCAGTCTTCATTTGAGCCTAACCTAGAGCTGCTTGCTGGCAGAGCTGACTGCACCACACCCCCACTTTCACTTAACTTCTAGGTGCCTAGCTCTCCTGGTTTCCCTTCTCCTTCCCTGTCTCTTAAACTGGTCTCTCAACCCCCCCCCCCCAAATACTTATTTTTGAGAGAAGAAGAGGGAGGGAGGGAGAGAGGGAGAGAGAGAGAGAGAGAGCGCGAGCGAGAGAGCGAGCGAGTGAGCAGGGGAGGGGCAGAGACAGATGAAGGAACAGATGATCTGAAGGGGGTTCCATGCAGACAGCAGTGAGCCTGACGCAGGGCTCAAACTTGCAAACCATGAGATCATGACTTGAGCTGAAGTCAGGACGCTTAACCTGACTAAGCCACCCAGGTGCCCCCTCCCTGACTTCTAAACAAAGAACTCAGTCTAAAAACTCCCCTACCTGTTCTCTCTCCCGAGGAGATAGCTTATCCAAGCTCATCACGGCTCATTCCCACCTACACACTTGGCCCTCCAGGCCAGACCCCTTGAATACCTGCACATCCACTCAGCAGCTCTATTCTGCTCTTCCTGCTCAAATCTCCTCCCACAAATCTGCCCATCTCAGGATGGCACCTCCATCCTTCAGATGACTCAGGCCAAACACCTCGGAGTCGTTCTTAACCCTTCCCCATCCCATTCCACATATCCAATCTGCAGTCTCAAGCTTTAAAACTGATTTAGAACCGAACCACCCTTCACCTCCTCTACCAGTACCACTGTCTGGGCCACCAGCATGCGTGCCAGTGCTTCACAGGAGCCTCCAACACCTCTGTTTGTAAACCTCTAGTCTATTTCCAAACAGTAGCCAGAATAATCACTTGGGGCCTGAGCTGGATTCTATCTTCCTTCTACTCATTCCTCCAGTGATTCCCCATCTCATCCGGGGCAAACATTCAAACCTTAGAGTGATCTGCAGGTCCTTTAGAACCTGACCCTAAAATGTCTAAGTCTGCTACTCTCTACCCAGCTCTCCAACACTTTCTAGCTCCCTTCCCTGCTTTGTCCCTGTAACACTTACCACCATCTGACCTAACAGAAACGGTACTTATTTGTCTCTGTCTGTCCTAACCGGAATGTAAGTCCATGAAGCACGGATTAAAAAAAAAAAAAAAAAAAAAAATCTGCTACCACATCCTCAGTGTCAGGAATAGCGCCTGTTCTGTAAATGTTCATAAAAGAACAAACGAGTCCCCAACTCTCCATATGAGAAGTGTGAGAGGGAGGACAGTGAAGGGATGGGAAGTAGGCAGGTCAATACCCTAGGTACTTCCTTTATGCACGAAAACTTAGAAGCAGAGCAGACTTTACACCTGTGATGCCTTTCCATCCGCCACCACCAGGCGGCAGCACCAGACCATTAAACTCCAAGAGGAGGGAGGCAGCTTGCCGTATTAGCCCAGCCCTAGCAAACGCTCACCTTTGAGGTTAGATACTTGTTGGCCTTGGGTCTTGCTGAAGAGAGACAGCTCGTTGGTGATGGATTCCAGCATCTTCACAAAGTTGGGTAGGAAGAGAATGACCTGGACATCATGGTTGGCTAGATGCCTTCCACAGCTGATCCCCTGAGCCCCTTTCACATGGGGGCCACACAGTAGGGCCACTGTAGGCCTCTGGTGAACATTTTTGGGATTCAACCTAAAACAGAAGGTAAATAAGCATTATCAGCTGCAGATCTGCCCATCTCTTGCACCCTAAACCAGACAAGCTCCTCTCAGCACCTGTTGCTGAGTTCTTAACAGTCCCAGTTCCCAGAGGGGCCAAAATCCACAGCATTCCCAGGTCTACAGGGTGGCGGTGGCACTGGCACTGTCCCACACATCAGTGTCATTTCATCTGCTGGGTCCTCTCACTAGGCAGTTCACCCAGATCTTGTTCCATACGACACTGTTGCCAGAACACTGCTTTCTGACCAAAACCACTTGACTGCTCTGTGTGACCTGTGAGGTCCGAATTCTGCTTAGCAGAGATGCTTCTCTACTTCTACAGCCTTCTTCACTCTTCCCCAACGTGCTGCCCCACTGAAGCAAGGCTGGCCTCACTCTGTCCTGTACCTGTAAGGCTCCTTCCTGCTTCTCCTTGTCAAGTTCTGACCCACCTTTTCTTAGAGATCTGGCCTAAGGCTCATGGTCTTCCAGGATTACTCTGGCTCAACTCCTAAGCAGCTCACAGCAAGCACTGAACAGGGCCGTTCTAAATCGTCCTCAATCAGGTGCCAAACCAAGTTCTCGTTACAGAGCTGTGGGTAAGCTAACAGGGGCAACAGTGTAGGCACAGCTGGTACCTCCTCCACAGAGTGCCGTGTGGGTCAATGGAGGTATAGACAGCAGGGCCTGATACATTGCAGCACTGGTCACAGAGGAGGCAGCAGGCTCGGGGCTTCCTTGTCTCCAAGACTGGCAGCTCCCTTAGATACCCACTTCCTGACGAAGTCATTTCCACCTCCTGCCATTCAAAGCCGAGCCACGGTAAGGAGGCTTGGAGGACTAACTCTGGAGCTCTTCCCAACCCACAGGCAGTGCGGTCGGCCTCCAGGACAGAAGGCAGGTGGAGATGGACAGCAAACAACAGGCTTAGGCCCCTGCTTAGCAGGGACCGTCACCTACTAGTCTCCCAAAGGGAGGAAGATGACAGATGCTATTCAAGTCAAAAAGGAAACCCCTGTCTTCCAAATAAATTCTCGGGAATTCAGCAACCTACTCTACACAGACACCAAACATTTCATTCCCCCACGATGTCTGCATCTGAAGGAAATATGATGAGTACTTCTCCCTTCTGACGGACACTGCTGAGCTGTGGCATCTGACTCACCCGTGTCTGTTCCTGAAACGGACTCTTCCTCTCACAGAGGCGCCCCCATCAGAGGACTCCGAGCAGGCCACAGCACCACATAACCAATGGCAGGGGGCAGAACCCAGCCATGCCTGGGGGGGAGACCCGGCTCCATCAAGTACCAGCAGTGCCAATGTGGCAAAACTTCCAGCTCTGTGAGCCTGTCAAACACCAGGCTACGACTTACCTTCGAGGTGAAGTTATGAGGCTCACATCCAACAGTGCTGTGAAAGCAGTGATAAACCACACGGTACCCTACACACGTGACAAACATTACTGGCTGTGGCGATCCTTCTCAAAGGAAAACCAGCAACTGACACAAAGGAGCTGGGGGTGGCCCTCCTGAGAGTTCCAATGCGAGAAAAGACAGGCACAAGGACAACCAGCCCCAAGAAGCCAGCTGGAGAGGAACGCGGCCCGGTGAGGACATCTGCATCCTGCCCCCACACTGCTGTTCCTTGGGCAGTGCCCGACTGCTCAGCTGGTCTAAAGCCCTACCTTCTGGCCACACAGAGTGACCTTCTAGATCCCGGCCACCCCCACGCTCTCAATTCCCTCTGCCCTCGCGCACGCGACTCCCGAGACCTGGACTGCCCTCCCTTCCTGCTCGCCTGTGTGAATTCCCTCTTCTCTGCAGGACACGGCTTAGATGTTGCTGCTCAAGGAAGGACAACTGGCTTGCCCGGCCTGGAGTAGAACCGTGGCCTCCTGGACAAGCTTGTTTCCTCTACCACAGCCCTGTACTTTCCGAAGACCTCACCAGCCCTCCGGAGGGCAGGAGCATTATCTCATTCTTCTTTGTGTCCCTAGTCCTAGTGCAAGGACTGGTGCATGATCTCGGGAAATGACCACAATTAAAATTAAGCACTGCTCTTGATATATGGGCCCAAGGGCAGGTAGGAAGGCACCGAACTCCAGCTCTCCCACCCAGCTGTGACGGTGGTTCCAGAAGTTCTCAGGTATGGAACTCAGTTGAATTGTATCCCAGCCCATCCGAAGTGAATGACAAGTGCCAAAGGCTGATCTCTGAAGGCTCCTAGAAGGCAGGCCTCTGGTGGCCAGAGGGAGTGTCATGAACCAGCTGTTATCAGGGAGAGAGAGGGTCAAAGGGCAGCTTGCTGAGAGAAGAATGAGGACTTCTGGGAGGTGGGTAAGAGGGGCAAAACACCCCTCGCAGCATCCAGGAAAGTGACTTCACCGAAAGACTCACAACGACCAACTCTTCGGTGAGCGGCACCTCCCCACACTCAGCCCCTCCAGTCTGGAGGCATTTATTTACCTGTTGGGTCCTCCGAGTAGGGTCAGTGCCATCTGACTGGCACACACCCCTGTCATCTCCAGCCTCCGCTCCAGAGTCAGTCCATGCTTCTCGGCCACAGACAACAGCTTTTTATGCAGCTCATAGGAAACACTTGGGACAACCAGGCCTGAGTCTGCAGTTCAAAAGGAGGTGAGGAGAGAAAGGGTAAGTGACAACAGGAAACCAGATCCACAAGTGGCTGTACTCAATCCAGGATTCTGTGAAAGCCAAGACTCTAAGAGTGACCCTCCCCTGGCCCATCTGCCTGACCGGGGACAGAGGTGTGCCATATGGCCCTCCAGGGCTCAAGCAGTGGATGCGGAAGGGAGTAACAACTGGTTTGTGTTGCCAAAGAGCAGCGGTGAGCTTCAGCTCTCTCAGCAATTCAGCTTTAGCTGTAAAAGCCAAGTCTACCAAGGTTGACTTTGTTACCAGCCAGAGAAGGTAGCAGAGCATGTAACAGCAACCTAGTGGCCACAACAGACACCGACTAATGCCTCCTGACACTCTGCTCCCCGCTGTTCACTGTCTAGGCTGGACGACTTGTTCCCACCTGCTCCCTACTCTTCCTCCTCTCTTCTACTCAGCCCTTCCTCTTTTTTAAGAAATTGAATGAGCAACTTGTTTCCTCAAATAACTTGTCATTTTCTCCCCATTTGGGGTGAGTGTAACCTAATACTTCTACCTCAGGGAAAGAGTACATAGAAAGCAAGCTACTCACAGGAATCTCAAACATTTTATTTGCCATAAAGAAAGAAACTCAACGAACATTAGGGAGAATCACAGGCACTGAAAGCAGACCGTGGAAAAGATTTGGTTTCACAAGGCCAACGTCTGCAGCAGCTGGTACACCTGAAAGAGTCTTACAAGCATCAGTTCCAACAAACCAGGTACTGTTTCCGGGCCCAGGAAAACCAGGACAGAAAGACATGACAAAGTAAAAACCCGTGATCTGTAATGGGCAGCTCATCCTGATAAGCAATGCCACTTTACAAATACTAGAAGCCAAGAAAGCAGACTTTTGCCAAAGAGCCCCATTTTGATCTTACTGGCTGAAAGACCGACACACACAGACCAACTGGCAGGTCACCATGGGATTGCATGTAACTAGTTTTGTCTGGCTGGATCAGATGCCTTTTTAGATCCTGTGTCTTCATCTATACTGGCCTGTAGACTCCTCAAAACAGGGAAATAAACCTTTAACTTCTTTGCTCCC
>NW_027527920.1:612587-633825 GCF_008692635.1 Crocuta crocuta | reverse complement strand
CCCCCCCCCCCCCCCCACCTCTTCAACTTGTCTCAGCAACATTTATCTAAAGAGGTGGGTACTCAAACATACACATGATGCAATCCTAGTGCTATTTCTGGTCTGGCCTAACTTTATGGTAGGAGTTATCAGGAAGTTCATCATTATCCTACTGGTTCCTCTATAGAAAAACTTGTCTTCCTCACTGATCGTTTCAGGAATAATTTCTTGAAGTTCGATCAGAGATCCAGGCCTGCCTACACAGATTCTTTTTTTTTTTTTTTTAATATTTTTATTTATTTCTAGGAGAGAGAGAGACAGCATGAGCAGGGGAGGGTCAGAGAGACAGGGAGTCACAGACTGAAACAGGCTTCAGGCTCTGAGCTGGCAGTCAGCACAGAGCCCGACGCGGGGCTCAAACCCATGAACCGTGAGATCATGACCTAAGCGAAAGTCGGCTTAACTGACTAAGCCACCCAGGCACCCCTACACAGATTCTTAAAACCACACAGAACAAGGCTGTGGTGGTACATGTGAACAACAGGAACCCAAGCACAAAGACTGAACCGAAAGCACCAAGGTCTACATCCTCTCAAGGGAAGGTAAAATAATAATAATTTATGTAATGATGATAATACAAGATGTCTACACATCCAAATTACCACTATCCTGTTGGTTAACCAAGCTCCTCCACCCGCCTGAGTCCCACTCCCGCCTTGGCACAAACAGCGCCATTAGGAACATAGGCAGTCTCCTCTCTCACCCTCTGAAACATCGGTTCTAGGAAGGCTGCAGCCTGACCTTGCGTGTCAACAGCTGATTAAAACAGCCATTTTTATGGCCTGCTCCAGACACGCACATATTATCGAAACTAATTAGGAACCACTGATAGCGGTGTGAAAAGGCCCAGTGAATCTTAAGGCCCAGTGAATCTTAAGTCACTAACAACCCTAACCTGTCAGACAAGTCATACGCCTGCTTCTTCCAAACACCCTCTTTACCTGCAAAGTCACGCAAAAGAGGCTTTCCCTGGAGCCTGTGCTTTACTTCACCCGGTTATGTGCTTTCTGCTGAATATGAAATGGATCAAGGCAGCGAGTCCTGAGCCTGCAACCCTACAAACCAAGGGGCCATGTTCTGTGCTGCATGTACAGACAGCCTCCCATTCTGAGGGCTCTCCAGAGGCAGACTGAGCATCCTCTGCTACCTGTCTCCTCAGCCTAAGGGTACAGAACTCAGAGTACAGGGAGAGGAGAGCTGACCCCACACCCTGGCTGGTTAAGCTGGGAGCTGCATATGAATGCCCAGCCTCTCGCTGNTGATGAACCGGCACTCTGTAGCCTAGGGAAAGACAGTCTGCCAGTTACAGGGTCTAGGACTCTACCATACCCTATTCAGTTTCTCCGAAAGGAATGTGCGAGCACCACAAAATGTTTCTTTTCAACATTTACACACAAAGTCCAACCAGTCAGACTGGCTTATCAGAAACAGGCAGAGGGAATAAAATAAACTCCAAAGGAAGGGAACCAAGAACATAGCGTGTAAACTGCAAACAATAACGCTGCCAAAGCCTGAACACGAGCCAAGCTAATTATGTTTGGGTTGGAAGATGTATCTTTATTGTTCGGGAACCAAAGCAGTAAGATCAGTTGGTAGGGTTTCTCTTAATATGTATTTTACAGCTGTTGGTGAAACCAGAAAGGGAGACAGGATTATAGCCAGAGCACGTCTTAGGATCTGATTAACCTTAGGGTATCAAGGAAAACGACTTAAGTACACTCCATACAGGCTGGGAGCTCATTCCACAACATAAGGCTATGAGGGCAATGCAGCCTCACAGCCAGCGAGCTCACTGCCTGCTGTGGCCTCCCCTTCTTCAGGCCTTTGACATTTCCACATGGCTCCTTCCAGCACATGCTATTTCAGGCCTCTGCCTCTCTTATGGACATATATACACGTTCTCACACCCTCAAGCAGAATGTCCAAACCTTCTCCAGCAGCCTCTGCATGTACGTCCCTCCCTGTCCTTCAACGCCCCCAGCCTTTCGGTTATGTAACAAGGCTCCCACAACAAAGTGCCGTCTCAGACCAAAACCCAATCCTTTGGCCCTTTGGTTAGAAAGACTGTGTGCATCCCATGTCTTATCAGTGAGGAGCACAGTGCATTAACGGGCATGGTGATTTCTCCAGGGCTATGAATTCTGATTCCATTCCATGGTGGTCACTCAACTGTGGGGCAATATCACACTGGCTTTGTTTTAAGTTTTTCTTTTAATCAACCAGTGCTCCTTATGAGTGCACTCCTTAATCCCCATCATCTACTTCCCCCATCCCCACACCCACCTCCCCCCTAATAACCATCAGTTTATTCTCTATAATTAAACACACTGGTTCTATTTTGGAGTACAAACCACCAGTAAATTCATACCCTCAGACCCAAAGTGTACAAGAAAGCCCCTGCAGATTTACATTAAAGCTACCACAAAATGAAATTTGGTGTCATGAGTATCTCTGAAAGAAGAATGTGTTAGAAGAAGCCTAACTATTCTTAATACTCTTTATTAGGGCCCATGATCTGGCCCCTGTTTACTTTACCCCCTTTACCTTAAATCCCAACCCCAACCATGCTCCAAGGCATCTTGGCTGCCTTTTGGTTCCTAAACACCCCAGTCCATTCTGGCCTTAGGAGGGATGTCCCCTCTCTGGGGACTCTCTTCTCTCTTCCAATCAATGCTCTACCCACACTCAAGGCTGGTTCCTCATTCTTCAGGTCTCGGCTTAAAGAGCTCAGTCTCAGCATGCTGCTTATTTCCTTCATTGTGCTGAATACAACTTGTAAACAACTGGTTTTTTTCTTTTTGGGCTATCTACTTTGCCAGACTATAAACTCCATGAAGGCAGGGACCGTGTTTGTCTCATTCGCTGCTGTATTCTGTTCTTCTTCTTTGTGCCTTCAGTGTTAGCACGGGACCTGGAAGAAGGTCTGTATCAATAGGTACTGAATGAATGAATGAATGAATGAGAACGGAAACCTATAAAACCGCCTCAGCACATTCCATTCTGCAGTTGGATAAGAGCCCAGCTGTAACCAAAGGTTCAGTGTGGGTAAGAGGTTCGGATTCTCTCCTCACCTCTTACTCCCCCCATTTACAACAACTAGACCAACCCCCTGTCCACACTGGACCTCATTACTTCAGGTTAAAGCTCCACTACAATAAGCCTTGGACTCAAGAGTGTAAAGAACTTCCTGACAAGATTTTTAATTATGAAGAGGAGAAGGAGCTTTACAAAGAAGATATCCAGTGGACAATACCTTACCAAGTGACTAAGCCCCAGGGGTAAGACAAACTGACACTGTATACTCTTATGATGTGATACCCGGAGAGAGTGCCCCACCAAAATCCTGGAAAAATGTGTAACATTAACCACATCAAAAGGAAACAATCAGTAAATAAAACTAAGGAAGGGGCGCCTGGGTGGCTCAGTCAGTTAGGCATCCGACTGCAGCCCAGGTCATGATCTCATGGTTCGTGAGTTCGAGCCCTACACCGGGCTCTGTGATGACAACTCGGAGCCTGGAGCCTGCTTCAGATTCTGTGTCTCCTTCTCTCTCTGCCCCTCCCCAACGCACGTTCTCTGTCAAAAATAAATTAAAAACTTTAAAACATTTTTTTAAAAAATTAAGGAGTATACTGCAAATCAACCGGCCTAGACTCTGCACAAATGTCAGTATCACACCAGACAACAAAAGCTGTGGGAATTGTCCTGGTTAAAAGGAAACAAATGAGAGATGACAACTAATTGTAATACACACTGTTGATTATAAATACAGCTATGAAGAACACTACTGGGACAACTGGAAAGTCAATGGATATGGAGTGTACATTAGGTAATACATCTGTGTTCATTTTAAGTTTCCTGAGAGCCAGCTTACCCTATGGTTGCACAGAGCAGCACCAGAAGTAAGTGGGATAATGTGATTAAGCGGAAGGAGTACTCCAACTAAATCTCAAAGGGTTAGGTGTGCATATGCGTTTATACAAAGTAAATGTGGCAAAATGTTAACAAGTGAATCTAAATGAAGAGCCCATGGTGTTCATTATACTATTCTAGCAACTTTTCTGAAAGTTTCAAATTGTTTCCAGTGTAAAAAAGTTGGGGGGTAGAAAAGAGAAAGTTAAGTGCCTGCAAACACGACCAACAAATGTGTGCAGAGTAATAATGCATCAAGCCAGTGGCGGGGTGGGGAGTGGCAAAAGACAGAGTAAATAAAAAATAGAGGAAAAAAGACCCTATTCCCACAGTCTTATGATCTAGCTGAAAACAAAAAAATATGTGCAAATACCAGAGAATACACAGACTAAACTGTTGTCTTGAGCCCAAGTGTCATATATCGATTTCAAATCAGGAGCTGCAGGTGACAGATAATTAATTCTCGATCTGAACTATGCCTTGAAAGACAGGCAGGACGGTAGTCAGAATGACAGGAGAGAGCGAGTACTCCAGATGGGGTGGGGAGGAACCATGAACAAAGGTCCAGAGGCTGGAATCTGTGCGACATGTGCAGATGAAAACTTCCCTGCCTGGAGCCCAGATGCTCATGTGAAGGCCAGCTTAGACTCAGAGTAGCAGGCAGGCCCAGACTCCAGGAGGCTTTAAAGGCCAAGTTGTTTTATGCAGGGTGGAGTTGACAGGGCTAGAAAATGAAGACAGAAAGACTCTGTGGAACTGGTATCAGATGACACAGGGAGCCTGTGGGGAAGCACAAGTAACTAAAAAGCCATGACCATTTCAATGGTGATTCTGTAGGAATAAGAGAGCCTGAAGCCAGAATGAATACTGAGGACAAAGGAAAAATTCCTTGCCAGGGCTGCGACACAAGGAATCACAATGTCTGCTATTAAATTAGAAAAAAAAAATAATAATGTGAGGGCAATCGGGCTACGACATCTGTGACCGCACAGATCTCCAGGGTTGATGTGGCTGGTCTGACTGGCTAGGCAGGTTCCTCTTCCTTCTTCACAGCTCCATGTGCATCCCTCCTGAAGCTGTGAGCAGGTTGAAGAGGACAACCTTCTCCGACAGAGAAGGGCCATTCTTCAGCCAAGGGTATATGAATGGCTCCCCTGCGAGAGCCTCCCAACAAGCTCTCAAGGTCCACTTGTAGGAGAATGTAGGGGAGTCAAGCTTCCAAGACTTCAGACACATCCAAAATGAGGTGCTGCATGTGGCAGGCTGCATTTCTTAAAAAGGGGGGGTGGGGGCGCCTGGGTGGCTCAGGCAGTTAAACATCCAACTTCGGCTCAGGTCATGATCTCATAGTTCATGGGTTTGAGTCCCACGTCAGACTCTGTGCTGACAGCTCAGAGCCTGGAGCCCGCTTCAGATTCTGTGTCTTCCTCTCTCTCTGACCCTCCCCTGCTCATGCTGTCTCTCTCTCTCTCTCTCCCTCCCTCTCTCTCTCAAAAAATAGGTAAAACATTTAAAGANAGAAAGAAAGAAAGAAAGAAAGAAAGAAAGAAAGAAAGAAAGAAAGAAAGAAAGAAAGAAAGAAATGAGCTCTAGGATCCTTTCTTGTCAGGAATTTTTACGAGAAGGAAGAGGCAAAGGTGACTGCAATGTTCTCTGCCAGGCACCTAAAGAATGGCGACCGCACTAAAAGAAAAAGGGATGGGAAAGGGGCAAGAATGCCAGGCAGGGACGACGGACTTAGCTGCGGTGTGTCAAATTTAAGGAGGATGGTGGACGGTGCGTATGCAAAGATCAAACTCGTTTCCTCACTCTGGCTAGACACTGTGGCTCTGAAATGACCAGAGGATACATACTGGCAAAGGGGTCAGTCACATTCACAAAGACCAAATCATTTTCTAGAAAAATAAAATAAAATAAAATAAAATGACCAATTGGCAACTTTTGGTAATATCAAAAACTCAGTTGTGAGGCCATAATATGCCACAGCTCCAAGCCCTCCAGTCCTTGGTTTAAATTTTAAATTTTAAATTACAGGGTACCTGGTCAAATCAAATTAAGTGGCTTGGTTGGTTGAGCATCTGATGCTTGATTTCAACTCAGGTCATAATCTCAGGGCTGAAATCCCAAGCCTTGCATCGGGCTCTGCACTGAGTGTAGAGCCTGCTTAAGATTCATTCATATTCTCTCTTTCTCTTTCTCTCTCTCTCTCTCTCCCCCTCCCTCCCTCCTCCCACTTGCACTTTCTAACATAAAAAATAATAAACTTTAAAATTTTTAATTAAAAATAAATTTTTAAAGGGGTGCCCAGGTGGCTTAGTCAGTTAAGCGTCCGACTTTCGCTCAGGTCATGATCTCGCGGTTCGTGGGTTCGAGCCCCACGTCGCGCTCTGTGCTGACTGCCAGCTCACAGCCTGGAGCCTGTTTCAGAGTCTGTCACTCCGTCTCTCTCTGACCCTCCCCTGCTCATGCTGTCTCTCTCTCCTAGAAATTAAAAAAAAATAATAATAAAAAATAAATAAATTCTTAAATTAAAACTCTTGCAACAAGTTCTCAGGAGACCTTTTCCCATGCAGAGACTGTAGGAAGCACAAATGTTCATTCCTGGGGGAAGGGTCTCACAAAGACACCTGTCTTAACAATACTGCCCTAAACCCTCGTGAGGCCAATGCCTACAACCGAGGCCTTCAGGCCTAGGACAAGTACCCACCTGATGATTCAGGCCCCAAAACTCTGTAGGACACCATGTGAAGGACTACTTACTCCCTCAACTCCTAGCACCAGAGGATCTGTTAGAACCTGAGGTTCCTAAAATCAACCAAGTCACTGTCAATTAAGTCTGCTAGCAGAGACACAATTTTAGAAACTAGGTTCATTAACTCTGTTCAGTGAAAACTTATGGTGCCACTTGGTGCCGCACAGGTTATTAGTGCAGGTGTTTGATCCAGAACATTTCCTAGAATTTACCTCCTATGTCCCTGTGGCTCTCAGAAGCACAACTGCTAAAGGAAAGTCTCTCTCCCTTAGGGTAAAATTCTTCAATGGCCCCTTCTAAACTCAAAGATTTATTTCTTCTTGAATTTCTACTGAACACACATAGAAACCCAAAGCAGATTTCCTGATTACCTGTTCATCAAGAGAGAAGAACACTGCTGGTCTGGAAGGCATCAGAATACTTTTTAAGGGACTCTTGGTGACAAGAGGCAGAAGCAGGAAGCCAGAGTTCAGAGGCAGAAATGAAATGCCAGCTGTGGAAGACAACTGCCAGCCTGAAATGCTGAAGGTCAAGCTTGTCCTGACAGCAAGATACATCCCCACTGAAGCTCAAAGACTTAGTTATTAGCCAAGGTGGGAAGAGTAAAGAGGCAAGCCATAAAGCACCAGGAACAAACCCACTGTGGCACCGCCAGCAGCTCTCCCTCGAAGTAGGAAACAGAAATGCTTCTACCAAGATGGGTACGGGTTAAGTGGTAATGGACTCAAAGGGAGCTCAGACCAGAGTGCCCCACTCAAACTTTGACTTGATCCTTCTGCAAGACAGTAAATAGTAACTCTACTTCAGGTCATCCTCCTCATAGATTTGCTGCTCCTCAAATCTCAGTAGACAGCATAGAGACAAAGCAACATCCTTCAGGCAAAGCAAATGGGACAACTGCAGAGATTCAGTGCCTGCACCAACAGCACACCCTGCCTCCCATCTGGGCTTCCAAATACTGGAGGGCAGGAGGAGGCTACACAGTAGAAAACAAATGGTGGAAGTTAACTAAGAATTCTACCTAATAGGAAGGGTTCTTACCTAAATATACCCAACAATAATTTATTACAACTCAGGAAATGAAGAATTCGAGACACTTTAAAGTCATTCCTGATTGAAAGGTTTACTGGATCATTTAATGCCAACAAAATGGAGATAACAACAAAATGAGAACAGGGCAATCTCGCAGATGTGCCATGAAGACTGTGACAAGCATGTAAAGTACTCAGAATGGTGCCATGACAGAGTCATCATAAATACTCAATGAACCTTCAATACCATGATGCTGATCATAATGATGCTGCCTCTCCTGAAACAGGCTCCCACATCCCCTTTCTGCCACCTCTAACCCCTGTACGCACTTCTATTATTTGTTTACACATTTAGTTACTCCTGAGGCCCCTGAGGTGGCAGACAGTGACTTACCCAGAGGATCTAGAATAGTGCCTCGCACGTAATAAAAATTTTATAAATGCAGATGCTTTGAAATAACCTTCCTGGGGCAGCCTTTGCAATTCTATTCGAAGTCAAATACTGACTAACGATCATAAGCTGTGCACTGTACTAGCTGCTTTTCCATATGATCTCATTTGACAATTTTATCCCACTTTACAGATAAGGAAATAGGCTCAGTAGCCCCCACCTGGCTCTATACCTCCACTCTGACTCTACAGACGTCTCCCCACTGAAACTTGTGGTAACTCCCTGACCTCTCTCTGTGTGGTGACTCTACTGCTGGTCTTCTCTGAGCTCAGCCACAAAGCACCGCGGGCGGGAAATCACAACACCACGCAGACTCGGCCCACTGCACTTACGCAGTCTAACTGCCACTAGACGCTCACGGCCATTCTTCCTGCCCCACGGGCTCGATGCCTTTCAACACTTCCGCCCACTCAACCCTTCTCTACCTGTTTCCAACCATCACACTCCTCTGCACCATTTCTCTCACAGCTCTGTCTTCCTTTCCACTCAGAGGCCCAAACCTCTGGTACATGAATTAGGTCCAGAGACTGACCAGTCTTCCTGCTCTGGTCCCTCTGTCCTCCCACTGTACCCTGAATTCTATCATGAGACCAGTCTTTGTAAAGACGAAAAGTCGTCCTAAAAGAGATCTGGGATCATATCATTTTCAGAACCCTTGAGCTGCTCCCTAGGGCACAGGACAAGGACAGCACATGCACACAAGGCTCCGTGCTCCGGTCCAAAGTATTTTTAATTCCTGCTAGTCCCCCATGCAAACCATGGGCCCTGGCCACACCAGGCCAATCTCTCACACGGCCCTTTACTCACACTATTCACCAGTGCCTGCCAGCCCACCCACACATCTCCTCTTCCTCCCTGCCTGGTGAAGCCTGCCCAATGCTGAATTCAAGGCTTCTGTCCTGCGCCCTTGGTGAAGCCGTTCCTGATCAGCCCAGGTTTCAGGACCTCTCCTGCTTCTCAGTCCAGTGCAATTAATGTCCATTCTCACTGGACTCCAGGCATATATGGTATCTTTCCATTTCCTAATATATTTTAATAACAAATGCAAGGTCTGTCTTAGAGTGACTGACACAAAATAAGCACAGTATTCTGACCGAAAACTTTTAAATATTTCTTTTAGAGTATTATGATTGTTGAGCAAAGATTCTTCTTTGAAGCCTTATCTCTTTCCTAACTAGTGTTCTTTGGGGACTGCTTTACCACTGAACACAGTGTGCACATGCATCTCACACTTTACAGCCAAACTTAATACACAAGTATATGACCACTGGATATCCTTATTAGCAGGGTTAAGTCCAAGCTGGAGGAATGTCTGACAATCCACGACTGTTGGAAACAGCACTATCAAAGGACTCAAAGGCTTTTCAGAGAGAAAAGATTTGGGTTAAACAAAGAACTAAATTTAGTTGCTTCCTGAAAGTGTTTTCCCAATCCACAGGCATTTTAGAACACTGCCCCCGTAACACACACACACGCACACATAGTTGGCAGAGGATTGCCATGAGGAGTATGAGCAATTAGAAACTGTTGACACCACTTAGCATGCAGTCAATGTGCTGGATACCAGCAGCAAGCTGTGAGAATCCGAAAACCCAAGCCATCACCAAATGGGTAGTAAGCATGTTGTTGTTCTTTTGCTACCCTGGGGATTGGCAGAAAATAAGGTATTTGGGGTTCTAGGACATTAATGCTAAACGGCTAGTTGGGGAGCTATCCAAGCCACTCCCCAGAGGCTGATCTAAGCTTGTCCATTCCTGAGGGAATACTAAACAGAAACGACTATAGTCTATTTTGCCATTACGCTGCCCTTTTCTTCTTATACCATCTTCTTCCTTTTTAACGTATCCACATTTGGAAGATAAAATGAAATGTGACAGATAAGGTTCATAAGAGCATTCATCTCTCTGGGCCTCAATGTCCTCACGTGTAAAACGAGAAAATCATACTAAGCAATCAAGTAACCTAAAACTAACATTTGATGGTCTTAGGTGGTTCCCCCACCTATTCCAGAAAGTCTGCCTTATTCTAACTGTAGCATCTGCATAGGAGACTCAAGTGGAGAAGTGTCCCCAGCCGTGCACTGTCTGAATAAGAGTAAAAACCTACTTTGGGGCTTGTGTCTTGCTCCTGGAGCAGAGATGACAACCACCTGTAGAAGCCGCTCAGCAAGGCAAGAGCTTGCTTGCTCTACTTTCAACGCAGACCCTGCTCGGCCAAAGGGCTCCGGTTACATTCCTGATCACCATTGATGATAAAGAGGAAAACCAGGTAGCATGAAGCTGTGGGGCCTCTCGTCCTCCCACCGTCATGCCTCAATGAGGTACAACTCGTCGCTACACACCACAGGCCGCATCCTGAGCTCTTGGCGGAGGACCAGTTCATGGGCTTTGTAGCAGGTTTGTTGATGGCAGTTTTGGAAAAATAGTTTCACGTAAGAGAAGGGAACTTTTTACTTCTGTCATTAAATTAAAGTGCAAAAATAAAGTTAGAGACGTGGAGTGTGTAGTAGGGAAAAACTCCCACCCTCCCCTTTGTTTGCTCTAGCAATGTTTTCTCAGGTTCCTTCAAATCTCAGTGTCTTTCCTGAGTCTATTTTTCCCTCCCTCTTAGCCACTGCATTCCGAGGCAGGCTAGATCCCCCCAGCTCGGGGATTTCAGGGAAACGACATACTGCACGGCCCAACCACCTCAGCTCAGAGAGCCACCAGCAGAGGCTTATTTTCCAAATGAGGGCAGTAAAAAAGGGGAGCCATAGGGGTGGATAAATAGCAGGATCTGAGTGTCCTCAGGCCTGCTGGATGATAGCTGCCTTTGAAAAGTTTAAAATCGGGCAACTTAAATTAAGCCTGATTCCAAGCGAGGTTGTTTGCCTATACACAGGTGGTAAAAAGCAAAAGAGTTGAGCAAGTTACACTGTCAGTGCCACTGAGGGAAACCACCTTAGTAAAGAGGCATGCCCACCAGAATCTGCCAGTGAAAAATGGAAAGATAATTTGGTAATCTCTCTTAGCCTGACAGTCTGCTTATTTTTTGTTCTCACACAGAAAGCACATGCAAGTTTCTATACTCAGCAAACCAAACACATCACAGTCCTACTGCGGTCTACAAAAAGCCACGCCATATCTGATTTTCCTCCAAATGTAATTAAGCCATCTCTGTAATACTTACTGTAACTGTTACTACTGTTCTAAATTTATATTCCCTATATTCAGACCCTCAAACCAAAATGAATATTGTACTTAGTTCCTTCTCTACTTCATTAAAATGATTATGATTCCTCCTTCGTTCTTTAAGATCCTTCAATAACAATGGTTTTCAAACTATATTCCAGGAAGCCCAGATAATAATGTGGTTTGGGGGAGAAGGGACAGAGAGGGGTGAAGTAGACCACCTCTCCCACAGCTGCATTTATCTTCCTCAAATGCCATGTTTGAAGAAAGATCCTAATGTTAAAAAAAAAAGAAAGAAAGGAACTTGGGGCACCTGGATGGCTCAGTCGGATGAGTCCAACTCTGGCTCAGGTCATGATCTCACGGTTTGCGAGTTCAAGCCCCACGATGGGTTCTGTGCTGACAGCTCAGAGCCTGGAACCTGCTTCAGATTCCGTGTCTCCTTCTCTGCCCCTCCCCCGCTCATGCTGTCTCTTTCTCTCTCAAAAATAAAACATTAAAAAACAAAACAAAACTTAAAAACCACTGAGGTAATAGACTAGACTATTCAAGATAGTGACCTAGGCACTACTACTTGGTTACATGAGAATTAGGATTAACAAAACTTCCATGACCAAGGCTAGCAGGAAATGAGGACAGTGTAGTAAACAATTTATTAAAGTCCTAATTTTAGCCAATTGTCAATCATCCATCTCCAACTGTTTTTTTACCCCAAAAGCCAGTGAAACAGAGTTGAACTTCTGGTAAAATGTATAGGCAGTAATAGGCAAGCCAAAGTGAAAAGCAAAGATCTGATTAGGTGGCTCCTATGCCTTTAGTTGTTAATCATAATGCACTAAGAGCAGAGCAGATCCTGTCAGATGTAGGATAAAATGGACATGAAATCAGCCCCCTACTCCCCTATCCCATGGTAGGTAGGATGCTACATTAGCCACAAGAGACAATAATAATAAGCCAACCACAAAACCACTTTAGTTAATTCCTACTGCAAGCCTCTGATTCAGAATCTAGGTCATTCTGTTTTTAGCATAATGGAAAGGGAAGAGCAGCCAGTGGGAAGTGGACCTGGTGCAACTCACCAGTGCAGAACTCCTTGCTCACGTTGTGGGGCACTGTGATCCGCCGATAGACAATGGGCTCTGACTCCAGGATGTTCTCATCGTGGCGGTACCGAGTGGGCCTTTCATTTGGGATGCCCCGGGAACGGGTACCACTTCTCCTCTCGTAGGTATCAATCTCCTCAAACACAGCTGCCTTGTCAAAAAGGGCCAGGTTCCCTTCAAAATCAAAATCTGTGTCTGGAATCTCCTCGATATCATCCCCGAAGCATTCGTCATCTTTATTCTTCATTTGGCCATTCTTTAAGCCACTTTTCTTTGGAGTTGCCTGATTTGGGTGTCTGCTACTAGATGACCCTAGAGAAAAAAATGGAAACTAAGGTCAGTGTGCCCACAGGATGTGCTCAGTAGAAGTGAAAAATACATTAGTCTTTTATGGGCAGTGTTACAGGAATCAAAGTGAAGATGGTAAAGATAAGCTTTTCCTAGATCACATTAAGTAGCATAAACTACCACAGATCTCCCAGAATAACAGATTTCATATATTACCCAAGTAATAATGAATATAAAATAAGTACAACTCCTGTAAATATTAACCAGTTCTATCCTTCACTAGGAAATCAGTAATGACAGAGGCTTTTTGACGACTGAATGTCAAAAAAGCGGTAGGGCGCAAGCCTATCAAAATAACACCAGCATTCTTCACAGAGCTAGAACAAACAATCCTAAAATTTGTATGGAACCACAAAAGACCCCAAATAGCCAAAGCAATCCTGAAAAAGAAAAGCAAATTTGGAGGCATCACAATCCCAGACTTCAAGCTATATTACAAAGCTATAATAATCAAGACAGTATGGTACTGGCACAAAATTAGACACTTGAATCAATGGAACAGAATAGAGAACCCAGAAATGGACCCACAAACGTATGGCCAACTCATCTTTGACAAAGCAGGAAAGAATATCCAATGGAATAAAGACAGTCTCTTCAGCAAATGGTGCTGGGAAAACTGGACCATGACATGCAGAAAAATGAACATGGACCACTTTCTTACACCATACACAAAAATAAACTCAAAATGGATGAAAGACCTAAATGTAAGACAGGAAGCCATCAAAATCCTCAAGGAGAAGGCAGGCAAAAACCTGACCTCAGCTGCAGCAACTTCTTACTCAACACATCTCCGGAAGCAAGGGAAACAAAAGCAAAAATGAACTATTGGGACCTCATCAAAATAAAAAGCTTCTGCACAGTGAAGGAAACAATCAGCAAAACTAAAAGACAACTGACAGAATGGGAGAAGATACTTGCAAATGACATACGAGATAAAGGGTTAGTATCCAAAACTTATAAAGACTTATCAAACTCAACACCGAAAAAACAAATAATCCAGTGAAGAAATGGGCAAAAGACATGAATAGACATTTCTCCAAAGAAGACATTCAG
This sequence comes from Crocuta crocuta, assembly GCF_008692635.1. Taxonomy (NCBI): domain Eukaryota; kingdom Metazoa; phylum Chordata; class Mammalia; order Carnivora; family Hyaenidae; genus Crocuta; species Crocuta crocuta. The sequence goes on along the minus strand of NW_027527920.1, from coordinate 619,966 downwards.
ATGGCCAACTGACACGTGAAAAAATGCTCAACATCACTCATCATCAAGGAAATACAAATTTAAATCACAATGAGATGCCGCCTCACACCTGTCAGAATGGCTAACAACTCAGGCAACAGGTATTGGCAAGGATACAGAGAAAGAGGATCTCTTGTGCGCTGCTGGTGGGAATGCAAACTGGTGCACAGCCACTCTGGAAAACAGTATGGAGGTTCCTCAAAAAATGAGAAGTACTCTATGACCCAGCAATTGCACTACTAGGTATTTATCCAAGGGATACTGGTGTGCTGTTTTGAGGCGGCACATGCACCCCAACATTTATAGCGGCACTATCAACAACAGCCAAAGTATGGAAATAGCTCAAATGCCTATCAACAGATGAATGGATAAAGATGTGATACACATACACACTGAAGTATTACTCAGCAATCAAAAAGAATGAAATCCTGCCATTTGCAACTACATGGGTGGAACTAGAGGGTATTACACTAAGCAAAATTAGAGGAAGACAAATATATAACTTCACTCATGAGGAATTTAAGATTCAAAACAGATTAACATGGAAGGGAAGCAAAAATAATATAAAAACGGAGGGGGACAACATAAAAGACTCTTAAATATAGAGAACAAACAGAGGGTTGGGGGAAGGGTTGGGGGGGAGGGGGATGGGCTAAATGGGTAAGGGGTATTAAGGAATCTACTCCTGAAATCACTGTTGCACTATATGCTAACTTGGACGTAAATTAAAAAATAAATCAATCTGAAAAAATAATTTAAAAAAAGAAAAAAGAAAAAAAAAGCAGAAGGGCAATGATACAGCAGCCTCTCCCCACATGTCTGAATGGTTTAACCCTAATGTCCAGCAGTTGAAAGAGAAATCCCCCCAGAGTAAAAGAAGACCAACTCCTCATAACCTGAAGTTCACAGAAAAATACTACTCAACTGGCTCCAGATTCTATGCTTCCCAAGCAAACAACCATCTAAATTTTTAATGTGGTCTTAGCCTGGAACCCAGCAGGAGGGAATCTCTGGTTTAGAGAGATTCCAGATCTTGAGTCAGACATACATCTATCACTATAAGTTGGTATTTTGACTTATAAACCTGTTTTTAGCTCTCTCTCTTTTAATATTTAATTATTTTTAAGAGAGAGACAGAGTATAAGCAGGGGAGGGGCAGAGAGAAAGGGAGACACAGAGTCCAAGGCAGGCTCCAGGCTCTGAACTGTCAGCACAGAGCCCAATGTGGGGCTCAAACTCACAAGTCATGGGATCATGACCTGAGCTGAAGTCGGATGTTTAACTGACTAAGACAATACCCAGGCACCCTTAGATCTTTTAATGTGATCTTTTCTCAGAATTTAACACTTGTAGGGAAGCAATTTCTGAACCATCAAACAGGACAAGGACCATACTGACCTGATTCACCAAGATGCACATCAACACCAGAACAGCAGACACTATCTGGCTACCACACATCAGTCTACTCTTCTAGCAGCCAAGACAGAAAATCACACAGAATTCTCCAAGCCATCCACTCTTAGAGAATTCTGAATTGAGTTTATATTCTGACCCTTTCAGGGTGACCAGGCTAATGGTATGCCAAACTGAACCTCCAATATGGTTTAAATAAATGTGATGTGCCTCCATTTGAAAGACTGAGCTCTTTAATTATTGAAGATACTTAAGTAGAGGTTAGAATGATCACGAGCAAATCCCCTCACATACATCATCCCAACTATCCTGCTCTAACCTCTCACAGCAACTCCCTTCTACCCTATGGATGAGCCAGGACACCTACGTCTAGCTGCAGTTCTCGTTAACATGTTATACAATCTCAATATCCTTGTACGTAAAATGCTCACTGTTGTATCCCCAGCACAGTTCCTAGCACACAGCAGGCAGTCAATAAATATTTGTTTAACAACTTAATCAACATTGGCAAGATCAACTGCAATAATTATTCTGCAAGATGTGTACTGTGCAAATACAACTTGTGTCCCCAAGTCTTCCTGATGCCAAATACTGGTATAGAAAAGGGCTGAGCTGAAAGATGAGATTTAGGCCTCTGAAAATAACTTAGGTTGGCCAAAATTATAAAGGAGAGGAAGATCTAGCTGAGCCACCATCAACAGCTTGGATTATAAAACAATGACACACTTGACAAAATTTGGGTTAAGTTCTAGTTCCAATAATCTGACAAAAACATTTAGTGAGAGCATGCTATGTGCCAAAGCCAGGTGCTAGAAATATAGTATATTAGACATGCTACTCTAAAAGGAAGGAGGAGAGGGGTGCCTGGTGGCTTAGTCATTGAGCATCCAGCTCTTATTTCCGCTCAGGTCATGATCCCAGGGTGGTGGGATCAACCCCTGTGTCAGGCTCTGTGGTGAGTGTGGAGACTGCTTAAGATGCTCTCTCCCCCTGCCTGTCTGTCTCCCCCCTCCATTTACCTCCTCCCCCACTTGCACTCTCTAAAATAAAAAAATAAATTTAAAAAATATTAATAAAAAAATAAATTTCTAAAACTCTAGCAACAAGTTGCCATGAGACCTTTTCCAATGCAAAGTCTGTAGGAAGCACCAATGTTCATTACTGGGGCAAGGGACTCTATTGCAGCTCAGGTCATGATCTCATGGTCGTGGACTCGAGCTCTGCCTGTTTGGGATTCTCTCTATCCTTCTCTGCCCTTCCCTGCTTCGTGCTCTAACATAAACAAACATTTTTCTTTTTAACGGAGGAGAGATATATAAGTAACTAAAATACAACATCATAAGAATTATAACAGAAATTTATATAAAGTATTAAAGAAACGTGGAAGAAAAAACCAGAGCTGGATTAGGAATGGGAGAGCAGGCATGAAAATACAAGGTCAGGATAACATCCTCGGCAATAGAAGTAGGTAGGGGAAGAACTAGAAAAAAATCCTATATCCAGGACTAATGTTCTGGCCTCAATACAAATCAAAGCATACTATTAGAAAACAGGTCTCTGGCCCAGTGGTCTTTCTCCAGTGGATGTGGACATACCCAGGAGTGTAAAGGATGACCCACTGGGATGAAGGGAGAAGATATTGCATACTCTATTTTTTTCTTTTAACTAAAAAGAATAGAAAATTAAGCTTTATGAATTTAATGTTCAGATAGAAATTGGCACCCTTATGAGGCTTCATGCCAGCCAATCACTGCCAATATGAGATGTTGGAAGAAAGAGTGATGTTCCATAACAAGAAGTGCATCCATGCAAATGGACACTTTTTGTTGTTACGATAAAATGTACGCAACATAAAATTTACGATTTTAACTATTTTTAAGTTTACAGTTCAGTGGCATCAAGTACTGTTGTGCAATTATATAAATTTTTAGCTACTAAAGCATGCTAAAATAAGTGGCTTAAAAAGATTCCTATAAAGAAATGATGTATTAAATATGATACTAATAACGCAATCGTAAGTGAACAAAAAGAATGGCAGAGCTAATGCCTCCCCTATTCCTCTATTGTAGGCCTTCTTTGGCTAGAATGAAGTTTTTAAAAAATTGATCAGATGGAAGAAGATGATCTCCCAAATTAGAGAAAGTATCAAGGTTATTCCAAACATGAATCCATATGGACTATCACCGACTAAGCTCCCCCTAAGTGTATATTCTACATCAGGAGTATGCAAACTGTTTGGAGCCCACCAAACCCAGGCCACCACTGTTCCTGTAATAAGTGTCCTTGGAATACAGTCACACATCGTTTACATTCTGTGTAAGGCCACTTCTGTGGTGCAAAAGCAACATTAAGTATTTGAGACAGAGACCTCATGACCAGCAAAGCCTAAAATATTTAACATCTGACCCCGAACAGGGAATGTGTGCTCACCCTGCTCTATGTCAGGCCTCTCAGAGGTATTCTTTTCAGTTTTGCCTTTTTGTTCCCCCCAGCTAATAACTTTCCAGCAATGAAAAAAATGTTAAATTTTTAATTCACTGAACCCAGGACCAGTTCTTTGAACTTCTGTTTCATTCAAAGTGTCACTTATGAGTCTTTCTACTCCACACTCAATCTCTGCAATGCTGGGCTGGACTCCCCAGCTCCATTTTCCCTCCCTCAGGCGGCTTCCTGTCAGCTTCCACTGCCAGTAGCAGACACTGGAAGAGAGTGGAAGAAAAAGGAAGGAGGAATGAGACGGGACTTTCTCCTTCTTGTCTGCTTGCTATTCGCACCAGCATTGCCCTGGCAGTCGGCTCCAGTCTCAGTTTTCTTTCCGCCTCGTGCAGAGACACCCGGTGTCAGGGCAGCTCCGGGAACTACTGGCACCCGCTGTGAGAGGCCCCTTCTCTGAACTTCAAGTTTCTGCTAACAGCAGCCTCCTCCCGGTTTTCCCTCCCAAGGTCTCTTTTTGCTTTTTTGGTCTTCTAACACCTATTTAACCAATTCTCTTAAATTTCTTCTGAAATAACTAGTGTGGTTACTATTTTCTTTAGTGGTACACCAAATCAAAAAAATTAAGGACTCACAGCTAATCACTCTGTTCTAACCAAATATTAACGTTTATTAAGCAAAAAGGCTTTGAACCATTAATAAACCATTTCTTTAAAAATAGTTCAGGTTTACTTCATCCTTTTTAAATTATAAAGGTAAAGAACTTTCTGAATGACAGACACACAGACATACACACAGAAATAGTGCTTAGAGCTCCAATTCTAAAATCTCAGACATGGGCCAAGATTAAACACAGACCAGTGTAGATGTTAAAGAGCTCATCTTCTCCCGGTGGGGATGAAAATCTTAGCTGACTCGAGCTCAAAGTAGACAAACAGACAAAAAGAAACAGACTAACCAGATTTTCTGTTGTCTCTCACCCAACAGAAAGTAGAGCTCTAGAAAGATTAATTCCCTTACAGAGATCAAGTGATCAAACCATAAAGCCAAACCCCTAATCACTGTGCTACCAATGGGGAGCAGCTTAGCTGTAGACAAAGCGAAAACAAAAAAGTAGTAGAAAGGGAGACTACTAAAGAAACAAAGTCGGCCAAGGTTATTGCCACCCTGGATTCAGCTGGGAGCAAGAGAAGATGCACCTGGGCTTTATCTGCTCCGAAGTGCAACACTGATTTTTGTGTTTACAGCTTTACTAGAAGTATTATCAGTATATAAAACCCTGCACATACGTAATGGATACAATATGATGAGTTTGGACATACACAAATACTTGTAATGCCATGACCACAATCAAGGTAATAAACATCACCTTGGAATCTCCATCACCTCCCCACCACCTCCAGAAAAGTCAATGACTCGTTATTCACTCTGTTGAATAACCAAATATTAATTCTTAAGAAGCAAAACATATTTTGAACCATATCTGAATGTGAACCAATATTACTGTAAAAGTTTACTTCGTGTTTATCTAGTTCCTCTGTGCCTCATACCTAATGTATATAGTATGTATGTATCATAGAAAAAAGTCAATAAATTGGCGAGCCCATCAAGAGTGGTCAGGGTAACAGAAATGTTTACTTTTACAAAAAGAAGTAAAAGAAACCTAATGAACTAGTAACATCAATATTAGGAGTCAACTACTTCATGCTTATTTTAAGGCACTATTTAGGACAAAAGCACAATTTCTTTGAAGCTAGTTTATCTGAAAGAAAGGAATGGGGGTGGCCTCCAGGAGTCTCTTCATCTCAGCCAACCGTACCTATAATCATACCACTGCTCACTGAATCCAAAACACATTTCACTCAGGAAAGAATTCTGATCAGTATTTTTCTATACTCATTTAAAAACTGTTCATTAAGCATCTGCTATCCCCTGGGATCTGTGCTACGAGAGTCAATGGTGAACGATATCAACAGAACCCCAGTCCTCAACTAAAGTTACTCTCACCCCCCTTTACTATCATTCCCAATCACTTCTGCAGACCCAAGAGTCAAACTGCCTGTATCTTCCATGGCACTTTCAAGAGGCCCTTGCCACAGGTAAGCAATTTTAGAGCTTTCTGCCCTGTAAGCAGATTCTGTTGTTATCCAAATCTCTCCCTCAGAACAAAACCCATTTTTATTCAGAAAGCTATAGCACACCCTCCTCTCACGGTAGGGGAGAGACAAATTTCTGAATCAACCATGGTGCTGCTTATGCCAACTGATTTAAGCATGGGCATGTGAAGAATACTGGTCAAGAAGACCAAATGGGGTGAAAGGTGGAGAGTAGATCTTACAGCAGTTTCTGATAACAAGGTCTCCTCATTCCTGAGGAACTTCCGATTCTCAATCAGGGGCAATATTACGCCCCAATGGGACATTTGACAATGTCTGGAGACATTTTTGGTTGGTGGTGATTGGGAAGTGTTCCCAGCATCTAGAAGGTAGAGTCCAGGGATTCTGCTAAACGTTCAACAATGCACACAACAGTCTCCCACAACAAAAATCATCTGGACCAAAATATCAAGAGCACCGAGGTTGAGAAACCCTGCTAAAGACGACAGACTAGAAGAGACAGTGTCTTCTCTCCTGAAGAATCTGGATGAGACACCTAGAACTGCTATATCAAGCGAGTGTCAGTTTGAGGACAAAGCCAACGCACAAAGGTGAGTTTCAGAGAAACTAGCCTGGAGACCTGACTGTACTATGCCTGGAAATGTCCCAACGCTGGATTTCACATGTGATAAAATTTCTTTATTATTTGAGCCAATAAGTAGAGTTTCTATTACAGCCAGAGTATCCTAAATTATAAAATCCATTTGCACTTTAACATTTACCATGAGTTTTTTCATATAGATTACTTCATTGTTATAATATTCTAAAGTATTATAAGGAATTAGAGAAGCAAGAAAATACTTAAGATGGTTATTATTTCTATAGTTATTGACTAGCCGAGAGTAAAGGAAGAAAGATACTAAGGGCTCCCACCACCTGTCAATTTGCAGAACCTATGTAACTAGTACCATCTTAGATATGCACATTACCTCCCTTTGTCTTCAGAATAATCCAATTAAAATTAGCATTCTATCAATGAGGAAACTATGATGTTCCAAATCCATACAGCTAATAAATGTCTAAGGTAGGACTTGAACTCTGATCTGTCAGATTCCAAACTCCACAGTATTTACGGAAACAATAAGGACATGTAACTCTGACAGACCTAGGCAAAGTTAAAAGAACTAGCAGAGGATCATGTCTAGAAAATGAGCATAAAGGCAAAAGCAAAAAACCTATTCAGTACAGCACAATGGTAAAAAAGGAACTCAAAAGCCACAGGAAAGAAGTATTCCTTTTTTTAGAAATAACTTTATTAATAAATGTTCTTAATAGTGCATAAAATATACAGAAAATTGCAGACATTCACTGAACGTTTTAAAAGTTTATTCAGAGAAAGAACAAGAACATACAGGGGAG
>NW_027527920.1:596186-612551 GCF_008692635.1 Crocuta crocuta | reverse complement strand
GGGGGGGGGGGGGCGGGGGGGGGGGGGGAATTCCAAGCAGGCTCCTCATTGTCCGCAAGGGACCTGATGCAAGTTCAAATTCATGAACCATGAGACCATGACCTGAGCTGAAGTTAGATGCTTAATCAACTGAGCCACCCAGGCACCCCAAAAACTGCAGATATTCACTTAACATTTTGACATGTTCTCTTTTAGTCAAAAAGTATGCATCCATCTTATAAAGTTTTGTACCTTGCTCTCTTGCTTAGGAGCTTCTGTTTCATGAATGATTTCTCCAAGTATCTTTTTATAAGATTTTTTATAGGGGTGCCTGAGTGGCTCAGTTGGTTAAGTGTCTGACTTCGGCTCAGGTCATAATCTCAAGGTTTGTGAGTCAGAGCCTTGTGTTGGGCTCTGTGCAGACAGCTCAGAGCCTGGAGCCTGCTTCAGATTCTGTGTCTCCCTCTCTCTCTGCCCCTCCCTCACTCACACTCTGTCTCTCTCTCTCAAAAATAAATAATAAAACATTTAAAAAAATTTTTTTAAAGATTTTTTAGACTATACCCTATTGATATATACCATACCTACTGATGAACTTTTAAGCTAATTCTCATTTTTAATGTTACAAACTCAGCCCAAACACCCCATCTTGATTCATCCAGCTGAAAGATCACCCCCATCTGACCACCTGCAGCAGTGTGGGTACCGTTCATCTAGCACTTGCTCCACAGTACCTACTTTGTTCTGCAGTTATCTGTGTTTTTACTCTAACTCCTCAAGGACAATGTAAGCAAATGGAGCACAGAACTATGTTGTTCAGACCTGTCACCCAATTCTATGCTCTGTCCACCATAAATACACAAATCTCTGCTGAAAACAGCCATCTCAAAAAAAACAAAAAACACCCCATACGAGCAACAAAAGTTAAGAGTCTAAAGAGGTCACTAAAGAAAAGACAATTTGAGATTAACTATGAGAAAGAATGGGAGCTATCAAATCTTTGCGTGACTGAAAAGACAGGAAGATGAAGTTGTCAGCAACAATAAAGAGGGGGTATGATAAGGCAAGGGCTTCAGAGGAAAGGAGTTCAGTCATGCCCAGTATGAACCGACAATGAACTATCCGAATCTATCACAATGACAGATGAAGAGAAGCAATTAATCAGTTTGAGAGAAGACGGGGCAAAAGCAGCAAAATAGGAAGCCATTTTTGGCTCAGCCTTAAGTTTCTATAAACACCACTTGCAACCAAACCAGAGTGTGTCTTTAGAAAGTATTAAGTATCTCCTCACACTCCCTCTGAATACAGACCTTACATTCACTCATTTGACAAATATACACTAAGGACCAGCTATGTTCCAAACACTGTTAGGAAAGTTGAGAGCAAAAAAGATTTCCAAGAGGAAATACTGACATCATAGGTCAGCAAGAAAAAGATAAGAGATTATAAAGTAAATGAAAAGCAAGCCAATATGCTTGGTTGTCTCTGATTCTTCCTTTTCCTCATACTTTAATACAAATATTAGGAAGTCCTGGGTGAATAAGCGGTCTCAATACTTGGCTTCTTCAGCCCAAGGGCCTGGCTCTATATTTAAAATGTACTGTGGCAAATAATTAAAATGTGTTCATTTGAAATATAACATATATAAAACTAAGCAGCACAGCTGTTGTTCAGAATTTAAGATAATAAAATATTTGGGGGAAATAAATAAAAAATAAAAAAATAAAATGGCCTTTGACCACTAGGAGAGAAAAGCGCTTCCCTTGGAAAAGATAAACAGCGCTTCACAGATTTCTTTACCTTTCAATTACAAGGGCCAAGTATGTGTTAAGACTAGAGGCTGGCCGCCTTCCTGTGCCATTTTGCTGCCTGCCTTTGGCACAAAAGCCCTTTGGCCAGGATAACATACAACAAACCCATTGTTGTGTAACCCTCAGCGCCACTTATTTATTGGGTTTTGTCACACACATATTGTAAAGGGGAACTTTGTCCTGCACTTAGCACGCTAAAGGGCACCTGAAGGTCAAACTGCAAATGTTTTCATGTCAGTTTCAACGGGCTTCATGAGGAGACAACTGAGAGCATCTGGAATCTTCTTTTCAACTCCCCCAAATTCCAGGCTTTGGTAATAATTCAACTTCTTGGACACCAGGGCACATCCAAGGAGGTTAAGAAGTCACAGTAGGACCTCAGATGGTGGGATCACTGGTAAAAGGAACAGACCTATACCCTTAACCAGTCTCCAGTGGTTTCCCTCTGCTTCCCAGGACTAATATTCCATTCATCTACGACAAATATGGAGCCTGTTTGGGATATCCTCTCTCTCCCTCTTTCTCTCTCTCGCACGTGCTCCCACACACACACACTTTCACTCTCTCTCTCTAAAAAAAAAATATAATTAATTAACTTAGGGGTGCCTGGATGGCTCAGCTGGTTGAGCGTCTGACTCTTGATTTTGGCTCAGGTCATGGTCTCATGGTTTGTGAGATGGAGTCCCACGTCAGGCTCTTGGCTGGCAGCACAGGGCCTGCTTGGGATTCTCCCCCTTGCCACTTGCATGTGCGCTCGCTCACTCTCGCTCTCTCTCTCAAAATAAATAAACCTTAAAATAAATAAATAAATAAAATAAAATCTGCTTGTGCTAAATCTCTCATGAATGTTGGATTAGGTAACTATAACCAACAAATCCCTCAACAGCTCATCACTAACCTTGAGAGAATACTTAAAAACCAGAATTGAAGAGAGATTATATTCCTATACTTTATCAATCTACTAGTTTCAACATCAATAAACATATATCAGGAAAATTTTTATTTCTATATCTCTAATGCAAAAAACACTTAATCTCCATTTCTTCAATCATCAATGAGAAAAACAATGATAATCTACATTACAACTGAAGTGGGAAGAAACCAATCTATTTTCTTGGAATCCTTAAAATGCTCTGGCAGACCTTTCTTCATCTTACAGGGTTCACTAAACAGATAAATAAATGAAACTCTGGGGCACCTGGGTGCCTCAGTCAGTTAAGCAACTGACTTCGGCTCAGGTCATGATCTCACGGTTCAAGAGTTCAAGCCCAGCATGGGGCTTCTGTGCTCACAGCTCAGAGCCTGGAGCCTTCTCCTGATTCTGTGTCTCCCTCTCTCTCTGCCCCTCCCCTGCTTACGCTGTCTCTCTCTGTCTCTCAAAACTAAACATTAAAAAAATAATAATAAATAAATGCAAGTCTACCTATCATAAACCAATTCTGAGCCACATCTCATCATCAAATTCTCAGGTCACATTTTCCACACAAATCTGGATTCAAAAGAAGTTCTCTGAAAGAGAATAACTTTTTTTTTTTTTTTTTTTGCTGTGATCCCTTCACCTTATTTAAGTGCACTTAATAATCTAGCAACAGACTAAACACCAAAAATAGAAGTATCATCTACCAGGGGATACTTTTTGAGAGCGACCCAACTTTTTTACGAGGGTGACTTGTTAAAGAACAAATAAATTACTTGTTTGATGTTAACTGCACATTTTCAAGGGAGTTGCTATAATTGTTGGTAACGGGAAAAAAATTCAACAGTTTTACCATAACATGCAGCAATCATACTCTTAGGTATTTACCCAACTGAAAACTTATGCTCACATAAAACCTGCACACAAATGTTTCTAGCAAGTTTTGTTCATAGTCATCAAAAGATGGAATCAGCCAAAATGCCCTTCAACAGATAAATGGATAGACAAACTTTGATACATCCATACAGTGAAATATATTACTCAGCAATAAAAGGAAATGGGCTATCAAGCCACAAAGACATGAATCTTTTGTTTTGTTTTTTTTGTTTGTTTGTTTTTAGTTTGAAGGAGAGAGAGTAGGAGTGGGAGAGTGGGTCAGAGGGAGAGAAGTCTTAAGCAGGCTCCATGCCCAATTCAGAAACCAAAGCAGGGCTCCATCCCACAACTCTGGCATCATGACCTAAGTCAAAATTGAGAGTCGGCACTCAACTGACTGAGGCACCCTGGCACCCCAGCATGAATGAATCTTAAATGTGCATTGTTAAGTGAAAGAAGTCTGTCTCCAAAGGCTACATACTGTGTGATTTTAATTACGTTGTATTCTGGAAAAGGCGAAACCTACAAAGATGGTAAAAAGATCAGTTGCTTAGGTAGGGGAGAGGTCATGGAGGAAAAGTCAGAAAGACTAAATTGGTGAAACAAGGCATTCTGTATAATACTGTAATAATGGATACAAGGCACTGCATGTTAAAACTCAGAACTTTAGAGCACAAAGAATAAGCCTTAATATATGCAAATTTTTAAAAATTCATTGAGGAGGCGGGAGGATCCCAGGATGGAAGGCAGAATGTGACAAAACAATCTGTTACAAATGTATAAAACAAGTCAACGAAGGGAATGTGAGTACAGGTTAGTAATTCTGATTGGGCTATACCTGTACACTGGAACTGAATGATTTAAGCCCATGGATGGTAAATGGTAGGAGACCAGTCTTTTATTGTTAGAGTAAGAGGTGACAGATAAGAAAAAGAGGTGGCTAGAGTGAGGCAGGTGGTAATGGATTCGAGCTGGAGACATCAGTATGAACTCATGCTTAGCTTCATATAGTACAGAAGGTTACATGTAAAAATAGTAAGAGATATGTGTATATACCAATGAGCATGGCTCAAAGTCAACATCAAGTCATAAACCATGTTGACAGTACATACCCTTGATATGAAGTGATGAAAATAACTTTTATCACTGTAGTCTTCCACCCTAAACACATAACCCCAATCTGATCACAAGTGAAACATCGAATCCTAATTGAGAATATTCTACAGAATACCTGACTGATACTCTTCAGAATAGTCTAAGTCACCAAAACTAATGAAAGTCTGAGAAATTGTCAGATGCAAGAGGAGACATGACTATTAAATGTAATGTAGTATGCTGGACAAGAGTCTGTAACAAGAACATTAGATAAATACTAAGGTAATCTGAAGACGTTACTTAATAATAATATATCAACACTAGTTCATTAACTGTTAACAAAATTTACCTTGGTAATGTAGGATGTTAATAATAAGAGAAAAAAATACTAGGAAAAATGTGCTAATGAAGGTTACTCCAAGCACATGAGATTATAAACTGCTTGACTGTCTAAACCTTTTTTAAAAAAATTTTTAAATAGTTTATTTATTTTTGAGACAGAGAGAGACAGAACATGAGCAGGGGAGAGGCAGAGAGAGAGGGAGACACAGAATCCAAAACAGGCTCCAGGCTCTGAGCTGCCAGCACAGAACCCGATGCGGGGCTCGAACCCACGAACCTCAAGATCATGACCTGAGCCGAAGTTGGACGCTCAACCAACTAAGCCACCCAGGAGCCCCATTGACCTCTGAACTTTAAACAAGTCAGTGTCTTCAGTAAAGAAAAAAGGGCTTAAGTGAGAATAAAGCAAAGCAGAGAGGGTTAAAATCTAAATGGAAATAGTAAATTTCCTATCCAAGCCATTCTTTAGTTTTTCAAAAGATATGGAAGTAACAATTCAATTTTAGTCTCAGGTTTTCAACCCCTGTCAATTCAGTTACTTAAGCAATGAAGGAATGGGTCTTGAAATACATTTTTTTAAGTTCCAAAATTTCAAGAGATCATTCATGAAATCAGGGCATTTTCAAAACTTAAAAATGTTGGCCCCCTAACCCAGATGTCACACAGATTCTGGTGAATCTGTTATTATTCACTTTTATAGCATTATTCTAGTGACTGTGTTAAAAAGCATACCACATTCTAGTGAATTAATTACGGTTCCATAGTGAGTGAATGGCATTCAATGATTTGTTAGTGCCAAACACAACTGGGCAGTCAACATACACCAGTGCATATTCTCCTTTATGTATTAGCAAGGACAGTAAATACAGCAAATTTAAAACTGCAGTCTGTTGGAAGGGACACCTGCGTGGCTCAGTGGGTGAACCATCTGATTTCAGCTTAGGTCATGATCTCACAGTTCATAGGTTCAAGCCCCATGTTGGGCTCCGCACTGGCAGTGAAGAGGCTGCTTGGGATTCTCACTCTTTCCTCTCCCTCTCCCTCTCCCTCTCCCTCTCCCTCCCTCTCCCTCCCTCTCCCTCTCTCTCTGTGCCCCTCCCCCACTCACACTTTTTTCTCTCAAATAAACAAAAAATAAACTTAAAGAAAAAAACAAACCCAACTATAGTCTGTCAGTAATGTCCGATCACAAAGATGCGTAAGCCAGTCCCTTCCTCTCCTCTGAGGATGGGAACCAAATCGCAAGTTATCCAAGAATCTCCTAGAAGAGCCAAGTACAGACTCAACTCAGACATCACCACCACCACCTGTTACCAGATTAAAGACAATAATCACTTTCATCTGTGTGAACTCCAGGCAGGTTACTGACTTTTCCTGAAGGAAGGGGGGGGGTGGGGGAGGAAGCTGAGTCTCTAACAGTTTATTTTCTTTCCCTTAATCTCCTGATGGAGTAGACCTACGTAAGAGAATCATGCTGTGTTTTTGTGAAGCTCTATCAGCATCCCTTTTCACTAGGGTAACAAAGAATGTGTTTAAACAACAGCAGTGGATAAAAGCTTACAGACCTGAAACACAAGGTTAAAAAGAAATATCAACTTGATCCAACTTACAAGAATTGTGCCGACGACGGAAACTTTTGGACTGACTCAAGGATTCCGTGTGCCGGTCCACATAGCTCTTTGAGCACTGTTGCTGCTGGGGGGAAACGGCAACATCTTGGCTCTTCACATCTGTCCTCTTAGGGATATTCTGAGGGGCACTGCTGGAAGAGGTTGGTTTCTTCACCAGCTTGCCTGTGCCATTCTGACTGATACCCACTTGGTATCCAACACCAGAGGCGCCTAATTCTGTCTGATGAAGATCTCCAAAATGTTGGTTTTCTCCAGGACCTGGTATCTCCAGAATTTTTAATTCTGTAATGTCACCTGCCCTGAAATAAACAAAAGAGTCCAAGTCTCAAAACTGTAAGAGTGTCACACCCATGTTCATAGCAGCATTCTTCCCAAGAGCCAAAGGGTGGAAACCCAAGTGTCTCCTGTAAGATGAAGGGATAAACAAAATATGGCATACATAGGCTTACAGTGAAGTATTTACTAGGCCTTTAAATTTTTTTTTAACGTTTATTTTTTGAGAGAGAGGGAGACAGAGCATCAGCAGGGGAGGGGTAGAGGTGCAGAGAGAGACGGAGACATAGAATCTGAAGCAGGCTCTGGACTCTGAGCTGTTAGCACAGAGCCCAACGCGGGGCTTGAACTCACAGAGCACAAGATCATGACCTGAGCTGAAGTCAGACACTTAACCGACTGAGCCACCCAGGCGCCCCACTAGGCGTTTAAAAGGAGGGAAATTGTGACACATAGTACACCATGGATGAACCTTGAAGACAGTATGCTAAGTAAAATAAACTATCACAAAAAGACAATTATTAAATGATTCCCACTTTATATGAGGTACCTACAATAGTCTCATTCACAGAGAAAGAAGGTAAAAATTGGTTACCAGGGCTAGAGGAAAATGAGATTGGAGAGTTAAGTGTTTACAAGGTATGAAGTTTCACTGTGGGATGACGGAAAAGTTCTGGAGATGGATAGCAGTGACAGGAGGTAAAGCTGTGGAGGAAATGGGGGCCAGATCATACTCATGTTACATTTTTCTGGGGACTGTAGGGAAGGTGGAAAAGCTAGCGGAAAGAACACACAGTTAGGAGATTGGGCAAGAAATAAGAGGGAACGAACTGGGCAAGTGACAATGCAAATGGAGAGGGGAGGATGAAACCAAGAGACATCTGGACTCCATAGGGTTTGGTGACTAACTGAGCATGTGGATCAAAGAGAAAGAAGAATTTACAATGATTCCTAAGTTTCTAACTCAGAAAAGTATAATTAGTTTACCGATTGAGGATAGACCTTTGAAAGAAGAAACCTACAGATAACATAATGAGTTCAGCTTTGAAAATCTTAAATTTAAGATATTTTGTGGGAGCGGGGCACCTGGGTGGCTCAGTCGGTTAAGTGTCCGACTTCAGCTCAGGTCACAATCTCACAATTCATGGGTTCAAGCCACATGTTGAGCTCCATGCTGGCCGCATTAATTTTCTTTCTCTCTCCCTCTCTCTCTACCCCTCCCCCACTCACACTTTCTCTCTCAAAATAAATACATTAAAAAAAAAAAGACAGGATATGTGAACAAATTTCACATATTCATTAAAAATATATCTATATTTTGTGGGAGGGGTGCCTGGCTGGTTTAATCGAAAGAACATCCAACTCTTGATCTCAGGGTCGAGCTCTTAGCTAGGTGTAAAAACAAAAAGATATTTTGTGGGATATCCACCTGGAAATGACTAATAGACAAAATAAGTGGAGTTCAGATAATGGGTTTATATTAAAGGTTTGGGGTCTCATTAATGTGTAAGAAGATACACATGAAGCGGTCGAGATTACAGACTAAGAAAAGAATCAAAGATAGAACTCTGAATAAATCAGTCTTAAAAAGTGAGTAGAACAGGGGCGCCTGGGAGGCTTAGTCAGTTAAGCATCCAACTTCGGCTCCAGTCATAATCTCAGTTAGTGAGTTCAAGCTCCACTTAAAGAAAGCCCACTTTGGAGCCTCTGCCTCCTCTCTCTGCCCCTCGCCCGTTCGCCTACTCACTCTCAAAAATAAACAAACATGAAAAAAAAGAAGAAGAAGAATGTGGTGTCAGGGATGTAAAGGAATGGAGGAATACATGCAAAGAAAACTCAAAGGAGTGACAGAGGAACTAAATGAGGGCGCTTCAACAGTTTGAGTAAGGTTAGAATGAAGACACTGCTGCAGAATTCGGCAATTAGTTAATTTGTAACATTGAACCAGCAAGAGCTAGTTCAGCAAGAGGTAAAATTAGAAAAAAGACAATGGTGGAGAGAAGAAGGACTAGAGAATGAGGCCACAAAGAGAATGAAAACAGACTATTTTGCTCTGAAAAGAACCGCGGGTATGAAGAAAAAGGAAAGGACAGGGCAATACCTAATGGCACATGCCAGCTGGGGGTGGACATGGGTGTTAGAGGGTGGGAATTGTGAGGGAAGGCTGGGAAAATGCTGGGATGCAGAGAGGAGAAAGACAGTATAAAGGCTGATAATGAAGACACAAAAGAGATGGAATAGGGTGTCAGGGGAGACAGAAAAGGATAGTATGTAAAGCGTACAGGACAAGGGTAGCCCTGAATACACAGGACATGTCTTCTATTGACTTAGAGGGAGTTAGAAATAAGAATGGCTACTCCTACAGGAAACACTACGTGAAGGTACTTTTCAGAGAGTCAAGGAAGCTCTCGTCTGACCACGCTGTTGATGCTCTAACCTAAGAAAGGGAGACTGTATGAAAAACTGGTGGAAAGAGGGATGTGAAGATAATAAGTGAACTTGCAGACAACAACTTGAGATCCATAGACAAACACTACGAAAAATACATACCGGGGACACCTGGATGGCTCAGTCAGTTAAGCATCTGACTCTTGGGTTTTGGCTCAGGTCGTGATCTCGTAATTCATGAGGTCAAGCACTGTGTTGGGCTCTGCGTTGACACCTTGAACCTACTTGGGATTCTCTCTTCCCTTCTCTCTCTGCCCCTCCCCTACTCATGCCGTTCTCACACACTTTCTTTCAAAATAAATAAACATTAAAAAAAAAAGAAAGTAAAATATATTCCTGTAACTAAGGACTTCAGCTACTAGAAACTGTGCTTCTGGAGATAAATTATAATACAAAGAGAGATACATTTAGGTGGTGGGGGGAGGATCAATAAAGGCCTTAGATATAAGAAAACACAAATAATAAAAATCTGAGAAAGAAAATAGATTATTCTGAATTTGACCCATTTAAATAATATTGACAGAGACAAGAAAAATGTCTGACAAACCCCAATTCACTGGCTAAAAGCTAATTATGACACAACACAAACTCTATGCTGAAATGGCAGCTAGACTAGAAGAGTTAAGACTGCAAAATCCCACCTGACAAGACTCTCTTCAAAAGCAGCCCTATACAAGAGAACACTGGCAGAGCTAGATTCAAGCTCCACAGACCACGAGGCCAGATTTGAAGAAATCAATCAGGACACTCACCTGAAGGTAACTTCCGGCACGAGGCACTTCACTCCATTGTGGAAAGGCCGGGTGAGAGAAATGGTCTGGCTGACCTGATCCACTGCTGACACTCTTCCCTGATAGACCCCCAAGCTATCTCCACAGTTGATGGACACAATACTGCCCAGCCAATCCGTAGCCATGTTGTTGGTATATGACCACTGTAGAAAGAAGGAGTCACACAAATCTTGAGAAACAATTTAATTTTAATTAAATTCACCAGATATTATGTCAGGCTCTGACCCAGGTGTTGCTTAATAATACATATCTGGGGGCGCCTGAGTGGCTCAGTTGGTTAAGCATCTGACTTCCGCTCAGGTCATGATCTTACAGTCTGTGAGTTCAAGCCCCGCATCAGGCTCTGTGCTGTCAGCTCAGAGCCTGGAACCTCTTGGGATTCTGTGTCTCCCTCTCTCTCTGGCCCTTCCCCACACATGCTCTGTCTCTCTGTCTCAAAACTGAATAAATGTTAAAAAAAAAAATTTTAAATAATACATATTCTGTCACATCCTTAATTGAAGTAATAAAGTACTCAGCCATAAAAAAAGAATGAAATCTTGCCATTTGCAACAACATGGATGGAGCTAAAATGTATAATGCTAAGCAAAATAAGCCTGTCAGAGAAAGACAAATACCTTATGATTTCAATCACATGTGGAATTTAAGAAATAAAACAAGCAAAAGGGGAAAAAAAGAGAGACAAGTCAAAAAACAGACACTACAGATGAATAAAGATGTGTGTGTGTGTTTATATATATGTAAATATAACACACACACACACACATATATATATATGAGTATTACGCAGCAATCAAAAAGAATGAAATCCTGCCATTTGCAAATACATGGATGGAACTAGAGGGTATTATGCTAAGTGAAATTAGAGAAAGACAAATATCATATGACTTCACTCATATGTGGAATTTAAGATACAAAACAGATGAACATAAAGGAAGGGAAGCAAAAATAATATAAAAACAGGAAAGGGAACAAAAAATAAGAGACTCTTAAATATAGAGAATAAACAGAGGGTTGCTGGAGGGATTGTGGGAGGGGGATGGGCTAAATGGGTAAGAGGCATTAAGGAAGACGCTAGGATGAGCACTGGGTGTTATATGTAGGGGATGAATCACTACACTCTCCTCCTGAAATCACTGTTGCACTATATGCTAACTAACTTGGATGTAAATTAAAAAAATAAAATATATATAAGCAAAAAGTAAAATAAAATAAAACAGACTCAACTATAGAGAATAAACAGATGGTCACCAGAGTGGAGGTGGGTGGGGGGACTGGTGAAATAGGTGAAGGGATTAAGAGTACAACTCATCTTGATATGCACTGAGTAATATATAGAATTGATGAGTCACTATACTGTACACCTGAAACTAATATAACACTGTAAGTATATTGGAATTCATTTTTTGTTATATTAATGAATAAGCAATATAATTTAATGTATATAAAAATTTTATACTTGCTTTAAAGAATAGTAAAGATAATATTTACCTAGACATCAAATCACACAAACTATAACCTTTTTAAATTAATTTTGACAGGAAAATGGAAGGCATCAATCTACCCAATTTCAAGGCTTATTATATATATGGGTATAGTAATCAAAATGATATGGTAGTGGTGGGAGGATATATAAATCAATGGAATACAATAGAAAACCCAGAAAGAGATACACACAAATATGCCCTGAAATGATTCTGACAAAACACAAAAGTAATTCAACCAAGATAACATGGTTTTTACAAATGGTGCTGGAGCAAATGGATATCCATCAGTAAAAACTAAACCCCGACCTAAGTTTCATAATGTATACATTTATTAAAAATTATAGACTTAAATGTAAAATGTCAAACTATAAAACTTTTAGGGAAAACATAGTGGGAAAAAGACAAGGAACTAGTATACAGGATATACAAAGAACTCTGAAAACCCAGTAGAGGGGCGCCTGGGTGGCTTAGTCAGTTGAGCGCCCGACTTTCGCTTGGGTCATGATCTCGCGGTTCGTGGGTTCGAGCCCCGCGTCGGGCTCTGTGCTGACTGCCAGCTCAGAGCCTGGAGCCTGTTTCAGTCTGTGACTCCCTCTCTCTCTGACCCTCCCCTGCTCACGCTGTCTCTCTCTCTCTCCTAGAAATAAAAATAAATAAATAAAAATAAAAATTAAAAAAAAAACCCAGTAGAAAAAAAATACAGCAAAAATTAGCAAAAGACATTTCAAAATAGAAGATATACAGACGGCAAACAAGCACATGAAACGATGTTCAACAGTTCAACGTCATTAACCATTAGGGAAATACAAATTAAAACTACCATGAAAGATCACCACACACCAACCAGAATGGCTATGATAAAAAATAGTGACAATAGCCAAGTCCTGGAAAGGATGTGGAAAAAACTGGATTCCTCATACATTGCTGATGGGAATATTAAATGGTTTGGCCGTTCTGGTAAACAATTTGGCCGTCTATATAAAAAAGTATAAACATGCAACTATTACATGACTCAGCAATTGTACGACTGGTCATTTATCCCAGAGAAAGTAACACTTAAGTTCACACTAATAGGCCCAAACTAGAAACCAAGATGACAACAGGTGAATGGTTAAACAAACTGTGGTACATGCATACCACAGACAAAATGAAAAATGTTACATTCTGTATGATTCAATTTGTGTTAACATTTCTGAAAAGACAAACTACAGAAATGGAGATGAGTGGTTCCCAGGGTTTAGGGAGGGGCTGAGGCAGGAGGCAAATAAGAGATGGCCATAAAAGCACAACAAAAGGGCTATAAAAAGGAACTCTTGTAGTAATGGAAATGTTCTGTACCTTGACCATATCAATGTCAGTATCTTGGTAGTGATATTGTACTATAGTTTTTGAAACTGTTATTACCAATGAGGAAAACCAGGAAAAGGTATATGTAATGTTTCTGTATTGTTCCTTACAAGTGCGTAAGAATCTACAGTTATCTCCATTAAAAAGTTTAATTTAAAAAAATCAGGGTCACCTGGGTGGCTCAGTCGCTTAAGCATCTGACTCTTGATTTCACTCAGGTCATGATCTCACACTTGGTGAGATTGAGCCCCATGTTGGGCTCTGCGCTGTCAGCCCAGAAACCTGCTTAGGATTCTCTCTCTCCCTCTCCCTCTCTCTGCCCCTCCCCTGCACTCGCACACACACTTGCTCTCAAAATAAACATTAAAAAAAATAAAACAAAAAAATTTTAAAACATCAGTGTCTTCTACCACATTAAAAAATAAACAAGGAAATCACATGTGATACCAATAAATGCACAAAGTGGTGCCTGGCTGGCTAGGTCAGCAGAGCATACAACTCTTGATCTTGGGGTTGAGTTCAAACCCCACATTGGGTATAGAAATTACTTGAAAGTAAAATCTTTAAGAATAATAATAATAAATGCAGAAAGATAATCAGACAAAATTCAATATCCATTCATGAAATCAAAAAGGGGGGAGTGGAGGCATCTACAAAACAATTACAACAAACATATTAATGGTGAAATAATGAATCCTTTATCCCTAAAGACTGGGACCAAGCAAAGATGTCCACTTCCATTATTTCTAATTCTAATCAATACCATACTGTAGGTCCTACCCACTGCAACAAGAAATAAGAAGCACAAATAGTGGAAAGGAAGAATTAAAAATGTCTTTACTTGTAAACCATATGATTGACTGTATATGTAGAAAACCCTAAGAAATGTACCAAATAAAAAAAATCCTACTAGAATAAATTAATTTAGCAAGGTCACAGGATACATGCTCAATTTCAAATAAACTGTACTCTGTTTATTTAGCAAAAAACAACTGAAAATGAAATTTTAAAATACTATTTGTAATACTATTAAAAACCATAAACTACTTAGGATAAATCTAATGAAAAACGTGCAGAACTTCTACGATGAAAACTCTAAAAGACCACTGAGAAAAATTAAGAGGATCTAAATAAATGGGAGAGATGCACCACCTTCATAAGTCAAAGAGCTCAATGCTGTCAATTCTCCCCAAATACAAAGATTAATAAAAATCCCAGTTAGTCTTTTTGAAGAAACTGAAAAACTGATTCTAAAAGGTATATGGCAATGCAAAAATACTTAGAACAGCCAAAACATTCATGAAAATACAAAACAAGGCTACATGTTTTATATAACCTCATTTCAAGATTTGCTATAAAGCTATAGAAAATCTGTGTGTTGGTGCAAGGCTAAACAAAACAAACAAAATCAATGGAACAGAAAGAGCCCAGAAATAGACCCACACTGACTTCCAAGCAAGGTACCAAGATAAATCAATGAAAAAATCCAAGTATTTTTCAATAAATGGGTGCTAGGACTAGACATATAGGAGGAAAAATAACCTTCTATTCCTATCCCATATCAGATATAAAAAATCAACTTGAAACAAACTATCTAAACATAAAAACTAGAACTATTAAAGCTACTAAGAAACCAGAATATCTTAGTGACCTTGGGGGAGAAAAAACTTTCTTAGACAAAACACAAATAGGTACTAATCATAAAAGAAAAAAATCTGATGAATTAGATTTCATCAAAATGTAAAAGTTCTGGGGCACCTGGGTGGCTTAGTCGGTTAAGCGTCCGACTTTCGCTTAGGTCATGATCTCGCGGTTCGTGGGTTCGAGCCCCGCGTCGGGCTCTGTGCTGACTGCCAGCTCAGAGCCTGAAGCCTGTTTCAGTCTGTGACTCCCCCTCTCTCTGACCCTCCCCTGCTCACGCTCTCTCTCTCTCTCTCTCTCTCAGAAATAAAAAAGAAAAAAAAATGTGTATTTATTTGAGAGAGTGACAGAGAGAACGAGCAGGGGAGTGGCAGAGAAAGAGGGAGAAAGAGAATCCCAAGCAGGCCATGTGCTGACACAGGGCAGAGCCCAACACAGGGCTCAATCTCACAAACTGAGATCATGCATGACCAGTGCCAAAATCAAGAGTCAGTCGCCTGCCAGTCTGAGCCACCCAGGTGCCCCTACTATCCCATTTTACAGATGGGGAATTTGCAACGCAGATATTATAATGGATATTTTACATACCTGTACCTAGAGCATAAGGTCAACTTCTTAGTACAATGGCCTATTTGCCACGCTGCACATATTCCCATTAGCTTTTTTTTTTTTAATTTGCGAGAGAGAGCGAGCATGTGAGAAGCAGCAGCAGAGAGAGACGATCCCAAGCAGGCTCCATGCTGACAGCATGAAGCCCAACACGGGGCTCAAACTCAAGAACCCTGAGATCATAGGGGCACCTGGGTGGCTCAGTGGGTTAAGCGTCTGATACCAGCTCAGGTCATAATCTCATGGTTCGTGGGTTCAAGCCCTGCATTGGGCTCTGTGCTGACAACTAGCTCAGAGCCTGTAGCCTGTCTTCAGATTCTATAACTCCCTCTCTGTGACCTTCTCCTGCTCACGCTGTCTCTATCTCTCTTTCAAAAATAAATAAAACATTAAAAAAAAGAATCATGAGATCACAACCTGAGCCGAAATCAAGAGTCAGACACTTAACCAACTGAGCCACCCAAGCACCCCACACCCAAGCACCTCTAAAATGGACATTTAGAAAATTCCATTTTTCACAATTATGGTTAATGCAGCAATGATCAATTTCACATAGTGTTTGTCCTAAATTATTTTCTTAGGATAAAGCCCCAATCAGTAAAAAGTTGGTAAAGTCATCCAACCTTGATTACAATGTCCCAGAGCAGAAAACTATTTTTTCCACGTCAAATTTTTTCAACTTTTCAAACCAAATTATTCTCTGAATGGGGTTAGTCATACATTTAAAATAATGGTAATGTGGGGCGCCTGGGTGGCTTAGTCGGTTAAGCGTCCGACTTTCGCTTAGGTCATGATCTCGCGGTTCGTGGGTTCAAGCCCCGCGTCGGGCTCTGTGCTGACTGCCAGCTCAGAGCCTGGAGCCTGTTTCACAGTCTGTCACTCCCTCTCTCTCGGACCCTCCCCTGCTCACGCTGTCTCTCTCTCTCTCCTAGAAATAAAATAAAAATAATAATAATAATAATGGTAATGTAATTAAATATTTAAAAAGGTATTCCACATAATCTAGCCACATCCCAAAATCATTTCTATGAAGGCTACCTCCCAGGTGGCCAAGCTAAGCACTTCAAGAAGCAAAACAATGTTTCAAATTTCTTCTATCACCCCAAACAAGATGGAGGG